>NC_143052.1:114615384-114917500 GCF_052426305.1 Pelodiscus sinensis
ATGAAGCCGGGGATATTTAAGTCCCTGTTTATTGACTATGTTGGGTAGCCTATTTTACATGCCTGTGTCGGCAGAGGCATGTAATCCAGACGTACACTAAGTGACAGTTACCAAATCCTGCAGGCCTGCTTCGCCACTCTCTTGCATTATCATTTACACCTGTGCAAAATAGGTGTAAAAAACTAGAAGTCTTATCTGGGGGCCTTTTTAATCTACTTTGCACAGATTCTAATCACTACACAAGACATGAGGCAGTGGAGAATCAGATCAATTGTCACAAACATTGTTAATTCGTATCTTTGTTGTGTCAGCTGAGAGGCCAAGACCTGAACAGGTCATGGAAATTGAAACCAGAAGTGCACATTCAAGACAAGGACACATCTGCAACATTGCTACTCATCAGGTATCTAGAACAGGGGTCTCAAACTCTTAGCCCGTGAGCCAGTCCTAGCTAGAGCACTTGTACAATCCAGCCCAGGACTCCCAGCAGACTGGGTGCAGGCAGTCCATTACTGGCCCCAAAGCCTCATCCCTTCCGGCCATCGCCCCTCCCTCTCCATGGATATGCTCCCCCAGCCCACCAGGAGTCCTGGGCTGGACTGTGCAATCACAGCAGCTGGGACTGGCCCGTGGGCTAAGAGTTTGAGACCCCGGATCTAGAAGTATCTATTGCAAGCTCTTAAAACTCACTCTAATCCCAGCCTCCACCCAAACACCTTAAAATACCCCAAGGTATTCAAGTTTCAGTTTTCTGCACAGTGGGTACTGTAAAAAACAGCATTGATATATGCAGAAATCAAATACCCCTGGCAAAATTCCAAGTTGGGTAATTACATTCTGCCTACCTGAAATTCTACTTATAATTCATTTGGTGACATTAGAGCATTCTTCATTTCTCTACATAGAAACTATGTTATAATGTTAGAGGTGCAGAATGATTGATGTTTTCTCCACCCTTCGCTGACTCCATTTTTGCCATACAATAGAGAAGTGATACATTCAATATAATCTAGAATGTATTTTAGGGTCTGTAGACATATGTTTGTAGAAGATTGCAATTTAGAGACACTCCCTCATAAGGGATAAAATTATGAACATAGGAATTTAGAGAGGTGCCCCAAAGGTGGTGGTGGGGTGTGTTTGTGGGGGGCGGGGGGGTGGAGGGATTAGGAACTTAGCATGAATGTGTACAGCAGCTCTTTATAGAAGGTCTCTGGTTTGTTTTATTAAAAGTTGTATTACTTTCTCATTCAAGATCATTACATGGTTTCAGAAGTGCTGAATGAGAGAGAAACAGCAGTCATTCTGAAGTTAACTCCTGTGCTTGCAGCTGAAACATTGTCAGGCAATGTTGCAAAGAACTGGAAAGATTTCAGACAAATTTGAATTGTATTTAGCCCTCATAGGGACAGAGTTAAAAATGATGAAGTGACATTTTTGGCATGTTGTTGGGAAGGAAGCATTGATATTTATAATGACTTTAAGTTTGAAGAAGGTTAAAACATGAAGTTAAATAAAATATTGAACAAATTTGAGGAACATTGCATGCTAGAAAAGAAATGAAACTTTTGAGAAACATACTTTTTTAAAAAATGCATGCAAAAGTTGATGACACCATATGACACAGAATTAATGAAACTCGGTAAACCCCGTGTCTTTGGTTAGTTGACAGAGTCTCTAGTCAGAAACGGAATCATTTGTGGCATTAAAGACAATGTGTCAAAAGAGACACTGTTCTGCAAAGGAGACTTTAATTTTTAAAAAAGGTCTCCAAATATGCAGGGCAACAGAAACTGTGAAAACACAAGCCAAAGAGTTGAATTCACCACAAGTGGTTATACAGGCAATACGTATTAAATAATATAGCCTGAACAGGTCACATCAGAAAGCTGAAACACTCACTTATAGGCCTGGGGAAAAGTGAGTACAGATGGTTATGTGGAAGGTGTGGATTACATCATGGCCCCAAACAATGTGTTGCCTTTGGGAAGCTCTATTACAAATGTGGGGAAAATAATCATTTTGCAAAATGCTACAGATTGCTACAAATGCAGAAAAAATCAAGTGCATTAAGTTAAAGATAATCTGATTGAGGAGTTTTTCATAGACATACTGAGATTAGCAAGCTTGATGAGGACTGGATATTGTCTATGACAGTGAATGGAACAATTATTCCACTAAAACGGAACACAGGTGCTCAGTCAAAGAGATATCCTATGCTTCCTGGGAATAGTAATTATTTTGGAAATGCATACCTATCTATATTCCAAAGCAGCAGCTTTGAGAAAACTCATGAAGAAAAAAATGAATGGTATTGGGGTTCAGACCCTGAAGGCTCATGGGGAGATTTAAAACAACAATTGATACAAGAACCAGTGTTGAATTTCTATGCACCAGAAAGGTCTATTAAAATGTAACCAGCTACTTCACAATTCAGGTTAGGTGCAACGGTTTTTACAGAAGCATGAGGATTGGTGGCATCCAGTGGCATCTACATCCAAATCACTGGCTGAGGCAGAAACCAGATAAGCACCGATTGAAAAGAACTTTTAGGAATATTGTTTGACTGCTAGAAATTCAATCAGACAATGGAATTTGTAATGGACTACAAGCCATTAATAGCAGTATTTAGCAAATTGCTAAATGATTGTACCTTAAGGATTCAAAGAATCTTGATAATGCAAAAGCATGATTTGATTGTAACCTACATGCCCAGTAAATTCATGTTCACTGCAGATGGACTTTCCAGAGAAGAGGCTCCCATGAAAGCAGTGAAGACGTTAGAGGAGAGGTGTAAGTCTATGTAGATCTGATCTTAAAGTCAATTCCCATCGTCAACAGGAAAGTGCAATAAATAAGAGAGGAATCAGAGAAAGCTGAATTACTGAGAATCCTTATAGAAATGATGATAAAACAGTGGCTTAAAAAACTAAGCACTTGTTGTCCAAGTATAAGAGACTACTCGAATTTCAGACATGAACTTCCTGTGCTAGATAGGGTGATATTCAAGGGCAGTAGGATTGTAATTCCAAAAGAAATGCTACAGAAGATCCAAGAGGGTCATATAGGAGCTGTGAAGTGCAAACAATTAGTACAAAAGGTGCAGTATTGGCCACGGCTCAATTATGATATTACTAATGTGACAGGGAACTGCTTTTCATTCTTGAAATACAAACCATGCCAACAGGCTGATGCTGATACTTCATTCAGTTCCACAAAGACCTTATGAAGAGGTAGGCATTGCCATATTTATCTGGCAATCAAAAGATTGACAGTCACAGATTATTATTCTCTGTATCTCAAAATTTGCATACTACACAGAACTAATAGTAAATCAGTGAAAGCCAGATTAAAGAGAATCTTCTCCAGACACAGAATTCCAGGAATCATTAGTGATAAAGGGCTGCAATTTTCCAGTACATATTTTAGACAATTGGTCATAAATTATGTTCTTCATCATGAAACATCAAATGACTTCCAATCAAATGGATTTGTGGAAAGGTGTATATGGACAATAATGAACCTTATGAAAAAGTGGGCTGATTTGTACAAAGTGTTACTGGCTTACAGAAATACCTCAGGAGAATATTTGTTTTTTCTCCAGCTCAAATGTTAATGGAAAGAAGGATCACATCTAATTTGTCAATTACTGATAACTTCGTGAAATCTCATCATAATGCAACCATATAGAAAAAGGTAGAAAATCAGAAGTGGAAGCCAAAATATTAGTTTAACAAAAGGACCTATGATCTCCCACTTCTTAGCCTAGATGATAGAGTAAGCCTGAGGAATCAAACCTCTAATACTTGGAGTTAAAGAGGTACCATTAAAGAACAGCAGCATCCAAGGTCTTACATAATCCAGACAGAGCAGAGGGACATAGTAATTCCCCCAAAGTTCTAACACATTGATCATTTAACATTGATGCACAAAGGAGAAACTCTTAAGGAACAACAGAATAACTCAAACTCTAATGAAAGACTGATACAAGATCAGAGCTGGAGATCAAATGTCCTGGAAGACTCAGAGATTTGCTAACCTGCCTGGACAGTAATTGTTGTGCCCGCTCCAGTGAATCTCAGGAGTTGATGAAACAATTCTCATGAAGCCAGTGAAAATGGGCTCTCTGACTTCTTTGTGCTACTGGAGTGGCCATCAAACAACACCATAGCAATGGGGCAAATACTTGTTTATTGGGGACAGTCTCAGATGATTAGCATTTAAAAGATTTTTCTAAAAATCTCCTTTGCTTTTTCTCACTGTGCTTAGGGTTTTGTTTTTGGTTTTTTTCATTGTTCTTTCAGTCTGCACAATGAAAACTGACCGGTCAGTTTCCCAAGGAGGAGGATGGACTTGAACTGGGATCTCCCATGTCCTGGGGGAGAAACCTAAGGCTATAAGGGAAGTGTTTATTCCTCCCTTTCCCCCTGCCCCTGCACCAGTGGCTATTTTAATTTGGGTCCCACTTGTGCCTTATGTTACCAAACACCTCTGTTCCCCTCATTTGTGAACTAAGTGCCTCCCAGTAGAGTGGGCGTACATGCCTATCTCAGAGAGGTAAAGGCTTAGCACGCATTCCTCTACTTGGCATCTTCCATTGGCTAGCTGAGGTGACTCCCCACCTAGGCTATGTCTACACTACAAGGTTTTTGCGCAAAAACCCATGAAGCGTCCACACCTCAAGCACGTTTTTGTGCTAGAAAAATCTACAGTCAGTTGGCAGAACAGAGGGCTTTTTGCAGTGTAGGTAAACCTCCTTCTACAAGGCATAATTCCTTTTTGCACTACAGCTCTTGTGCAAAAAGGCAGGGGTGGACGCTCCACAGGGGTTTCTTGCACAAAAAGAGCCTATCCGGAAAATCACAGGTGCTCTGATAGCCATTCTGTAAATGGCCATCAGCGCTTTCTTGCGCAAGAGCATCCATGCAGTGTGGACGCTCTCTTGTGCAAAAGAGCGCAAGAAGTCTGGATGTGCTTTTGTGCAAGAAGTTTTTGAGCAAGAACTCTTCCACAAAAGGCTTCTTGCGCAAAAACCCTGCAGTCTAGATAAAGCCATAGTGAGTAGGTTTATTGACTGCTGTCTAAGGAATCTATCTTTTCCCATTCATTGTACAGGAAACTTAAGACAGCTAAGTCAGGCTTCGTGGATCGAGTGTGTTCCTGTGGCTTTTAAGACCTTTTAAGGTCTGCTTGTTTCATTTTCTGCCTTATATGCATTAGTACGATGTGGCAGTATTTCGCCTGTAAGTATGGTATATTTAAATTAAAAAACCAGCTCTTTCAATTTGATGTTTTTAAAATGGAAAAATGCCTTTTGATCTCAGAGGCTACGTCTAGACTGGCCCCTTCTTCGGAATAGGCATGCTAATTTCGAACTTTGGAATAGGGAAATCCGCGGGGGATTTAAATATCCCCCTCAGGATTTAAATAAACATGGCCACCGCTTTTTTTCCGGCTTGGGGAAAAGCCGGAAAAGAGTGTCCAGACTGGCGCGATCCTCTGGAATAAAGCCCTATTCCGGAGGATCTCTTATTCCTATTCTTATTGAAAGTAGGAATAAGAGATCGTCCGGAATAGGGCTTTATTCCGGAGGATCGCGCCAGTCTGGACGCTCTTTTCCGGCTTTTCCCCAAGCCGGAAAAAAAGCGGCGGACATGTTTATTTAAATCCCGCGGGGGATTTAAATATCCCCCGCGGATTTCCCTATTCCAAAGTTCGAAATTAGCATGCCTATTCCGAAGAAGGGGCCAGTCTAGACGTAGCCAGAGTGTGTAAAAGCTGTTTTATTAACACCCCTCACTTTTGGCCCTAATTTGACTTTCCAAGCAGGGCTGGCCTTATCATGAGGTGAACTGAGGCAGCTGCCTCAGGTGCCAGACTTGGGGGGAGAGGCCATGCCACTAGGACCCAGAGTATGGAAAATTGTGTCTGCTGCTGTTAGTTCTCCTTTATTGGGTTAGGTAGCAGAGCAGTACCACGAGAGGAGTAGAACAGGAAGAAGGCAGAATTGAGACCTTTCAAAGTTTTGGCCCAAGCGAGGGGATATGGGGGGCATCATTTGAGCTCCCCGCCTCAGGTGCCAAAATGTTGTGGGCGGGCCCTGTTTCCAAGAGCCAATATTTCCCCAGAACCTACACACTTCATCTAAAAGTGACTTCTGGAAGAATATTGCAAACAGCTGTGGATGAAACCAGCACTGTAATTTGAGTCCTTTGGGACCTGTAATATATCTTTCCATGAATGTTATTGTCAGCTGCAAAGACAACAGGAGACCCATATGCATTTTTTCTGAAGGGAGACAATTGCTACAGAATGCACAGTCTGTGAGCCACTAAACAAGGCAAACAGCATCCTAAATATGCATACACACAGAGAAGTTCATTGCCCTTCCTTCCCCTGTCCCCCCTTAAATACACACAGCAGCACCACTGATGCTCCCTACATCTTGCAATGAAATTGGGCATTGCAGGAGCAAATACCAACTGAAAAGTATCCTCAGATAGGAATGTGTGTGTTGTGGCAAGGTGAAAGAAAATCCTTTGGTTCTCCTGTATCTGGAATTGTTTTGTAGTAGCTAAGCTGAAGCTGCCTTCTGAATTGTTGCTCAAAGACTACCAGGGTCAAGTACTAGATGGAAATGGTTCACAGCTCTTTTCATATGGTGGACTGCTTCTTATGATAGGCATGCTCTTCTGGATACCTGCCTAGTATTCAGGCTCTAGGTCCTAATCCCATGCATTTCTTACAGCAACTGTAGGTTACGTCTAGATTGCATCCCTTTTTCGTAAAAGGGATGCAAATTAGACATATCGCAATTGCTAATGAAGCGGGGATTTAAATCTTCCCTGCTTCATTAACATAAAAATGGCTGCCGCTTTTTTTCGGCATGGAGCTTTGCCGGAAAAAAGTGCCAGTCTAGATGCGGATCTTTCGGATAATAAAGCCTTTTCCGAAAGATCCCTTATCCCTTGTTTTCTAGAAGTGAGAGCAAAGTATTTGTAGCAAATATTTCTCTTTTAGTTTTCAAATGATTACTGCACAGGCTTTGATTTTATTAACATATTCATTACTCATAATTGAACAGTTTTTGAATATATTTATGCGTTTGTGCTTTTTTGCCAACTATTTGCTGTCATTCTGTCTTCCACAATTTGCTGTTCATAATTTACAGTGTGTTATTGTTCACCTAAATCAGAGTATTGTTTCTGCTCCATGATCAGATGAGTGAAACTTTATAAACCAGCTGAGAAATGCAAATAGAAAATATCCATAGTTGTCTGTAAATATCACAAGGAGAGAGGTTCTCTAAGCAGCTACACGAATGAATGTTTGCTGAAAAGTGAACAAGTGAATAAGGGCACAAACGTAGTCAGACTGAATGGCTGTTAGGGATCAGAGCAAACATTTGCGAATATTATTGTTGCTTATTGTATTACTGTAGTGCAGGGGTGGGGAACCTTTTTTTGGGTCGGGACCGCTGATGCACAGAAAAATGAGTTGGGATTGCACACAAGTGAGAAGCAAAAAAGAAAAACCAAACCCTGACTGACTGAAAAGGAGGACACTCCTCATGTTCCCTTTGTACACCAAAGCCTACGGGGAGGCCAAGCTAGTATTTTGTGTGCTCTAGCCCCATGGGCCGGTGGGAAGGCTTGAGCCCCAATGTAGTCTCCCCATTGCTGAGGGAAGCTCTGAGCCTCAGGGACCAGATACAAGCAAGCCAGGGGCCACATTCAGCCCTCGGGCCCCAGGTTCCCCTCCCCTTCTGTAGTGTCTAGAAACTTTAGACATAGGTCAAGTCTCCATTGTGCTAGGTGTTACACAAACAGATGATCCTTGCGGCAAAAAGCTTGCAATCTAAGTAATACTGTTTTGCATTATTTACTCAGCTTTGCTGTATGGCAACATAGAAAATTAATAAGACAGAGTTAAGATGAAAATGAATATGTTTTTAGTGCAGCTTCTTGGTGATGTACCCTCATTTTGTTTTGGTGTTTCCTCTTCTTAAATTGGCTTTACATGTGGACCGAACTTTACTTGTATGCCACCATCACTGTTCTCATTGCTACTAAATTTTTGGTTCTGTCCTCGAGTATACTGATGGTTTCCTCAGTTTTGATATTGTCATCAAATGTCATCATTATACAATTTACAAGACACCTTGAACAGATACATAATGCATCCACACACAGAGTTGAAAGTCACTTGGTTGCTTTTGAGCTATAAACTGATACAAAAAGGCCCTCTCACAAAAAGAAAAGAAAAGAAAAAAGTCTGCACCAGACTATGACTAATAAGGAGCAGCACTAATTGAAGACAGATGTATCAGTAATGTTTCAGAAGCAGCCCCACAGAATACCCAGATGACAGATCGAGATCCTCTGAAATAGAGGTGTGTGAACCAGTCACAGTGAAATTATGTAGGTTTCAACATCTTATTCAATGAAAGTACTTTTTAACTAGAGGAAGTAGGACTATACATTGAAGTAAATGGAGGTGTGCCAGGGATGAATTTGGTCTGTTATCAAATATTGTTGCAACAGTTTTCTACTCATTTGGAATTACTGATAGTAAATATTTTGACTTAAAATCTGAAATAGTGAACCATAGTTTTCATGATTCGTGTTGTTTTGTCAACTATTAATTGACTTTTTTTTTAAATGTAGGAAACATTGGCTATGTCTACACTCCAGATTTCTGGCAGCACAGAAAACCTAAGAATGAGAAAATAATTCTATATATTTGGGTTGGGAGGGGGAACTGCCAGATTTGTGGGCCTAATTCTGCAGCCCTTACTCTTTTCTGAGTGACACTAGCTTGAGTATTTCCATCATCTTCAAAAGGGAATATTTGCCAGAGTAGATGCTACTTAAGACCAACGAATATTTGAGAACTCAGCCTTGGGTATCAACTGTGACAAGAGGAGAACTGACTGCAGTCTTTTCTCAAGTGAATAGCCCCATGTTGGGGTAGTGACAGTCAGGCTGCAAGTACAGGCAGTCCCCGGGTTACGTACAAGATAGGGACTGTAGGTTTGTTCTTAAGTTGAATCTGTATGTAAGTCGGAACTGGCGTCCAGATTCAGCCGCTGCTGAAACTGACCGCCAGTTCTGACTTACATACAGATTCAACTTAAGAACCCCAAGCTTCCCCAAGTCAGCTGCTGCTGAAACTGATGAGCGCTGATTCCAGGAAGCCTGGGGCAGAGCAACTCTGCCTCCGGCTTCCTGTAGTCAGCGCTGGTCAGTTTCAGCAGCGGCTGACTTGGGGACGCCTGGGGCAGAGCAGCTGGGGTGCTGCTGGGTTGCTCCAGTAGCACCTCTCGGCGCTACTGGACCAACCCAGCAGCACCCCAGCTGCTCTGCCCCAGGCGTCCTGATTCAGGCACTGCTGAAACTGACCAGCAGCGGCTGAATCAGGACCTGGGGCAGAGCAGCTGGGGTGCTGCCGGGTTGGTCCAGGAGTGCCCAGAGCGGGTGCTGCAGGACCAATCCGCAGCGCCCCAGCTACTCTGCTCCAGGGTCCAAAACAAAAGCCTGGTCTGCTGGGGGGGGGCACACTATCCGCCCCCCCCCCCCCAGCAGACCAGGGACACGGGGAGCAGAGCAGCAGCGGCAGTGGGGTGCCGCGCCTCTGAGGCTTTGCTCTGGCAAAGTCTCAGAGGCGTGGGACCTCCCCACCCCCCGCGGCTGGGCTTCAGTCCTGGTGCCTGTGGTCTGCCGGGGACTGTCCCCAGCAGACCACAGGCACTGGGTCTCAAGCGGCAGCAGCAGCGGTTCCCGCGCTTCTGAGGCTTTGCTCTGGCAAAGCCTCAGAAGCGCGGGAACCCGCCCGGTGCCCCTGGTCTGCTGGAGACGGTCTCCAGCAGACCAGGGGCACCGGAGCAGCTTACGAACGGGGCTTTCTCGCCCCGGAGCTCGCAGGTAGCAATCCGCTACCTCGACCTCCGGGGAGAGAAAGCCCCTTACATAAGTCGGATCCGCGTAAGTCGGGGACTGCCTGTATTTTATTGGTGTAATGAAATACACACATGTTGCTTGAATCACTGCTGCTGCTACCCCACACCTAATGAACTGCTCAAAGTCCTAGCTCAAACCAAAGCCCTGAATGCCCATAAGCAGAATTCTCAAACTAAAGAGGGTGGATTATCTTGCTAGAAGGACTCAGACCTGTAGTCCTGCTATGATATCTGTCAGATGTAGCAGCCGTGGGACGGGGTGCAGGCCTACTGATAGGTATGATGGCAACACAGCATTCCCACAAAAGATAGCCAGGGCTTGGGGACTCTATGGAGAGAGCAGGATGTGGAGAAAGAGATGGAGGTGGTAGAGTTGATTACCAGGGCATGAGCTACCTAACTGACTGATGTTGTCTAGGTTGATTTGTGATTGAGGATCACAAGCAGGTGGAGGCACTGCTTTCTGGTCCCTCCGGCAGGTGCACCAGATCAGCACTTTAGATGTCTAAGCCCCTTTCCTATCCTCACTCTTCTCCATGGTATTTCACTCCAGACTAGTTTGCCTGATTCCTGGCTCAGCCAACTGGCTTCTGGGGATCTCTTTGCTAGGTACTTAACTACCCACATGCCTTTTAAGGTATGCACTGGGCACACCTTAACATGGAGATGCTTAACTCAGGCCTGAAAATTTCACTAGGTGACAAACTCCCTAGGAGGAAAGTACAGGTTGACGCTCTCCAGTCCAGCACTCTCTGGTCCGGCAACATCCATGGTCCATCATGACTTTAATTAGCTGGATGTCCACTTATCATAAGTGTGGCCAAGGGTGGTGTTTCAGGAGGGCAGAGGAGCGGGGGCAGTAGCTGTGTGGACCAGGAAATGGCTTGCTTTCCATCTTGTTCCCTGGACTATCGGGGGGTAGGGAAAAATCATTCTGCGATTTACAATTCTGCCCTCTCTCTTCACCAGCCAGGTGTAAGAGATCTGCACAGAATTCAAGTACTTTTCCCTCCCTCCCTGATAGTCTGGGGAACCGGATTAAAAGCAAGCCACATCCTGGTGTGCATGGCTGCTTCCACCCCTGCCCCCCCCAAAAAACTCCACCCTTAAGTGTGGCAAAGTTTCCCGTGGTCCCATAAAGTTTGTTTACAGCCACCATTCCTGGCTTTCGGTGTCCTGTGATGTTATTTGGTTCTAATTTACCCCAAGTGTCTTCCAAGAGCCCAGTAAGGAGTGGAAATGTTGGTAATGCTGCTAGACAATATTGACCTCCCATGATCTGGTAAATTCTCTGGTTCGGTAGTGGCATTGAGGGTGCCAGACTAGAGGTTCAACCTGTATTGCTCTGCTCAGCCCAGCAACGATTAAGTCCTTTTAAAATCAACACCTATGTGCCAAGGACAAGCTTGATTGGTATTTTATGTAATATGTCTGTTTTGTATCAGTTTCTGATTTGCCACATTGTGGTGAGGCTGCTTCTGAAATATTTTTCTACCAGAGTTAGTTAGTTCTTTTTTTAGTTCTTCTTCAAGTACTTAGTATGCTGACTGATACAATCCATTGCACATGCTGAATTGCTCTTCTCTCTTTTAGTACAAGTCTTTCACTTCCATAAAACTTGCCCACTGTTTTGTAAAGGAAGCTTTTATTACTGGGCTAAATTTTCAAAGCACCTAGGCCACATAAAGTACGTCTACATAGCACCCTTAGCTTGAAATATGCTACGCAATTTGAGCTACGCAAATTGCATAGCTTATTTCGAGCTTATTTCAAAATAGTCTGTTTCAAAATTTGGCACTGTGTACGCAGTGCCAAATTTTGAAATAGACAGCTATTCCAAAATGTCCCTTAATCCTTGTGGAGCGAGGTTTATTGGGATATTGGAATAGTGAGCCCATCATTTTGAAAGATATTTTGAAATAAAGGACGTGCTGTCAAACCACAGAAAACACTATTTCAGGATACTGGAAGTATCCTGAAATAAAGCCTCAGTGTAGACATACCCATAAGGAACACAAGTCCTAAGCCCAAATCACTTTTGAAAATGGAAATTAGACTTCTTAGTCATTCAGTCTTTGAATTCATTATCCAGTGGGTATCTGTAATGGAGATGGGTCCACATTGCACTGTTTGCATTTTACTCTGGGTTTGAACACTCCCAAAATTCAGGGGGCTTCCAACTGGTGTTCAGGTGTAGCTCTCAGGAAGCAAATTGTGCAGCTCTTAATCACACCAAAAAGAAGTCACTAGCAGGTGTAAGTCACACTGCTTGTGTAGACAGTTGCTCACCAGTGGGATTAAGGGGTTCACCATATGGCATGGATTTGTAATCCAATCATACTGGAAACATTTCCAAGGAGAACTGCAAACACCATTAACAAACTCCCAGAGAAGAATGGTGCTGTTAGCCAAGTACCTTCGAAGCAGTGGCAGCCCTAGACATGGACGCAGCCGCTCAGGATGATGTATTGATGGTGGTACATATGAGTATCTCACGTGACCTTCCCTGGGGCCAGCCAGCTAAGCAGGAGGGGAAACACAGCAGCCAGCTTAGCCACGGTCAGGGAGGACTGAGGCACCCCCTCACTTGTCTCAGGTAACTCCTCTGTTCTGGTGGTTGCCAAGTGGGGGGACTCCCCATTCTCCCTGGGACAGAGGGCCCCCTGTAGAAGCCATGTGGGGAGTGGTGGGGCAGGCTGTGGTGGAAGAGGCTCGGGGTGGGTGGCTGAGTTTGAAGGAGTGTGTAACGGGTGTGTGTATGTGTGTGTTGCTTCTCTCTGTGTTCTGGCTGGCTGGGGTTTGGAGCAGTGCTGCTATCTGGGGCTATGTCTACATTGCATCCCTCTTGCGCAAAAGCCTATGCAAATGAAGCACCGATTAGCATATTGCTGCACTTAATTTGCATAATCAATTAGGGCCCGTTTTTGCGCAAGAGGCTTTTGTGCAAAAAGGAGCCATCTACAGAGCTCCTTTTTGAGCAAAACCCCCCTCTTGTGCAAGAGCTGTTCTTCCTGAAAAAATGAGGAAGAATGGCTCTTGAGCAAGAGGGGTTTTTTTGCACAAAAAGGAGCTCTGTAGATGGCTCCTTTTTGCGCAAAAGGCTTTTGCACAAAAACGGCCCCTAATTAATTATGCAGATGAAGTGCAGCAATATGTTAATCTGTGCTTCATTTGCATAGGTTTTTGTGCAAGAGGGATGCAATGTAGACGTAACCTGGGTGTGTGTTAGTGTGGCGCATATCTGGGTCCACCGTCCCTTTTCTTCCCTTTCTCCCCTAAGAGTCACTTGTCCAGGAAAGGGCTTTCCCCTGGCTCTGCCGGCAGGACTGGGGCACTGTGCACACATTTGGCTCTGCCAAGTGAGCACCAGGTTAACCTAGGATAGTGTTGTAGCCGGCCTGTAATCCCATCTCTTCCCTGCAGAGAGGTGACACATGGGGGGACATGCACTGCCCTGGGTCACAATATCCCTCCACCCATTTTTCTGCTAGCATCTGCCTGCCCAGCTCTCTTCCCCTCCTTCTCCTGCTGGCTGGAACCAGCCCAGGGCCAGGACAGAAGAGAGAAACAAGTAGTATGTGTACCAAACAGCTGAGACTGGTGCAGTAGGGAGGAGAGAAGGCTGCTGAGGTTAGGTTAGGAAGGAAGGAACAGTTGCTTTCCCATAAGGGAACTGAGGGGGAGGGCTGGGCTACCGGCTGGGGAGAGGGTATGACACTTGCGTTGTGGGGGGAGCTTTAAATTGTGCCCCCCATTAGCAGGTGAAGGTTCTGTCCTCTCTGCTCCCCTGGCTCAGAAGCTTCACTCACTTTTTTTTAGTGTGTGTGTGTGTGTGTGTGGGCGGGGGGAGGGAGGGGTTGCTGTTGCTGTTTCCCCAATGTGAGGCGGGTAGGTGCAGAGGAGAGGGAAATGGAGTCACAGGGGGTGGTGTGAAACTCAGACCTTTCATTCAACTCTTGATCACCTATCTATCCAGAGCCCTTAGGTTCTGTTTATTTTCACTACAAGTTATACTTAACAGGATGAAATATATCCTTTGGTATATATGGTCATGCCAATTTTCTTCCACCTATTTGATCTGAGGAAGTGGGTCTGGCCCACGAAAGCTCATCACCTAATAAACCATCTTGTTAGTCTTTAAAGTGCTACATAGTCCTGTTTTTTGTTTCAGCTACACCAGACTAACACGACTACATCTCTATTACTATTAACAGGATGCTGATTTGACCAGGCAGGAGGCCTTGTCAAAGCTGTTGTTGGGCATAGTGTTGTTCTTGCATCAAGATTAAGAATAAGGACATTTTCTTTGCTCCCATCTGAACCAGCAAATCTTCTTCATGCTTTGGAAGTCACTGGGGTTCCTGGTGTGAGGATCTAAGAATAATGTGTGATTGTTGTGACTTGCACTTTCAGTCAGGCCTTAAACTCAGAACGAACTCAATGGGAATAGAGGCTCTGCCCCATCCCCTCACCTCTTCTGCAATGCTTCACTGTTGCTGCTCTGGCTTATAAATAGGCTTCGTAGAATGCACTTTTTATTTTTTATAACTGTGTGCAATAAATGTTTTTAAGCTTTTAGTCTTATTTATAATTTTCACGGTTGTGGGAAATTATGGGGGGAGGCCAGGTAATTTTTTAATGACAGCAGAAGTTGCGATTCAAAGAGTTCAAGCTTTAAAGGTGGAGGAGGTAATATCTTTTTTTTTATTTTGGACCAGCTTTGGTTGGTAAGAGATTAGCCCTTTTGAGTTCCACTGTCCTGGAGAAGAGTTGAATGAAATTCCAAAGGTTGTCTCTTTCACCAACCATATTTGGTCCAATTGAAGATATTACTTCACTCACCTTGTGACTCTCATCCCAGTACCAACATGCCTACAACAAAACAGAAAAATCACTAAAAGTCAACATCACATGTCAAGATATCCTGATGGAAATATTTCAGGATTTGTGTGTACAGGTTGCACCTCCCTAAATCGGACTCTCTCGTCTGGCAACATCTGTAGACTGGGAGGACCATGGATGTTGCTGAACGAGAGAGCCATGGGGCAGGAGGCCAGCAGCTGAGAGCCCTGCAAAAGGCAGGGCTGTGGTAGTGTGGCAGGGGCAGGGGCAGCCTGTGTATGCCAGTCCAGCAGCTGGATAGTGCTGCGGCAACCCGAGCGGTGCTGTGCGCCGGCTCAGCAGTGGGGACAGAACCGTGGCAGCCTGGCTGGCAGTAACGCCAAGCCCTGGCAACCCAGCAGGGGAAGCCCGTCTGAGGCCAAGGCAGGTCAGCAGCCCGACTGGGGTCGCATGTTGGCCAGTAGCAGGGCTGGTCCACAGAAGCAGAGCTAGGGCTGTGTGCTGCTGTGCCAGCAGTGGGGCTAGAGCAGTAGTTATGGCAGCCTGGCTGGGGCAGCCATGTCTCCGAGCCAGCAGTTGAGCCAAAGGAGCCGGTGGCAGGCTGAGAGGACTGGTGGCAGGGGACCTTCCCTGGTCCGACAAATTCCCTCATCTGGGACTACTCAGGTACAGAGGGTGCTGGACTAATGAGGTCCAAACTGTACTGTGAAATCAACAGCTAATTTCTAAGTTATTTGAAAAAAAATCCTAGAGATTTCAGGTGCCTAAGTATCCTCTGGAATCACAGTTAAAGTTGCTCCCTCCCCCCACCAAAATTTGAAATGGTGCCCCTGGAGAGTCAGGAGTGGCCAGAGGGCTGCAGGAGGGTCATGGGCTCAGGCAAGATGCAGCCCCAGTCTGACAGCATGGAGCTCGCTCTGAGCTGCAGGCCAAGCACCAGGCATAAGGGGCAAGTGCAGCTGCAGCAAGGGAGCTGTCAGTGCTTTTGCCGAGCTACTCAAACTGTGGAGGAAGAACCCCACTGAAGGTTTTTCACCCACTGTTTCATTTCACAATCTGGTGCCATTCAAACATAGCAGCCTGCCTTCTGTGCCTCATATTTTAGGGTAAATATTTCATCTAAAATAGTCCATTCCCCATGTAGCTCTTAAAGGAAGGGCTTAGCCAAGAAGCACTGATCGTGACAATTCCCTCTGCAAGGGGCAGAGACAAAAGCAGCCCTGCACCCGGGGGAGCAAAGGACTAAGCAGCTTCCTTCATGTGCCCTGTCCCTTAATTTGCTGAGACTCCAGTTCCAGCCCCTGTCTATGGAGAATGCCATGGCTCACAATCTCACCTGTCACAAGCAATGTCACAGTTTGCAGCAGCAAAGGCTTGCAGCACAATCTTCTGAATCTTAGCATCTGGTGAGCAACGTTTTGTCTGTGTTTTTATTCATCAGTTTAGTGTTTAGTTTAAAGTTTAGTTTATTTGACACTTAGCTACAATGTTTGTACAACTTCCATAGTTTATTATTTCAATACAATTGAATCAAATGTTGTCTTCTTTTGGGTAAGTTTATGACAACGGTTGAGATGAGTGCTTTACTTCTGAAATCAAGTATCAGAGGGGTAGTGTTAGTCTGAATCTGCAAAAGCGACGAGGAGTCCTGTGGCACCTTATAGACTATGTTCACTAACACTACTACATACTTGAACTCAAGGGGAACCAAAATACAAGTTCGCCCAGGGTGCTATTTTCCCTAAGGCTGGCCCTGCGCTTCAAGGTTCCTTCCTAATCTTGAGAGAGCTAAAAAAGCAACCAATGGTCTGGTAGCACTTTATAGACTAAGGAAAGTGCTACCAGACCATTTGTCGTTTTTTTTCTGTAACAGACTAACTCGGCTACTCCCTGAAGCTCTTGAAAGAGCTGTTTGGAAAGAGCTAACCCCCCCCCCCCCCTTCCCTCTTGCAACACACCCAGGGGAGTGAGGCCTCCGGGCTGAAGGATGATCATAGTCCAAAGGGAGGGAATGTGATAGAGGAATGAAAGTGGGTGGAAGAGGAGAGAAGGTCATGGGGGGAGGAGCCGAGGCAGAAAAGAAGGGAGCAGAGCGGGACGGGAGCTGCAGTGAAGGGAACATGCTAAGCTGGGAGGCCCAGGGCAGAAGGGGAGGGGAGTTCAGCGAGGGGCGGGCCAGGAAGCAGGGCGGGCCGGGCAGCTGGGAGCACAGAGCCAGTGTGGGAGGCGGTGCCGTGTGACTCTTCGCCTGCCTAGCCGCTCGGAAGCCAGGTGCGTTCAGTGCACCCCCGGGGCCAGGGCGGGGTGTCCCGGGCAAGGTGCGGGGTGTCTTCCCCTGGCAGCTGGCGTGCTGCGGGCGGGACCTCCCAGAGCGGAGGCTCCCGAGGGCGCGGGGCAGGCAGCCCGCGTGGGCTCTGAACTGCAGCCTGGAAGCCAGAGCTGGGGCCCTGGCGAAAAGTTCGGCTCCGCTTCCCCCCAGTGTTTGGGCGCGGGCGGTTCGCCCCCCGGCCCCGCTCAGGGCCCGAGGCTGGCGAGAGAAGGGGGTACAGGGGCAGTGAGGGGCGCTGTTGTGTGAGACTGTCTGCTTCGGCCGCCTGGCTCTGCCGTCTGCAAACCCGGCCGCTGCGTCCTTCAGGGGGTGCTGGTGGGGTTCTTGGGACTTTCAGTGAACACTTGCTGTCCTGTGCACACTCTCCCATGCAAATGTGTGTGTGTGGGGGGGCGCCTCTGAGCGAAGGAACCCCCCCCCATTTGCCCCAGCTGATTTTAAGGAGGGCTTTTGCAAGGGCAGCATTGCTTCCTCCCCCCCCCCCCCCCTCCTTCCAGGTATTTGCAGGATTGAGACCCGCGTTGTGTATATTTCAAAACAAACACCAAGGGTTGTGTGGGTAAACTTGGAATGTTTTAAGGAGTCTACAAGTTACTTACAAATTTTCATCTCTGGAATAAACAGGGCCCCAAATGAATGAAGTTGCTTTAAAATTCTCCCAGGGGATAAGCCTGTGTCTCCCACCCCCAAATGAATTAAATTAACTTTGAAATGTAATATAATTACACATAAAATGTTGGCACGAGGAAGAATTCCCTATCCCTTCCAGTTAAAAAAAAAAAAAGTCAGTTCAATAAATGTTACCTCATCTCTCACTAACTTTTGAAAGGTAGTTGTAACTAGTTCTAAGTGCTTGGTATGTTGTCAAGACGCAGAGTAAGGAAATAATTCTCAACACTTTTTGCCATGACTGAATGCATTGTGTATCTTAAAAAAAAAATCAACAAAGTCAGCATGAATGTGAGTAAACTGGCTTATCCTTTGGCCATTGTGTACAGAGGTGATGCAAGAAAAAGGCTGATAAGATTTCATCAGTATGAAATTGCAGAGTCATGGTCCTGGGCAAGTAAACGGGAGTATTTGGAGATAAAGAGGAAAATGTCAGAGCAGAAGTATTGTGCAAGAATTTTTGGATTCTTTACACAGATGGTAATTGTGGTGGGAAATCCTTTCTGAAGGTTCACAGAATGAAAAAAAAGATTGAGACTCAAAATAAGTGGCACAAAGAACTGGAAGGGGGTGTTTGGGAAACCACAAAAATCTTTGGCTACGTCTACAGGCATGATTTTCTGGAAATTCTTTTAACGGAAAAGTTTGCTGTTAAAAGCATTTTCGGAAAAGTGCGTCTAGATTGGCAGGACGCTTTTCCGCAAAAGCACTTTTTGCGGAAAAGCGTCTGTGGCCAATCTAGACGTGCTTTTGCGCAAAAAAGCCCCGATTGCAGAAAACAAATCTCTGCTGTCTACACTGGCCCTTTTGTGCAAAAGTTTTTTGGAAAAAGACTTTTGCCCGAACAGGAGCAGCATAGTATTTCTGCAAAAGTACTGACAATCTTACATGAGATCGTCAGTGCTTTTGCGGAAATTCAAGCGGCCAGTGTAGACAGCTGTCAAGTTTTTCCGGAAAAGCAACTGCTTTTCCGGAAAAAGTGGCCAGTCTAGACACAGCCTTTATGTTTACAAGATGGGATATGGTGAGCCACTGCTCTTGAGGTGCTGAAGCCATGTTGATCCTGTATGTCAAATTAGTTTTTAGATTGTTAGGTATAAAACCCACATGCAAATATTCTTGAATCAATTTAAATATGCTTTATCTCAGTCTACTTTAAATTGATTCTTTATTAAATCAATATCAAGTGATATAAGCCAGTTTAAATGTTTCCACGAGGGATGTTAGATATCGTTTAATTGAGTAATCATATAACCACACCAAATCTATCGGTTACACGATTATTTGAAAGTCCCCGGGGGCAGGGACGGCAGGTGGTGCTCTCCCGTCCCTATTCCCGGTGAGTACCCTGTTGCCCCATGCTGCTGCCTCTGTATCAGTTTAAAAACAGGGTCAGCGGCAACTAGTGCAATTCAGACTTGTTCTGCACTTGATTCAGGTCGACATAAAGCAGCATACATCAATCTAACTACAGTAAACTTCTGATAATCCGGCACCTTTAGGACCCAGGGGGTGCCAGATTATCAGATATCAGATTATCAGACTATCGGAAGGGGGGGCTATGAGGGGTCTGAGGTGGGGGGGAAGGAGTTGCCACCCCAGACCCCTTATAGCCCCCCCTTCTGATAATCCAGCTCTGCCCTAGGCATCCCTGATTCAGCCGCTGCTGGTCAGCTTCAGCAGCGGCTGAATTGGGGACACCTGGGACAGAGCAGCTGGGGTGCTGCCGGGTTGGTCCCGTAGAGCCGCCCCTCGGCGCTGCGGGACCAACCCGGCAGCACTCCAGATGCTCTGCCCCAGGCGTCCCCGATTCAGCTGCTGGTCAGTTTCAGCAGCGGCTGAATCGGGGAAGCCAGGCCCAGAGCAGCTCCAATAGTCCGGCTGCCCGGAGCACTTCCGGGTTCCCGTTGGTGCTGGACCATCAGGAGTGCTGGAGCATTGGATGCCAGACCAGTGGAGTTTTACTGTATGTCAATTTATGCATTACAGCTTTTCTCTAGCTGATGTAAGTCTCCTACTACCCTGACATAGTAACTGCAACTCCGTAAGAGACATAGACATCTTGGTGTAACTGTTGTGTGTAATCTGTGGCTACATCTACACTACCGCAGTAAGTTGGCCTAAGGTACACAACTCCAGCTATGTGAATAATGTAGCTGGAGTCAACGTAGCTTAGATCATCTACCTACAGCATCTACCCTGCACTGGGTCGATGGGAGACCTTCTTACCATCTTACCTTACTTTTCTTGTTCAGGGTAGGGTATTAGGGTTGACTGCAGAGCAACCTGTCATCAGTTTGGCAGGTCTTCACTAGACATGCTAAATTGACCCCCAGTATATCAATCACTGGATCATTGATCCTGGCTGTAGTGAAGCTGTAACTTGCATACTCACTGTCTTGTTACTACATTACTTTCATTGGCTGTTGGCTGTCTTATCAGTTTCAGGGTTCTGAACCCAGAAACCTAGAGCCTGGTTGTCCCCAGCTCCCTGCTCATGTAGGCAAGAAGTCTGATGGCTGCTCCCCATAGGGAGCGGGGAGGCAAGAGCCTGCAGGGGGCATTGTGATTCCTAGCGGGGAGCTCCATGGAACTGAGAGCCCTGGCTCTGCTCCTTCCTCCCCAACTTCTGCAACCCCTCTTTAGCCTGTGAAGTGCTCCTGGTGAGGATGTGCACCACCGACAGAAGGAAAGTAGCATGGACATCAGACACTGTGGGCCATTCCACGAAGCAGTTAAAACCATTTTTCATAGAGAGTGACCTGCCCTTATAGCTTCTCGCTGTACCAAATCCCCTTGGACTTTAATGGGATGTCTAATTGAAGCATCCAGCCCACAATTTGCAATGGCGTTTATCCTGTTAAGAAACTAGACTTGTTAAGGGAGTGTCTAAAGCAGAATTTCAGAGAGCAAGATCTAAGCCTAACAAACCTGGACATACTGATGCTTCTGGCTGCAATGATATGGGCAGTGGATTGTCATTCGTAATTGTGGTGGAATTAGGACTGAGAGTGGCATGAGTTTTAATATGGTTCTGCTCCCCGTGTGGACAAGGTCTCTGAGATCTTCTCACTTGTCCACTTTTAGTAACCTGCATATGGAATCTAAGAGCTTTGTGGAATCCAACAGATTCTTACGGTCGACTGCGATAAATTACCTGCACCTGGCCTACGTTGGCTGACTTGGGCTTGGGCTGCAAGGATATAAAACCACCAGCTAGATGCTCAGACTGGAGCCTGACTCTGAGATCCCCGAGGGAAGGTGTCCAAGGGCCCAGGCTCCCGATCTAAGCATGAATGTCTACTCTGCAATTTTATAGTCCCACAAATGTCACCCTGCAAGCCTGAGTCAGCTGACATAGGCTGGCCATGGCTGTGCTGTGAGTCTCTTGTCACACTGTAGGCATAGCCGATGGTTATGTCCACACTTAAGGAGAAAGCGTGTTGAAATCCTAGTAAAAACAAGGCAATTGGAGCTTTACTGCAAATTAGCAGATTAAGGTAAACTGAGCTTCTCCATAGTGTTTGTTTACCTTGGCCTGATGTGAAAACTACAAACTACCTTGGCTTCACTTGGATTTTAATGCATGAGAATTTCTGCCACCTCCTCTCCCCAGACTGCTTTCTTAATCACTTCTAAAGACAAGGCCTAAATTTAATAGAAGCTTGAAACTTCTGAGATCAGTTTTCACAATTAGGGAAAATAAGTGAATATAATGTTATAGTTGGAATTGGTTGTGACACGTATATTTACAACTATTATAACCTTCTCTTTGAGTGTTGTACTTCTGTTGTTAGCACAGGCCTTGGCTAGTCAGCAGGTGAAGTCTCAGGCTGCAGAACTGCCCCTTTTAGTTTTTATGGTCCCTTGAACATCTGTTATTAGGATTGTCAGGTGTCCAGTTTTGAACTAGACACTCCAGTATTTGAGCTTTCTTTTCGGGAAACAAATTGAGAAAATATAAATGTATTTTCTAAATAAGATGCAATGTAGATTGTGACGTAATGGCATGGGTGTCCGGTATTTTTGTTGAAACCATCTGGCAATCCTGTCTGTTGTTCTCTACTGAGAGACGTGGTTAAAGCAGTGGTGGGAAACCTCTGGCCCATGGGCTGGATCCAGCTCCCTGCTTAGTTTCATCTGGCCCGCAGCAAGTCTCTACACTACTATCTGGAAGCCCTGAGTCTTGGTGTCTCTCTCCCTACCTCCCCCGCTGTCCTGGAGTTGCGAGTGCTGGCATATGTTGATCAGGGAAGCTCCGTATGTGTCATCACCTCGCCAATGGGAGCTGCGGTGGCAGTGCCTGCAGGTGAGGGCAGCATGTGCAGCTTCCCCTCCACCTCCTCATGGGCTGCAGGGTTGTGCTGGCCACTTCTGGGAATGGTGTGGGCCAGAGTGGGCAGAGAGCCTGCCTTAGCCCTGCTATGCCACCGATAGGAAGCTGTCACTGACGGTGAGCCTTGCTGTGCCCTGAGCTCCCTCCTGCTCCTCCCAGACTCCACATACCATCCCTCTGTCCCAGTCTGGAGTCTCCTCCTGCACCCAAACTCGGTCCCAGACCGTTCCCCCTACCTCCTGCAACCAGCCTTGAGGCCACTCCAGCATCCTAATTCCCTCCCAGACTAGAGAAGTAATAGTGTAGTCAATTAACCAATTAACTGATACGCAAAAGCCTATAGGCTAATGGTATAGACTACATGCATTCCCCCCCAGCCCCACCAGTAAATTTTTTAGCAGGCTGGCCAGCAGCCTGGCTCAGTCTTGACCTGCGCCGGGTCCGGGACCTACCTCCACTGCAGCTCTGCATTTAAAGTGTATTAGGAGCCAGGCGGGAAGGCAGCCCGGCTCAGTCCCAGAACTGAGCTGGGCTCCCTTCCTGCCTGGCTCCTAATACAATTGTGCCTGGTGTAGGAGCTCATACCCCCCTCTCCTCCTGGACAGTGGCTGCTGCCACCCCACGGTACTGCCTCTGTATTAGAGGCAGCAGCATGGGGTGACAGGCAGCCGGTCTGCAAGGGGAGCTGTATCAGAGGCAGCAGCGCAAAGTGGCAGGGGGCTTCTTGGGAGTGGGGCCAGAGCGCACTGGCACCCAAGCTCACCCCTGGGGACTACAGAATAGTTGGATAACTGATAAGAATTCATGAGGTTCATTGACTAATCAGTTAACCAGTATTTAACCCAGACCCCACATTCCCACCTCACCCCCCTGCTCTGAGACCATTCCTGCATGCCAAAAGCCTCAGCCCAGAGCCCTCTCCCATGCCTCAAAACTCTATCCCCAGCCCTATCCCAGAGCCTGCATCTCCCATTGGAGCCTTCATCTCCTCCCACACTCTGCCCCAATTTGGAGTCCCCTCCCTCATCCTGAGTCTCTCATTTTTTGTCCCACGCCAATAGCCTGAGGAAGACCTGAGCCTTTTCACCACCACCCCACATTCACTCTGGGGGACTATGTGTATCCTGTCACCGATCTTTTCTGGGGGTCACTAGCCTTTGGTTGAAAAAAGGTTCCCCTACCCCTGGGTTAAAGAATCACTTTTCCTTTCTCTCTACATTTCTCCAGAGACTCTTGTGAGAGTGCCACGTGGTACTGGGTACATCTGAAAGCTGCTGTAGTGGTGTGTTGGAGAAAGGGATCTAGATGGCTTTGTCTCCCTCATCTCTAGACCTAGAACTTGGCCCCAGTTAGCTCTATGCCAGCCTGGGAGCCCTGCATGGGCTAGAAGCCCTTCCACTACCTAGGGTAGTGACAATGGATTGGCAGAGACTCTTACTAACTTGATTCCCCCATTCACTGATATACCTCGGACATAGCTATTCATGTCCCATGAAACTTGGGGATAACAACCACCTTCTGCCAGCTAAGGCAGTCTTGTAGTTCAAAGGGAAGCAGTCTGTCGCAATGTTGAAGGCTCAGGCCAAGATGGTTATACATGATAGAACTTGTTTTTTTTCTCTCTTTTTTTTCCCCTGTAAAAGAAGATCTCAACCCTTGTAAATCACCTATCAAAGAACTCTGTTCAAAAGAATAATTGCAAGGCACTTTAAAGTAAAATTTAAAAAGCCAGATTTTGGTTGTCCCATATAACCTAATTCATCTTCTTTGTGGGTGTATTACAATAATGTCTTGAATTACATAATCACATATTAAGGACCCCTGGCTTCTTCAGTTCATAGATGGTTGCACGAGGGTTCAGAATTACAAATGTATGCTTTCTAATTTTCAAGTGCTGACTTTGCAACACACAAAGGTTTTTTTTTTAAGGGGATATAGGTCCATCAAGGGTACTCACAATATTATAAGCCACCTGCCATTTGCTCTGTGATTAATGAACAAAAACCCTCATGCAAAGCAACTCTTTAAATTGTTCTTTGGGGCAGACCATCTTTTACAGAATATTTGTACAGTGTCTAGCACAGTGGGGGCCCTGATCTTATTTGAGAACCCTAAGCCCTACTGCAATACAAGGCTGCATCTAGACTGGCAAGTTTTTCCACAAAAGCAGCCGCTTTTGCGGAAAAACTTGCCAGCTGTCTACACTTGCCGCTTGAATTTGCGCAAGAACACTGATGATCTAATATAAGATTGTCAGTGTTCTTGCGCAAATACTATGCTGCTCCTGCTCGGGAAAAAGCCTTCTGCGCAAATGCTTTTGCGCAAGAGGGCCAGTGTAAACTGCTAAAAACTGTTTTGCGAAAAAAAGCCCCGATGGCAAAAATGACGATCGGGGTTTTCTTGCGCAAAACCGCATCTAGATTGGCACGGATGCTTTTCCACAAAAAATGCTTTTGCGCAAAAGCATCCGTGCCAATCTAGACGCTCTTTTCCGCAAATGCTTTTAACGGAAAAACTTTTCCTTTAAAAGCATATGCGGAAAGTCATGCCAGTCTAGACATAGCCCAAATGTTTTATTTAATCTTGCTCTGACAAAGTTCCATCCACTCCAGAGCATTTGTGCTGTTGAGAGCAATCTCACAGGAATTCCCTTAAAAATGCCGTGGGAAAAGACAATTGCCTATTCTTTTCTAATCTTTTCCTGCAAATGGTTAAAAAAACCTGTTCTTACAAATTCTTTCTCCAGGGGTAAACTATTTAGCCAAGTCTTGTTTTGATTACTCACCTGGGTCAATGTGTCCCTGAGTAAGATGATTTTAGTTTGTTTGGCACTCCCTGGAAATGAAGCAACTTTACTTCAAATACTGATAATGCACTCAAATATGTCAGTAGTTTTATTGCAAAAATGAGATACTCATGCCTATTATATAAACATCATACTAGCATATCTAGTCTGTTGCTTATGCTTTTAAGTAAAAATAAATTCATTCTTCAATCCAGAAGACCTCTATTTCTGGCTACCATCATGTGCTCTGAATCCCATTCTAATTCCTAAGCAATTTGAAACAAAAAACCAAAAATACCAAATAAAACATTTGTCCTTTGCAGGTTACAAGCAATATATATGTGGGTAGGAGAAGGAAATGTGTGTGAGAGAAACACAAGAGACAGTCATTAAGAGCGCTAATATTTTGTAGTGTAGATGTTAATTTGTGTCAGGGTGGATTGATTTAAAGGACCAGAAAATCATTAATTTAAATCAAGTTACCAAAAAAGCAAAGACCGTGCTTTACAGTGCACTTAATTTTGGAGTAATCCCCATTGAACTCACTGGCATGTCTTCTTTGGGGAAAACAAGTATAGAATGGGTTTCACTTGGAAAAGTCATGCTGAAGTAAAACAGGGAATAGATTTATGGCATCACCCTTATGGTCTGTGGCCATGATGTTCCAAAATAAGGGATATATATTATGTAATCTATATGTATATATTTTAGGGTGTGTCTAGACTACAGGTTTTTTTTGAAAAAACTTCCTCTGTGTCTAGACTGCTGCCGCATTCTTTCGAAAGTAAATCGAAAGAACGTGGCAGTTCTTTTCAACCATGGAAAACCACATTTTACGAGGATTAATGCCTTTTTTCAAAAGACTGCCTGGGTGCTCTCTTTCGAAAAAGCGGCTTGCTTTTTCGAAAGTACTGGTTGTAGTCTAGACACTCTTTTTCGAAAGTATCTTTCGAAAAAGCCTCTTTTGAAAGAGGCTTGTAGTCTACACGTAGACCTAGAGTGTGTCTGTGTGCGAGTCTGTTTGTTCAAGAACTCCTCCTATACGGTAAGAGCTAGGGCCACCAAATTTGGTATGTAGCTTCCTCTTCTCCTAACTTAAATCAAAGTGAGGATTTGGTTGTGCCAGGAGAACCAGAAGCCCCGTGAAAAGGACTGTTTTCCATAACATGCAGAAGGAGAGGCACAGAGAGGACGTATGTGATATGAGAGTGGCCACTGGGGGCAGCAAGCCTGCTGGGGAGAGCTTTCCTACAGAGTGTCCACTGGAGGCCGCCATTAAGAATGTTAAATTTAGATTAATCAGCTAATCAAATAGTTGACGTAATGCATTGACTATTCGATTAGTTGATAAGGGCACCTCTGTCTTTGAAATGTAGCAAGAGTCCTGCTGGCTCTTGCTACATTTCAGAGGTGGAAGCGCCGCAGGGAACACGGGCCAGCGGGGGACTGCAGCAGTCCCCCGCTGGCTCCGTGCTCCCTACTTTTGAAATGTACAAGGGCCCCCACTCTTGTGTACTTCAAAAGCAGGGAGCACGGGGCTAGCAAGGGGATAGCTTGAGTCCCCTGCTTCCCCCTGCTCCCGCTGCACTTCTACTTTTGAAATGTAGCAAGAGCCGCACTCTTGCTACATTAAGGCAGAAGCACCACCAGTTCCCCGCTTCCTGCCTGCCCTCCCATGGAGACCTAGAGCACCAGCTCCTGCTTCCCCCCACTTGCTGCCTCTCTCTGATAGAGACAGTAAGGTGGGGGCGGGGAGGGGGAGCGACTATTCGAGTCACTGGTCGACTATCTGAGAAGGATATGCTTATCGAATAGTCGACTACTCGCTTACATCTCTAGCAGCCATACCAAGAGAGTGGCCAGCAGAGCTGGGACTCCATTTTGCCTGCCAGCACACTGGTAAGTAGGCTCCCTACCCTCAAACCCTGGGCTGCTGGGGGTGGGGGATGGAGGAGGAAAAAAGGCCCTGCTTTTGTGTGTCGATGTGCTCTTTCGGAAGAAGTTTTTCCAGAAGATCTCTTCCGAAAAAAGCTTCTTCCGAAAGAAGCCTGCAGTCTAGATGTAGCCTAAGTCTGCTAGTATAAAATAAGAAAATGACAGTGGCAACTAGCAACTTAAGATTTCTCTTACTTCAGCTTTCTGTTTGGAATTCTTGGGTGATAGATTCTAAACCTAGTTAACTAATTAAGCCTTAAGGATTAGCTAAGTTAAACTATTTTTCTAGCAACCTCCAACACAGCAAATAGCTTGGGAGTTTACTTGTCAAATCACACTTATACTAAAAAGTAGAGAGTCTTGAAGAATGATGCATTGCAAAGTGAATTATTTAAGTCACTAGCCAGTTGATCTACTCAGCCACATCCACATCTACATCACTTTCTCCCAGTAAGCAGTTTTGCTTATTGATGTTTCATTCTTGCAACTAGGCCCTGCATCGTCGTCTTGTGCTGCTTACACTTAATATATATATTCCTTTTTACCCAGGAACGAATTTCTACAAAATATTCCCAGGTAGGATCTCTCTTATGCCCAGAAGCCATTTTTCTGTGGCGAAAATGTTGGAGAATATAGAAAAGTGTGTGTCTGTGCTGAATAACATCTTCCCTTTTTCTTTCCAGTCCACTTCACTGTTCCTTTCTATGCTGCCTCTGTCCTTTCCTATATATTGTATCTCTGTCTTAACTCCTCTGCAGTAATTGGCCACAGTCCACCACCAAAAAAAAAAAAAATCCTATCCAGATTGTGCAGTGGTGGGCAATAAAAAAACTACAGCTTGCAGGGTTTGTACCTGGCGGGCTGCTGCCGCTATGTTTACCTGCATCTCTGCAGCTATCAAAGGATGGCAATACACGGCCAATGAGAGCTGTAATCCTCCGATACCTGCAGAGGCGCAGGTAAACATGGAGATGGGGACCTGCCAGGGACTAACCCTGTGGACCGGATCCAGTCCTCAGGCTGGAATTTGCCCACCCCTAACCTTGTGTGTTTCTCAGCAGTTTAAAAAGTAACCTATACAAAGAAACAGAAATTGAAAGCCCAGAACATTCAAGAAGCAAGAGCTAGTAGTTTGGTTGGACAGACTAGATCCATGAATTCATTTTTATTAGACTGTAAGTGTAGATGTAGCATGTTTGAGATTTAATTGTAATGGTTATTTTTAAATTATAAATTTAATATTTTACTGATTTTAAAAAATCAAATTTAACTTTGAATTAAATAAAACAAATTTTCTCTCTCTTTTTTTTTAATCGTCAATTTTTATCCACCCTGATTTGTACATATAAGTGTTTTATGAATATATGTATTCAGCTGTCCACTCCTCCCTTGCTCTCCCTTAAAAGTCACCAACAAAGTAGAATAGAGGGAAATGGATTAGCATCCTTCTTCTTTGCATTATATAATGCAGACTTGAAGTTCTCTTTTTGTGGTGGGATGTGATTTAGTGCTTTTAAATATATATATATACATAAATAAATAGAATCATAGACATGTTGGGCTGGAAGAAAGCACATCCCACCCATCTGAGGCAGGATTAAATATACTTAGACCAGTGTTTCTCAAAGTGGTCCATGAAACCACTTTGAGAAACCTGCTAACTGGCCACTCTGGTGTGTGTGTTTATTTATGGGTGCCGTGGCCATGGAGCCTCACAACTCCCTTTGGCCCCGCTTGGCCCTTTGCAGCCAATAGGAACTGCAGGATGCGGCGTAGGCCAGACCGCCACTTCCTGCAGCTCACGTTGGCTACAAACAGCTAATCGGAGCCAATGGGAGCTATGAGGCTCTGTGGCTATGGCACCAATAAATAAACACACAGGTTACTTCCTGTCCTGCCTTCAGTGGACACGGAGAGCAATTGGTCATTGTCCTCTTTGTAATGACCTTTCACATATTTTAAGATTGTGTCCCCTCTTGGCCATGTGTTAGGCCTTGTCTTCCTGTGTTCACACTTTTACTTTTGTAATGTAATGACTGTATTGGCAAGCAAGTTTACTGAAAATATCTGCTCAGTATACAGCAGTGGTCAGAAAAGCTACAGAATGCCAAGACCTGAAGAAGAGCTCTTTGTGGCTTCAGAGCTTGTTTCTTTCACCAATAGAAATTGGTTCAATAATTTACCTCACCTACTTTGTCAGTCTCATATGCTGGCACCCACCTGGCTACACCACCATTGTAAGCAGAATGTTGATAATAGGGTTGCCAGGTGTCCGGTTTTGAACCAGACAGTCAGGTATTTGAGCTTTCTGTCTGGGAAACAAATTGAGAAAATACCGGACATATAAATGTCTGGTATTTTCTAATTATGTTTTTACTATTATCATGAGTATCAGTAAGTAGTTGCGTACTGCCTGGCTGGTAGACATGCTCACACTGCGTGAGCGTGTCTAACACCCAGGCAGTTCGCAACTATGCAGTAGACAGGGGGGAGGAGAGGGGAGGGGAGGGGAGGAGAGGGGTGTGATGGAATCCCCGAGACCAGACTCACTTGGGGTGCGCCCCACCAGGACCATGTGTGGGATGGGCAGCACCCCAGGATATGCACGCGCCTGGGTCAGTCCCGCTCCCCGCCGGCTGGTTCTTCACCCTCGCCTCCCCTGCTTCCCTCCTGACCAACTCCACTCCCTGCTGGCCTGTCCCCTCCCCCTTCCCGTCCCCGAGCTGAGATCAAGTGTGTCCGGTATTTTTTTTTAAACCATCTGGTAACCCTAGTTAATAAAATATAAATAATAAGACAGAAAATATACTAATGTTGCTGTATATATAGCTGTGATACACCCACCCCTTGAATACTGCATGTAGTTCTGGTTGTCCCACCTCAAAAAAAGATACATTAGAAGTGGAAAAGGTATAGAGAAGGTCAACTAGAATAATTACAGACATGGAACAATTTCCATATGAACAGCGATTAAAAGGACTCAGACAGCTCATCTTAAAAAAGAGATGGATGGTATGATGGTCTATACGATTATGAATGATGTGGAGAAAGTGAAAAGGGAAGTGTTATTTACCCCGTCGCATAACACAAAAAGCAGAGGTCGCCCAGTGAAATTTGTAGACAGTAGGTATAAAACAAACGTAAGGAAGCACTGCTTCTCACAGTGCATAGTCAGCCTCTGGAATTCATTGCCAGGGATGTTGTGAAGGCCAGAAGTCTAACTGGCTTAAAAAAGAGACAGAGACATTCCTTAAGGATAGGGCCATCTATGGCTACTAGTCAGTATGGCCAGAGAGGCAACCCCATGATCTGGGTGTCCCAAAACCTATTACTGCCAGAAGCTGGGAGTGGACAACAGGGGATGGGTCACTCAGTAACTGCCCTTCTCTATTCATTCCCTCTTAAGTGTCTGGTGCTCCCCTCTAGGCCACATGGACCATTAGTCTGATCCTGTACAGCCATTCTTATAAGTCTATAGCTATTTATGGGAAGAACAAACTCTAAATGTGTATTTTTGGGAAGTATATTTTGAACTTATGGATGTAAGAACTTGTCTAAGAACTATCATGCAGTAAAAGTTACTCTCACCCAGTCAGGCAACAGACAGTACCATGTAGCAAGTCATGGCTAACCCACATAGTTTGATTTATTTCCAGAAATTGTTTGGTGAATAATCTTGTATAAAAATGAATTCAACCATCCTATTTGTGAACAAAAGAAATCCAGAGAAAGTAGCTAATCTGTCAAATATTCTACCAGAAAATCTACAATTTTAGTAATTATCCAAATTTTTATTTTTGTCTGGGACAATTGGTCTATAAACTACTCTTAAAAACCTAAATAAACAAAATTGCATGGAATCTCTGACAAGAAGTTATTAGAACTTAAAACTACATAACTTCTGAGAGAGAGCGCCTTAGTCCCTCTCTGTCAATACAGTGCCTTGTAAATCTATGTTGAGGTATCTGTTTTGTTCTGACTCAAATACCATCCACTGAATACCCAACACAAATTCTTATAGTCCATATGAGTGTTCTTTGGAGGCCTCCAATCTAAGTAGATACAAGGCTATATAGTCTGTTCAGTAAACAAAGACTAGATACCTTTTTCCTGCCTCCTCCTCTTCCAGTGAAGGAGTGATGACCCACATCTGTATCATGAGTATATTCAAGTGCATGCAACTTTAACTATGCCACTCATGATAAAAGTCATATTATATTATATTATATTATATTATATTATATTATATTATATTATATTATATTATATTATATTATATTATATTATATTATATTATATTATATTATATTGAAAGATAAACGTAGGACTGTCTCACCACATCCACTAAACTTGTTAGGGAAAAATCTCAGTCTTGACTTTGTGCCCATGTGAAAGTCTCCACTGTGTTTATAGTGCTGACAACTGAAGATGTATTATGTTCTGTCATGAAGCTGAGTTTTTTTGGGGGGGGGTGGTATGTGGTTATTTTGTTAATGTTTTGGCTGTGAATGACTCTATAAACAATTCCTCAAAAAGGAGAACTGTTGGATAGAAAAAAGGACTTTTTAGAGTTACAGCTTAGGGAAGATGGAGGGATTTGGCACAAGGCTGAGACTTAATGCCTTTAATTATTGCATTGCTGCAGCATTGATAAAGAAAGCTGTTCTGCTTGAATGTATTGTCATACTTCTATTTGTTACGCTCTTGGCCTTAATTTTCTCTTTTAGGTCTTCAGTGAGATATAAAGAAATGGCTGAACTTGCCCGACTAATTGACAGTGAGGTCTTTCTGGCTTATGCTACTTACACAACCATTGTCCTTTTAAAAATGATGCTAATGAGTATTATAACAGCATTCTTCAGAATAACGAGAAAGGTAAGTAACCAAGGATTTTATGTAGCAGAACTGAGATTCACTTTAAAATACAAAAGTATTTCTTTACTTTTCTGCTTTAAATATCGATTTTTAAATTATTATTCTAATAATATTCAGTTACTTTCCTTAGTCTGGTGGTGCTTCATTTAATGTCACAAAATGGAAAATGCCTCCCCCTATAATTACAAGTCAGTCTCTTTTACAGACACATTTGAGATACTATACCTCTCTGCCCCTGAAATTATTCCATTTCTTTTTTATAGAAAGCCTTTCTCACTGAGGGAGTCACTCTTTTTGTCCAGAATACATTGTTTCTTGAGCACCCACCTTATAAAGTAGATGAAGTGTGATTGCATCAAGCTAACCAAATAATTAGGAGTGAGTGGGGAGGAAATAAACACATATCCAAGCTAACAGAGGAGTATATGGCTACCTGAAAGGAAAGGTAGCAGGCTTTCAACCAATGTTCTCTTTAATCTCATCCAGTCATGTGCAGAATACATTTTATGTGCACTGAGGCATGTGCAACTGTGCACCACCAGCACAAAATCTAGTGTGCGCTCTGCTAATATGTGGGCTGCCATTTGAATCTCTCCTGCGCAGCTGCACAAGTGCACAGCTTACAGGGAATGTTGCTTCCAACTAGTCAAAGGCAGATGGGAGGGGAGAAACTGCCCATGGGAATCTGAGGGAAGAAAACAAGCAAGCAGGCAGTAGTTATACTGCCATCTCCTCTAGATGTCTCCCTAGACATCTTCTATCTTGACCACGTTGAGCTTCAGTCAACTTCTGCTCTCCTTCAGCCTTCCTTGTAACAAAGGTACCATCCACACACACACAAATTAGATTGCTCATTATAAGGGTATAGTTAGTGATACAACTCTCTTAGTGTGGACTCAGTATAAAGCACCTTTATACCAATATGGCTATTCCTATACGAGTATGAGAATAAGATGTACTGTTATGACACCCATTTTTTTTTTTTTACCAGTATATGTGCTTCCACTCTAGGGCATGTAGCATTATAACTGTACAGGAAATAATTCCACTCCTCACTCAGTTAGAATAGTACAAAAACTATTATGTAGAATAGGCTTGATTTTTTCCAGTGTGGCATTTTCCAATGCTTTGGGACACACATGTAACATCAGTTAGGGCTACTGGGATGTTAGGAACGTTCTTTAGGAACACACGTTTACACCGAGCTGCAGGAAGGTTCAGGGTCTTTGCAAGAAGAGCTGCATTGCTTCTCATGCATTTGGTTGGGGTATCTGTTTGTTTGAACAGGCATTTTCTAACCCAGAAGATACAGCGACGTTTGGCAAAGGTGAGAATGCTAAGAAGTACCTGAGGACTGATACAGACGTGGAACGTGTGCGCAGGTAATACCATGGAAGTCCATCAGAATGATTTCTGGGTAGCATAATAAAGCTATGTTAGAGAATTAGTTGCAATCCAGTGCATCTTTTCTACGGTAGATTTATGTACAGAGGATTCCACTTATAATATTAGCAATTTCCTGCTGTGACCCAGATCCCACGGAGGCCACACTGAATTTATTCAGTTAGGGAAAACTGCAAAGAATGGGGCATCTAATCCCCAAAGTTTGTGGATATTCCACTACTTATATTTACCAAGCCAGCACAAAACAGCTTCTCCAGTACCTTACTGGTTGCACAGAAGTGAAAAACACTGTTCCTTTAAAACAACCCAGCCTTGGGCTTTCACCCTGACACCCACGTCAGATATGGTGAGGATAACTGAAAATCTTGTTCATCATATAAGAAAAATCTACCAATCCCAAGTTAAGGAGTATTTTAGATCTTACCCAAATACACATTTACAGCCAATTCTTATTAACCAACCTAAAATATATTTGAAAAGAAGAGTGAATATTGTTTAAAAGATCAGTAGACATACAGACATGAGTACATTTCTGATACCAGTTTCATAGGAGAGAAGGTGGGCTTTGTAGTTGCAAAGAGTTCTTTCAAAATTAGTCCACAGGTTATAGTCCAATATTCATATCCAGGTGGAACTTGAGATCTCAGTCTTATGCCTTCAAGCTTCCCTTGCATAAAGCATCAAGCAGATTTGAGATGAAAAGATCAGGTCCCACAAAGCTTTTATATGGTTTTCTAGCAGCCTCTTAACTATACAGTCCTGGGTGAACAATAGATTTTTGGTGTAATGTTTATGGATTATGTTTTCCAAACAACACCAGTAATAACCTAATTATCCATGCCAGTTTACCACAGACTTTAAAGATACGTATAGACAATGACATTATTTTACCCAAGATTCATCTAAATGTAAATATTCCCTTTTGACCTGTGAATCAATAGCTATAGTAATAGGAATTGTCTGTTTACATGGCTAACTAATATCTAACAAAATACAAATAAACACATGCAATTAGCACCACTACTAATTCTCTGACAATACAGGTTTGCATTTTAGTGTTACACTATCTAATGTGGAATGCCCATAATTATCATTTACATACTTTTCTAGCATGTCTCTAACAGTTGAATCAGGCTACGAGCTGCTTTGCCTTTTTGGCCCATGTGCTAGATCAGTTTAATGGCAAGGTATTGCTGGGAACCGATTCCATCCCATTGACATCACTGTTAATGGGATTTGGATAGTGGCATTGGTTTATTACCAATTTTGGGAGGAAGAAAGGCCCTATCTGAGGACAAGCTTGAGAAGCAGTAGCCAGGGAAAGAAGTGCTGGGATGCCTTCCCTCGCTGCGGCCCTGCAAACATGTGGCTGACAACCCTCTGTCCCAGCACTTCCTTCTGGGGCTGCAGCCCAGCAAACATGCCTGCACATAGACGTTAAAAGGCTGCAGGCTGGGAGGTGAAGCTAGGGACTGAGCAGCAGTGTGCAAGAGAGGTGGGGGCTGCAGCATGGATGCCAAAGATGCGCAGCACCTGATTTCTTTGGGCTGCACCCTGCTGCAGGGCACTACTTGCAGGGAAGGAAGTGCTACAACTGGCTGAACTCCAACCCCGAGGGAATGCGCAGAGACGTATGGTGTGGATCTTGTGCCCCTGCTCTATGTATAAAGCCCTGGCATCTGGGCTGCAGCCTCCCTTCCTGCTGAGCCTGGCCTCCAGGATCTCAGCCAGGAAAGGCTTGTACCAGTGTTGCAGGCTTGCAAATCGGCCATCCGCTTATTAGCAACTGCTGGTTGGTAGCAACATATGCTGGCAATGGAGGTTAATTAGTGGAATCTACTGTAACTCCCTGAAGTCTGTTCTGTGTAGCCACCAAGGAGTCCATGGCACTTCTATATGATATTTCTATGTTGATTGCAAATTTTGAGTGTGCTTCTGCTTTTATGATAAAATGATAAAAAGCAATGCAAACCGTTCCTAATTTCTGAGCAGGGAAACCTGTAACTAGTGGTAATTAGTGGTAGTGTCAACAGCAAAACTCTTGCTTGAAATAAAGTTTCCTAAAATGGTGGGAAGCGAAGAAGAGTTCTAGGAGCAGGTGTGAAAAAGCTATTTCAGGTCTGGGGTTCTGGTTTTGGCCCGTTTGTGATCATTTAATATACGGTATCAAAATAGTAGCTAAAAACTGTGTGGGCTAGCAGTAGAGAAGATTAAGCAGAGGAACAAATATGACACTCATTAGGTCAGACTACCCAAAAAAGAATGTTTTCCAAGTTGGCTAAACTTTAGGCACTTTCATTGGCTGGAATAAAACTATTTGTGCATTGAAGCTTGTCATGAAAACGGAATTGTAAAAGCAATGCTGTAGACTATCAAGTGGAGCTGAAATAATACAGATGAAAGTACTTTCTAAAGAAATTGTTAGACTCTATCCAGTACAACTTCGGATTTTTGGAGTGCTTTTCAGTCAAATTGTACTTCCAATTCATGCCAGCAGTAAGCTCTCACATTTAAAGTAAAAAATAAAAGTTGAAGGGGAGGAGGAGGCAATTGAGGGACATGCAATGGTAGAAAATAAGTTTTTCACATCAACTTGACTGAGATTATGCATGCATATAAAGAAAATGTGTGTTAGTCTGGTCCTTAATTGTTAGCCCTGCTTTGAAGATGCAATAAACCAAGTGTTTTATTCTGCAAAGTAACACTGTTCAACAACATTCTTTCCCTAGAGGTCACCTGAACGACCTTGAGAATATTGTCCCGTTTATTGGCATTGGTCTGCTGTATGCCCTGAGCGGCCCTGCTCTGTCCACAGCCTTGCTGCATTTCAGGATCTTCGTTGGGGCTAGAATCTTTCACACTATCGCGTATTTGATGCCTCTCCCCCAGCCCAGCAGAGGCTTGTCTTGGGCAGTTGGGTACGCTGTTACCATCTCCATGGCGTATAGGCTGCTGACAACTGGGTTGCACCTCTAACTAGAACACAACCTCATCAACCCCCTCGACATTCCACAGGAAGTTTCCACAACTGTGCATTAGATTAAACATGTTTCTCATAAATGAATTGTCTCATTTTTGTTACAATTATTACATGGTGGCCAGAGCTGCATTATTTTAAACAAAGAGCTCTTCATTCCTGTTTGAAATGTTTCTTTTCCAAGCAAAAAGAAGTTCCTCCCCATGTCCTCTCTATTCAGTCTGCTTTTCCAAAAACAAACATGTTAGTTTGAATGTTCTCTTCTGATTTGTTGATGGCTTCCAGTTTTGAAATATGACAGTGCTGTATCAGTGGTATGTGTGGTGATTTTCTACAGATGCACTCTTTTGGGCTGTGTCTCCAAAGCTTAAATCAATAAAGACAAGAAAAAAAAATGTGTGTTTGAATTTCTGTTTTGACTCCTCTAGCAGCAGCCAGCAAATAGGATGTCACAATGAATCAGAGAGAGATTCAAATCATACAGTTCTTTGAGGAATGTTTACCTTAATAATAAGATATAGCAAGTAATGCCAGGCCTGGCAAAGAATCTTTGATGAAATTGGTATTTGTGTAATCCAGTAAGGGATTAGAAAATGAAACTCCAGCAGATCAATTTTCTCGCACTAGTAATGTATTTAATATCTTGTGTAGATATGTGGTTTTTTTTGGGGGGGGGGGGGCTATATTCTGTTTTGTTACACTGGTGAAAATTTGAATTAACTTTTTAGAGTTACTCAAGATGTATGTCTGTGTAGCAACCATTTTGAGGAGGGGCTGTCTTCATGTTGCGAGAGATCCATATAAGAGAAAGAGCTAGACTTCGCTTATGTGTATTCCCAGATCATACATAGCTGGCTACCTATTGAATGCATGTGTTGTGGTGTGTTTCAAAAATAGATCCGTCATGGAAGATCTTGCTCTGAAAGTGCAGAGTACAGCTTAAACTTGCTAATGTTAATGTGTGAATCTCACATGTTTCATATAAGAGCAAAGCAGTGCTTGAATCTTTAATGTTCTTTGTAGGTCTTACCCAAATAAGATCATTGTGTTCCCTTTCAGATGTGTTTGAAGTAGTGACTACTTTTTTGTAACCTAAAATATGTGGTGGATAGTTCATTAACAAGAATGAATATAAGTTCCAGCTATATTCTATAATCAGAAGCAAGTGCTTACTATGTAATTGCCTCTTTAATCATTGCATTGGCTAATCTTGTTGCTGCTTTACCTCAGAATGAGGGCTTTCCCTCTAGAGTGGAGCCATGCTGAAGGGCAGTCCAGGGAGCGTCTTGACAACTCTTTCTGCTTCCCCATTATTCCAGAGATTGTTCCCTTCTGCATGGGTAAGGTTCCAGTGCAGTGAGGCATGTTAATTAGTGATGCTCAAGAAAAGCAATAGCTTGGCAGGCAGGAGTAACTCTTGCCACCAATTGTCATTTTCTTGGGTCCCACCCTATCATCTGTTATTTTAGTTAGGCAAAGTGACAGAGTTGCAACGTTGCTTCCGAGTCCTTGTCTACACTAATCCCTGCCATTGATCTAGTTCATGTGATTTCAGCTACACAAATAGTGTAGCTACAGTAGATGTACTCACAGTGGCGTCTTGTTTGTGATAAGGTCGGTGGGGGGGAGGGGCTGCTCTCCCATCAACGCTGGCTACTCTTCTCGTGCTGGGGGAGTACCAGCATCAATGGGAGAGCACTGGGAAATCGATTTATTGTGTCTAAGAAGACATGATAAATTGATGGCTGGTGGATTGATTGCTTCAGTGTCGATCCCCAACATTGTAGAGACAAGCCCTAAATTGGGTTCTTCCTCGCTATAGCGTATCCTACAGCTTCCAGACTGCTTAGTCTCGTTTTGGCAAGGGGAGGGGGGAAGAAATAATGCCATGTTCAGGAATACAATCTTAATCACAATCAGCATCAAAATCCTGTTCAGAGGTGAAGCATTCTGAAGAGAAATACTTAGAGCCTAGCTTTGTGTGATTCTACATTGAAATAAATAAAAAAACCTTGTTTTTTAGGCCTTTCCATTTTGCTCATCAGCATCAAAGCTCCAAACACTTGCTTCCTAGCTAAAAAATGAGAGAAACTAGATACCTAGTTTGTACAATATTCCTTTTCTCTTATAGTTGATTATTAAAAAGCATATTTTTGTCATCTCTATTCCTCCCCATAAAAACAAAGACAAAAATGTATGTGTACATAGTTGGGAATCATGATGAACAAAAGCTACTTGCTGCTGTATTTCCATCTCAGTTGGAGGACACTGAGTAGACTTTCTGAAAAGGTCTCTGTTTTATGATATGTGATGTGCCCATGTCACTTTCATTGGGATGTTAACCACAATCTGCATCAAAATCCTGTTCAGAGGTGAAGCATTCTGAAGAGAAATACTTAGAGCCTAGCTTTAGGTACGAATCCTTCTTAGGAGAATAAGATCACATACTATTATAGACAAATGTATTAATTGAGTGATCTAATTTTAACCCTTTTAAAGTTAGGATACAATAAAACCTCTATTTTACTGACTTATTAGTAAAGAGTTCATAAAACCACACATCTTTAAATCACGGTAGATAAGGCACATAAGATGCAATATTCTATATTGCATTGATTTTGTCCTTAAAACTGCACTGCAAAGTGACTTTAATGCACTGAAGGCATCAGAATGTGATGGGTTATTGAGTTCTTCATTAACATAAATCCTCCCTTTCCCACAATTGGGTCAAAAAATTGATTATATAACCAGTTATTTGTAAGATTGGTGTTTGTAATATCAAAGTTGTACATAATGTTGTCTGTCCCTTACTGTCTACAGTTCTCTTAAATGGGATGCATACCCAGGTATGGTACTAAGATTAGCTGATTCTGTTGTTTACCCTTCTGATAACACATTAAAACACCAGGCAATAAATGTCTTTCAGTGCAAGATGTAAGATGCCTGGGAAAGACTTCATTTGAAACTATCCACTGCGTTTAAGCAACACAAGTAGCTCCTCATCCACTTCTTAGAATCACAGAATATTAGAACTGAAAGAGAACTCAGAAGGTCATCAGGTCCAGTCCCCTGCCCTCACAGCAGGACCAAGCACCCCCTCTCAGATGCCTGTCTAACTTGTACTTAAAAATCTCTAATGATGGAGGTTCCGCAACCGTCCTGGGCAATTTATTCCAGTGCTTAACCACCCTGACTGTTAGGAAGTTTTTCTTCATGTCCACCCTAAACCTTCCTTTCTTCAATTTAAGCCTATTGCTTCTTGTCCTATCATCAGAGGTTAATGAGAAGATTTTTTTTTCTCCCTCCTCCCCTTTAAGTTCTTGGAAGCTGTTAGGTTTTCTCTCAGTCTTTTCCAAACTGAGTCATGTTTTCTAGACCTTTAATCATTTTTGTTGCTCTTCTCTGGATCCTCTCCAAATCTTTCCTGAAAAATGGTGCCCAGACCTGGACACAATACTCCAACTGAGGCCTAATCAGCACAGAGTAGAGCAGAATTATTACTTCCAATATCTTGCTTACAGCACTCATGAATACATCCCAAAACATTTGCTTTTTTTGCAACAGTGTCATACTATTGATTCTATTTAGTTTGTGATCTATGACCACTAGATCCCTTTCTGCAGGATTCCTTCCTAGCCAGTAACTTCCCATTTTGTATGTGTGAACCTGATTTGTTCCTCCCTAAATGAAAAGTATTCTACTTAACATAAGAACATAAGAATGGCAATACTGGGTCAGACCAAAGGTCCATCCAGCCCAGTATCCTGTCTACCGACAGTGGCCAATGCCAGGTGTCCCAGAGGGAGTGAACCGAACAGGTAATGATAAAACGATCTCTCACCTGCCATCCATCTCTACCCTCTGACAAACAGAAGCTAGGGACTCCATTTCTTACCCATACTGGCTAATAGCCATTTATGGACTTAACCTCCATGAATTTATCTAGTTCTCTTTTAAACCCTGTTATCATCCTAGCCTTTACAACCTCCTCAGGCAAGGAGTTCCACAGGCTGACTGTGCTCTGTGAAGAACTTCCTTTTATTTGTTTTAAACCTGCTGCCCATTAATTTCATTTGATGGCCCCTACTTCTTGTATTATGAGAACAAGTACATAACTTGTATTCAAGATGTGGGTGTACCATGGATTTATATAAGGGCAATAAGATAGTCTCCGTCTTATTCTCTATCCCTTTTTTAATGATTCCTAACATCCTGTTTGCTTTTTTTTACTGCTGCTGCACACTGCATGGACATCTTCAGAGAACTATCCATGATGACTCCAACATCTCTTTCCTGATTAGTTGTAGCTAAATTTGCCTCCATCATATTATATGTATAGTTACAGTTATTTTTTCCAGGGTGCATTACTTTACATTTATCCACATTAAATTTCATTTGCCATTTTGTTGCCCAATCACGTAGTTTTGTGAGATCTTTTTGAAGTTCTTCACAGTCTGCTTTGGTCTTAACTACCTTAAGCAGTTTAGTATCGTCTGCAAACTTTGCCACCTCACTGTTTACCCCTTTCTCCAGATCATTTATGAATAAGTTGAATAGGATTGGTCCTAGGCCTGACCCTTGGGGAACACCACTAGTTACCCCTCTCCATTCTGAAAATTTACCATTTATTCCTACGCTTTGTTTCCTGTCTTTTAACCAGTTCTCAGTCCATGAAAGGATCGTCCCTCTTATCCCATGACAACTTAATTTATGTAAGAGCCTTTGGTGAGGGACCTTGTCAAAGGCTTTCTAGAAGTTTAAGTACACTTTATCTGCTGGATCCTCCTTGTCCACATGCTCGTTGACCCCTTCAAAGAACTCTAATAGATTAGTAAGACATGATTTTCCTTTACAGAATCCATGTTGACTTTTGGCCAACAAATTATGTTCTTCTATGTGTCTGACAATTTTATTCTTTACTATTGTTTCAACCAATTTGCCCGGTACTGACGTTAGACTTACTGGTCTGTAATTGCCGGGATCACCTCTAGAGCCCTTTTCAAATACAAATATTGGCATTACATTAGCGATCTTCCAGTCATTGGGTACAGAATCTGATTTAAAGGATAGGTTACAAACCATAGCTAATAGCTCTGCAGTTTCACATTTCACTTCTTTCAGAACTCTTGGGTGAATGCCATCTGGTCCTGATGACTTGTTGTTATTAAGTTTATCAATTACTTCCAAAACCTCCTCTAATGACACTTCAATCAGTGACAAGTCCTCCGATCCTTTGTAGGTGACAAATGGGTCAGGTTTGGGAATCTCCGTAACATTCTCAGCCGTGAAGACTGAAGCAAAGAATTCATCTAGTTTCTCTGCAATGACTTTATCATCCTTAAGTGCTCCTTTTGTATCCCAATTGTCCAGGGGCCCCACTGGTTATTTAGCAGGCTTCCTGCTTCTGATGTACTTAAAAAACATTTTATTATCTTTTGAGTTTTTGGCTAGCTGTTCTTCAAACTCCTTTTTGGCTTTTCTTATTACATTTTTACACTTAATTTGGCAGTGTTTATGCTCCTTTCTATTTACCTCACTAGGATTTGACTTCCACTTTTTAAAATATGCCTTTTTGTCTCTCACTGCTTCTTTTACATGGTTCTTAAGCCACAGTGGCTCTTTTTTAGTTCTTGTACTGTGTTTTTTAAATTGGGGTATACATTTAAGTTGGGCCTCTATTATGGTGTCTTTGAAAAGTGTCCATGCAGCTTGCAGGGATTTTACTTTAGTTACTGTACCTTTTAATTTCTGTTTAACTAACCTCATTTTTGCATAGTTCTCCTTTCTGAAATTAAATGCCACAGTGTTGGGCTGCTGAGGTGTTCTTCCCATCACAGGAATGTTAAATGTTGTTATATTATTGTCTCTAACATTTAACTTATGCTTATTGAACTTCATCCTATTTACCTCAAACCATTTCTCCAGTTTGTCCAGATCATTTTGAATTATAACTCTATTCTCCAAAGTGCTTGCAACCTCTACCAGCTTGGCATCATCCACAAACTTCGTAAGTGTTCTCTGTGCCATTATTTAAATTGTTAATGAAGATACTGAACAGAACCAGTCCCAAAACTGATCCCAGCAGAATCCTACTTGTTATACCCTTCCATCATGACTGTGAACCATTGATAACTACTCTGAGAATGCACAATAGAGCAAGAAGGGTACACTAATTCAGGCTTGTTTCTGGCATACATCATTTGCCTCTCTTGGTCAGTAAAATGTATGTGTTGAATCTGGGGGGCTGGCAGAGATGGTTTTTGAGGTTGGTGCTACTTGAGTTTATGCTGTACAGGATTGAGGTAGACAATATAATATCCTTTACTGGAAGCTAGACAGGGCATAGTGGTTATCACTCTGGTCTTCTCATAAAATGCATACAGAGCTAGCCATTTTGTGCAGCCGGGCAACCAAATAGCTTGCAGTTGTGGCTAAGCCTGGCTGGCCAAAATATGTACTTCTAGGAATGCAGTCTTTGGTTTGCATGGAAAAAGCTGATGCCAACTGCTCATCTATTTGGCTAGCGTAAAAGAGCCAATTCCCGTTAGATGTTTCCCTGCGGCCTGAAATCCTTGCCAGTCTCCAAGGGCCAGAGAAGCCTTCTCTGGGCAAATTTTTCATGACACCCCAGGCATAAGGTTTGACAAATCCTTGAGGGACAGCCCTGGTACATGCTCAGATATGGAAGAAAAATGCATATTTAGAAGTGTGGACTACAGGTCTGAGCTTAAGACCTGAGAAATGGAAACTCCTGAGTTCTGATCCCAGCTCCAATGATGAACTCCCTTTGTGATCTCAAAGAATATTGCTCTGTGGCTAGTGGCCTTTTTTCAAAAAACTTCACCTGTATCTAGACTGCTGTTGCGTTCTTTTGAAATTAAATTGAAAGAACGCGGCGGTTTTTCTGATATTGTTAAACCTACTTTTAGCAGGAAGAACAACTTTTTTCGAAGAGCTCTTTCGAAAAAAGTCATTCTTGAACACAAACAGGGCTTTTTCGAAGGAGAGCGTCCAGATTTCCTGCATGCTCTTTTGAAAAAGCGGATCGCTTTTTCAGAACCCTTGTGGCTGTCTAGATCAGTGTTTCTCAACCTTTTTTTTGCTCATGGCCCCTTTCTGAGCCTCATTCATCATACGCCTGGAAGTTAAGTCTGGGTGGCCCCCTCAGAAACTTACTGTGGCCCCCTAATGTTCCGTTATTTTCCATCTGGCCCCCTAGAAGTAAGGCGTGGCCCCCTGGGGACCTATATGGCCCACGTTGAGAACCACTGATCTAGACGATCTCTTTTGAGAGAGGCTTGTAGTCTAGACATACCCTCAGGTGTGGCATCGTAAAGGTTGGGGGATGTTACCCCTGTTACTACATAGAATGTTAGAGAGGTTGCAACAAGAGGACGTGTCCCGCCACCCTTGCCAGACAGGGAGACACCACAACCGACCCCTGGTGGGCAGAACCGGAACACTTGTGGCCACCCTGTCATAAACAGAGAAGGGGGCAGGAAGTGGGATTATAAAAGACCAGGCCTCTATTTCAGTTGTGGAAGAGCTGCCAGAGGAGCAGGATGGTTTTTCACAGGCACTGGAGCTAGTAACAGCCAGAAACTGCTGCTGTGCCAGAGACCCAGCAGAACTGCCAGAGCTGCTGGATACCAGTGACCCTGATGAGCTGCTAGGGCTGACACTAGCAATCTGCCTGAGAGAGATAGAGGACAACCCTAGAACCCAGGTACTCCCAAACTGGGAGGGTAGGAAACCCAGGGAAGATAAATAGGTTTGGCTGTGGGATTGTTTGTAGACTGGCAAGTGTGTCGTGGGCAAATCCCTGCTGACCTAGTGTTGGACTAGCCTGTCACTGATAGGGCCTGGGGCTGGGATGCAGTGGAGTGGTCAGGCCTACATCTCTCCCCGCCCCTTTGCCAGAGGATGGCCATCTCCACATGATAGGCCAGGAGACCTGGATAGGTCTGCTGCCTGCTGGAGCTAGCGTGCCAGGCGTGTTGGCCACAGCTCCTGTCTGGGAGCTCATTCTCCCCCCCTGCCCCCAACTGAACTATCCCACTCTGATTTCACTACCCTTTCATTCAGGACTAAGATAATTTGTACTGAGCATCAGCTAAAGTTTACCACATTGACCCTGATATATCTGCTGAATCCCTGGTTGCCAACACAGAAGTCAGTGGTGTTTTGTCAGTGAGCCATTAGTGCTTGCATAACCATGGAAAATTGCCCTTTGTGTTGATATACAATGTGGCAAGGTACTCCGGGGCCAACATGGGGATATTCATGCCATCTAATGTTCCATCACAGGTCAGGAACCCCATTGCTGAAAATCCATCCATTTTATTTTGCACATTGTTGAGAGCCACAGTTCTGTGTAGGAGGAGATGAGTAATGGCCTGTTTACAGCTGCTACATGAATGCCACTAACAATCTTGAACTGGTTCTCACTACATCCCACAGCAGTCTGACCTCCTGGAAGTCATCATGTTCCCCACAGCTCTCCTTGAGGTTCTGCAGATACGGAACGATCATGTGATCTGTGCTTTCAATGCACATGATAATCGTGCAGAGCTAGGCAGGCGCCATGTTTCTGTCAGAGGTGGTGGACAATGACAAGTCCAACATAGATTCATGGGATTTTCAAAATAGACATGAAAATTATGGGAGATGGCAGGCATCATAAGGTGTGTCTAGACTACAGAGTTTTGTCGACAAAAGTCCACTTTTGTCGACAAAACTATACCTGCATCTACACTACCGCTGAGTTCTGTCGACATAACGTCGACAGAACTCAGCAGTTTTGTCGACGCTGGTAAACCTCATTTTACGAGGCATAACGCCTTTTGTCGACAGAGTTCTGTCGACAGAAGGTATTATTGCATCTAGGGTTGTGTCTAGACTACAGGGTTTTGTCGACAAAGCAGCTTGCTTTGTCGACAGAACTGAATGTAGTCTAGACGCTCTTTGTCGACAGAAGCTTTGTCGACAGTATCTGTCGACAAAACTTCTGTTGACAAAAGCCTGTAGTCTAGACGTACCCATAGGTTGGAGGACATTGCATGAGGGGACTTGATCCCACATCCAGTCAACCCTTTGTAACTGATTTCTGCCCCACCATGCATAGCCAAAACTTCCCAAAATACAGTTTGCTGAACGATGGCAAGTTGCACACTGGGACACCTGCCCATCGTGCTCTGCACTATCCATTGATATTGACATTTCTGGTGAGTAAACACAGCACTGAAACAAGTACCCAAGTACCCACTCACACAAGTCATATGCTAACGGTGTCACCTTTATGCTGATATAACTTGCATCAACAAAAATTTGTATTGTAGTGTTTGCACCTCCTTGCTTCCTTCCACAGAAGCAGTGATGGGGAACAGGCAGGAAGCAGTGCTTGGGAGGAACTGGCTTAAAAGCTGGCTCCCCACATGCCCCAGCTCTATAGAGTTGCCTGCTCCCCAAGGGCAGGTTTTGCAGTGAAACTTCTGCTCTGTGGGATTCTGCCCTGCGCTGCTGCCTCTGATCGAGAGGCAGCACCGTGGGTGGCAGAGGGCTCCCTGGGAGTGCCAGCCCCGCCCCTGGGGACTACCGAATACTCATGTAACTGCTAACATTTGATAGTTACACCTCCAATGAGGATTATTCAATTAACCAATATCTAACATCCCTGCACTGCAGTGTGTAGCTCCACGCCACAGTGAAAGGTTCTGGCAGAGAGAAACAGCCTTTCTCTGTTAAAGAAATAGCAGGACATTTGAGTGATAGAGTACTTAGGGATCAAGTGTGCCTTTAGTCACCTAGAATGTCTCATGCTCTACACTGGTATTGGTATCTGTGCAAGGGGGCAGGGCACTGTACGTATTCTACATGCTTCTGTAAGGAGTATGCTGTGTACAGATATATATCAGTCTCATTGGAGGTCAGACTTAAGTGTCAGTTGACTTAAGTATTTTTTGAAAACTTTACCCATAGTCTCCTGGAAGCAGACCTGAGTGAAGTTATTCAGACAAAAATGTATTTTCTGTAAAAGGCAGTTTTAGATCAAATAATGCTATTTGTGAATTTGTATCAAATGTAGTGACTAGTTTTAGCTTGGGAAAAAAAGGTATTTATTTGAAAAATAGAAATCATTTTCATATCTTCTAACAAAGTATTTTGCTTTTTCATTTCAAAATGCCATTTCATTTTGAAATTTGCATATAATTAATTTATTTTAAAAGGATTAAACCTGAATGCTAAACAAAATGTTGGGGATGAGCAAAACATTTTGGTTGACCTGAAATGTTGTTTTAGGGGAAGAGATGTTGTTTTGCTGAAAAAAAAAACCACCTGAAAAACATTTGTTTTGGCTTGACCCAAAATGAATTTGTTTTAATTTCTTGGTTTGACAAGTGAACCAAAAATCAATTATTCTCACCGCTTTCTGCCCTGGAAAGACCTGCTCTTGAATACTTAATCATTTACCATATTTTTGTCTGTTTACTCAGAGTAGTAACTTACACCTGCATCATTAACAATTCCTAGAAAACTTTGGTTCCACAGCAGAGCAGTCAAAGCCTTTCCCAAGCTGAAAAAACTTATACAAAAATACCCCAGCAACTCTAGTACCTCTTAAAAATAGAGAGAATTCCAAGAGTACACAAGTAAAAAATGTGCCAATGCTTTTCTTTTAGAAGATGTTTTCTATTATTGACTGCAGTGCAAATATTGTGCAGTCTGAGGAGGTGGTTTTCCATGTGCTACAGGCTGTCAGTACAGTCATTTACTGATGGCACATTAAAACAGCCATATGATCAAACAACTTCAGGCATGAACACTTGGAAAAAACTTCTTGGAAAATACTTCTATTTAAATTAAGGAGAACAATGTCACTGAAAGTACTCTGAAAAAATTTTTCATACTTCCAAAACTTTGATAATTACTTCCAAGTTGTATAGATTTGAAGGCCAGAAGGGAACCCTAAATCATTGGAGTTGCGTATCTTAAGTTGACTTTCCCTTGTAGTGTAGACCTGGCCTTAGAGGCTAACAAAAATATATATAGTTGTGACCCCACTCCCATGCTTTATGAAATTGACTTATGGACACAAATATGCATAACTTGAAGATTCTTTGGACAAAATATATCTTAACCTATCAATCTTAATGTCACAATCTGCTGGATCTGTATATCTTATTTTGGTGTATGTATCATTCTTATATGTAAAGTTAGAAATATGGAGTATGGAACGGTTTATGGCAGTGGTCTCCAACCTTTTTACACCCAAGATCACTTTTTTAATGTCAGAACAAGCCAAGATATACTACCCCATCCTTCCCCCAATATCCACCCCTTCCTTGAAGCCCTGCCCTTTCAATTCTCTTCTCCATCACTTGCTATCCCCAGCCCTTATACACTCTACACTGCTGCTTTTTTTCCGATTCTTCTGTAGGAAGATGTTTTTCCAACATTTAGCCCGTCTACACTGGACCAAATGTCATAAAAACCCCTTCTTTCGGAAGCCCCCTTATTCCTTGTGGGATGAGGAATAAAGGGGTTACCGAAAGAGCATGTTTGCTCTTTCATTAAAAAAAGCAGAAGAACAAATGCGTTACTGAATGCCGAAGAGTTTTTCCGGCATATCTCTGGAATCCTGGAAAAACTCCTGCAGTCTAGCTGTACCCTCCCTGGGTTGAGACAGGATGTGTGGGGCCCTGGGGTGAGAAGGAGGGATTTGGGTGTGGGTAGGGGGGGAGAGGTGCAAGCTCTGGGAGGGAATTTGGATGCAGGAGGAGGTGAAGAAGGGGACACTGGCTCAGGGAAGGGACTCCAGGCTGGGGAGTGTTGGGGTCAGATGGAGGGTTGGGGTACTAAGCAAGCCACAGGCTTGTGGATGTGAGGGTGCAGGAATTTGGGTTGGGGTATGTGACGGGCTCAGGGTAGGAGGGTCCAGTATACCTAGGGTCTGGGGTGTGCGTGTGCAGGAGTGTTATGATGCTACGGCCAGATGGGGGCTTGACCCAATTAGGGGTTTGTTGGCCAGACTTCATTTTTAAATAAAATACTATGTAAAACACAAAGGCTACGTCTACACTGGCCCCTTTTCCGAAAGGGGCATGCTAATTTTCAACTTCAGAATAGGGAAATCTGCGGGGGATTTAAATATCCCCCGCGGGATTTAAATAAAGATGTCCGCCGCTTTTTTGGGGGGAGGGGAAGCCTGAAAAAAGCGTCTAGACTTTGAAGTAGGAATAAGAGATCCTCTGGAATAGGGCTTTATTCCAGAGGATCGGGCCAGTCTAGACGCTTTTTTCCGGCTTTTCCCCAAGCCGGAAAAAAGCGGCGGACATCTTTATTTAAATCCCACGGGGGATATTCTGAAGTTGAAAATTAGCATGCCCCTTTCGGAAAAGGGGCCAGTGTAGACGTAGCCAAAAAGTTTTTGCATTGTCTTTATTTATGAGAAGGGCGGGGAACCTGTTTTGAGTCAGGGGTCACTGACCCACAGAAAAGTCAGTTGGGGCCACACAAGTGAGATGCAAAAAAATAACTCCTCCAAAAAATCTCAAGCCTCGCTAATGTGTCCCCAACTGTGCTGGTGGGAATAGGGGACAAGGTATTGGGGAAGGGTGCTAGTGGGTGCTGGGGCAGGGGACAGGGTGCCAGTGGGGGCAAGGGACAAGGTGTTGGGGTGGGGGAAGGGTGCCAGTGGAGACGGGAGAGGAAACAGGGTGCTGGGGGGGCAAGGGACAGGGTTCTGCAGCAGGGGACAGGGTGCCGGGGGGACAGGGTGTTGCTGGGGGCAGGGGACAGGGGACAGGGAGTCCCCCGCACCCGTCTCCCCCCAGGACTTCTCTCCCCTCCTCCCTGCAAAGGAGGGAAGTCCCGGTGCGTGCCCCCTCTGGGGACTTCTCCCCTCCCGCAAGTTCCTGGCATGCCACAGACCTGGGGAGGGGAGTAGCCAGCACACTTCTGGAACCCCTGGAAGTGGCATGCAGCTGCAGGACTTCCGTCCACCCCGCAGGAAGCCGGCACTACCTCCATTGTTGCTGGAGGTAGGTAGTGAGGCTTCTTGGGGGTGGGGGGAAATGTGTGTGTGGGGGGCCAAACACCTCGCAATTGACTGGTCGAGCCCTCGCGGTCGACCAGTTGATTGCGATCGACGGATTGGTGACCATGGGTTTGTGGTTTCACATGTGGAAATGAAAGCCATCAAGGGTGTTTCAATGTCTGGGTGATCACCTATAAATAGCTTCTTTTGTCCTTTGAGTCTAAGCAGTGGCTGGTCTTAGGAAGACATGACTATCCCAAATGGTAGAGTCTGACAAGGTAATTTTCCATAGAAGGTGGGGGAGAGAACTCCAAGTTCCCGCCCAAAGTGGAATCTATAAAACAATGAGAAGCTGCTGTCCCTTTGTCTTTGGCTGACATGTCACTCCCCAGAGAATGAACCAGAGACCCCAGGGAAAAAGATCTTCCCTGGCTTGGAGATTTAGCTGATATAAGAACAGTTTTAGGGTAAGTCTGTAACGAGCTTTCAATGTTAGAACTAGCTATGCGTTTTCTGTTATTTTAAATTTGTAACCTACTTTGCTCTGCCTATTTTCACTTGCAGCCACTTAAATCCTACTATTTATACTTAATAAAATCACTTAGGTTACGTCTACACTAGCCCCCTAGATCAATCTAAGGAGGCTAATGTGGGTGACGGAAATTTCAAATCAAGCCCGGGATTTAAATATCCCGCGCTTGATTTGCATGTTCCCGGCCGGTCGCCATTTTAGACATTGATTGGCCCAAAGTAACTGCCCACGTCTACACGCAGCAGTGAAACAGGATTCTGATTTAAATCCCTAACTCGAATTAGCTGGTATTCCTCCTGCAATGAGATTTACCAGCTAATTCGATTTAGAGGCTTTAAGTTGGAATCCCGTTTCCCTGCTGCGAGTAGACACGGGCAGTTACTTCGGGCTAGTCAAATTCTAAAATGGCGACCAGCTGGGAACATACAAATCAAGCGTGAGATATTTAAATCCCGGGCTTGATTTGAAATTTTGGTTGCCCTCATTAGCCTCCCTAGATCGATCTAGGGGGCTAGTGTTGACGTACCCTTATTTACTATCAAGCCCAGTGTAAACAATTGTTACCTGCGGAACCAATCAGTGTGTACATCTTCCTTTCATTGTTAAAGGAGGTTAACCTGAAAAATTTATTTGGGGTTTTGATCCCATTTGGGGAGTGGTTTCCCTGGAAGCTGGGCCCCAAAACTGCATTTTCCTCAGACCTGAGGCAATTCAGCGTCTGCTTTGCTCTTCAGGGGTTAGGGTAGGGGTGCTTATCTCAGCTCTGAGCCTTGGTTAGGGGAGACCAGAAGATCTGTTTATACTTAATAAAATCACTTATTTACTATCAAGCCCAGTGTAAATAATTGTTACCTGGGGTAGCAATCAGTGTGTACATCTTCCTTTCATTGTTAAGTACATGAATAATTTATTTGGAGTTCAGCAGGACAGTATGGTGAGATGCCCTAGAGAAGAGGCAAGTGGCAGTAGCTTTGTCAGCACCCCAGGAAGTACCTCAAAGGGGTCGTCTGTGACCGTACCCCATCACAATAGTATCATGAGCTTTCATGAGCAAAACCCATTCCTTCAGATGAGTTTGAGTGGTGTTCATGATACTCATGATATATGTTTGTTAGTCTGTAAGGTGCCACAGGACTACTCGCTGTTTTTAAAGTTACAGACTAACATGGCTACTCTACTCCTGTGAGACCAAATAACTTGTAAGCATATGTTCCAGGAAGGCTGCCAGTCTTGGCTTGAAGACAGCTGAAATGGAGAATCTACCACTCCTTTCAAGGCAACAAAGGCACTTCAGGTGCTAAGATTGAAGTTTAAAAACAAGTCATCCCTTCCTCCCCACACCGTTGGAAATATGAAAACCAGCCTAACAGATTTTTGAGGAACTTTCCAAACTGGCAAAAATAATATGCTTCCACTTTAAATACAGGGAGTAATTTCAGGTGTACCATCTCCTTTAACATTGCTAATGCAGTACTGCATTTGTACGTGTGCATGTGAGTATGTACGCACTCACTCAAGTCTGTGTTCTGACTTTCCTCACACATGAGAGTAAGAGGCAACCAGAATCCCACATTGTGTGTTCCTTGAGTAAGTATAGTACGGTGGTGGAGGATGTATGTCCTGGATTTTAAAGGATTAACAGCTGGCTTCCCTAGCAGAATCCCTTCCAGGATCATAGCCCCTTACATGCCAGTTACTTCCACATCCCCAGTTTACCTTTACGACGGTTGGAAGCCATTTATTTTTATTGCATTAAAGGCGAAAGGAGTCTAACAAAGGCCAGGATAACTCCACAAGCAAACATTTTCTCTTGCTAGACCTCTTATATTGGTGTATCCCAATTTGCATCACCACTAATTTCAACTAGTAGCTGCTTTATTTTGTATCTTGGACACGCTGATATGCTGTTGGGGAAAGTGTAAGTAGAAAAGGTTTCATAAAGTTAGCATTGCTTTGAAAAAAAATCTGATGAGCTCTTGTTTGGCTTGTTACTGTAGGTATTGTGGAACTTCTCAGAAGGAATTAATTCATACGGTAGTGGCAGGTCTACAAAAAACACTACTAAGAAAAGGGGACAAAAACATTTTAATGATCACTCAGCACAAAAGCAAATGGCCAATTTAAGTGCTAGATGGCAATTATAGACTAGTAGAGTAACTTAGCTGAGAAAGTAACAAATAAACCAGATTTTAATAAGCAGAGTTCTACTAATTGATTTTATTCTTTTTAATTAAAAGAGACATTTTTACCTATCTAATCTAATCACTGATGTATCATTGTATAGTGTAATTATTAATACATCTGGATACTTAGGCTGTGTCTAGACTGGCAAGTTTTTCCGCAAAAGCAATTGCTTTTGCGGAAAAACTTGCCAGCTGTCTACACTGGCCGCTTGAATTTCCACAAGAACACTGACTTCCTACTCTCTGAAATCAGTGCTTCTTGTGGAAATACTATGCTGTTCCTGTTTGGGCAAAAGGGCCAGTGTAGACAGCTCAGATTTTTTTTTTGCGCAAAAAAGTCCCAATTGCGAAAATGGCGATCGGGGCTTTTTTGCGCAAAAGCATGTCTAGATTTGCACGGACGCTTTTCCGCAAAAAGTGCGAAAAAGTGTCTGTTTCAATCTAGATGCTCTTTTCTGCAAATGCTTTTAACGAAAAACTTAAAGTTAACTTTAACTTTTTTGTTAAAAGCATTTGCGGAAAATCATGCCAGTCTAGACGTAGCCTTAGACTATGTTAGACCTTATTGCAAATAGATGGAAAACTGCTTTTCCAAGGATGACAGGCCTTCAGAGAAGAAGGATGGTTCAGGGATTAGGATGGTACATGGGGGTTTGGGAGTGATACTCAGTAAGAGGAAAGAAACAGTCACCTGGCTAGAGCGAGCAAGGTGCACAACAAGTGGCAAAAGAGGGTGTCAGATCTGGAAAGAGCTAATCCCCGGAGCAGCCAAGAGGAGGTCCTGTAGCAGCAAGTGAACCTCTTTACACACATCCTTTCTTAAGACTTTTCTCTGGTCCGTGCCATCTGCGGTAGCTATAACTTCAGACCATTGCCGGCAGCATGATCAAGAACTAATCCTCACCAAATCATTGTCTGCTGGATCATAGGTTATAGATCAGCAGATCAGCAATGTAGCTTACTTTATGTGAAGTCTTAATTGTTAATTATTATTTGTAAAGTGCAGATAGTGTGCTTGATACTGCCTCAGCCCTAAGTTCTTAAAGGCAACTCTGTAAAATTTATAATACTTGATATTTGTAGAGCCCCTTCATCTCAGTGTTTCTCAATGGGCTCTAAGTATGATCTCCATCTATATAATGAAGGAAGTGAGATTCAGAGAGGGTGATTGACTTGACCAAGTATACATAGTAGGTCAGAGGCTGGAAGAGCGACCAACTCTCCTTACTCCTGGTTCCCTGACTTAAGGATGTTCCCTTCACGGACAAGCAGTGGGAGTGTCTGGATAATGTTTACAGCAGGGAACTACAAGTCAGGATTCTGGACTTTGTTCTGCTTCCATGTGGACATGTTATTTAGGAGTATAACTTACCTTATGTGACACAAATGCACTAGAATCTGAAGAGGGCATAGGTTCCCCTTTCCTATCACACCCGTCCTCCAGAAGCATAGAGAAATGGCAGCGGGGTAGGATAATTACCTAATGCTTAGAGGCAAGCACTCTGTGATCCTCTGAGGAGGGGTTCATAGATAGTGGAGATTTTAACGTAGGTTTTGGTTTTGCTCTCTCGGGCTACGTCTAGACTGCAGGCTTTTTTCAGAAGAAGCTTTTCTGGAAGCGATCTTCTGAAAAAACTTCTTCTGAAAGAGCATGTCCACACTGGCTAAGTGGATCGAAAAAGCAATTTGCTTTTTTGAAAGAGAGCACCCAGACTGATGGGTCGCTATCGTGCATAAAAGGCCACCCAGAATCACTTCAGGCAGGGCTTTAGGTCACCAGTTGCTTCTGAGTGCTGGTGCCGGAGCCTAGCAGACACATGCGATTAAAGGGACCCTCCTCCCCCCGGACAGCTGTTTCTCTGCTTCTGCTGTGTGTTTGCCTACCTTTTAGAGGAACAGCAAAGCTCTCGCAGTGCCTGCTGTGGTTGCCCAGCTTTTTTGGGACACCACAGCTTTTTCCTATGTGCCATGGAGCTGGAGCTGCCCCTGGGCATGCGTTAGCCCCACATAGCCATGCTGCAGTTTCTGTAGCACTTTGTGCCGGCTCCCTTCCTGGTCCTGCACGAGCTCAACCCCGAGCTCATTCTGGGAACTGTCTCCCTGGGTGTAGGAGCTACACTCTAGCAACCGCAACCTACTGCGGAGAGGTGTGTCTGGAGGCTGGACACCAGTTCCGACTGGTGGGACCAGCTGGTCATAGAGCGTTGGGACGACCAACAGTGACTCCACATGCAAAGGCCATTTTTTTGGAGTTGTGTGCCTGGCTCGTCCCTGCCCTCCAACAATGCGACACCCACCCATGGCCTGCCATGCCCCTGGAGAAGCGGGTCGCCATTGCTGTATGGAAGCTTACCATCCCAGACAGCTACCAGTCAGTGGGCAACCAGTTAGGTGTAGGGAAGTCCACCATCGGGGCCCTCCTCATGGAAGTAAGGAGCTCTCGGGCTGCAGTCTCTGCAGGGGGAGGGGAGTCTTGGAAAAGGGGGACCCTCAGGAAAGAGTGGTGGAGGGGAGGGGTTAGAGGGTGACGTGGGGGTGAGGGGGAAGTCTCATCCCTGGGGGGTTGTCGTCCCACCCTCACAATGCTCTGCTGCTGGGGGGTGGCCTCATAGGGGGTGGCTCCTGGGGTGTTTGGGGGGGGAGGAGCGGACACCTCCCAAGGAGCTGGTGCAGCTGTGTGGGGCAGGTGTGGGGTCCTGCCCCAGAGTGTGAGCTGCACTCTCTGGCCCTCACATATCACTGGTGGAGCTCTTTTACCTTACTCCAGACCTGTTCCAAGGGATCTGTGGGTGTGCACACTCTGCCAGGGAGTCAGCCATACACTCTAAAATATCGGCATTCCACCGCTTGAAGCAGAGATCCTGCAATGTCTCCTCTCCCACAGCTCAAGGAGGGACAGGATCTCTGCTCCGGACCAGGAGGGTGCCTGTCTCTTGGTCCACCTGGGTGGGTCCTGGGAACCTCAGGGCTGCTCCCTGTGAGGATCAGAGGAGTTTTGGGGGGCTTGAGCCTGGGCCATGGATGGCAATGCCTGTGGCAGGAAGAACAGCGCAGTGAGGTGCTGCTTTCAGGGTTGCTTCCGGCCACAAGGCTTGTCCCAGGTGCCTGCAGCCACCAGGGCAGAGTGGCCACCAGGGCACCTGTGTTATTTCCTGGAGGCCTCTTCTTTTGAAAGAAAACCCTCTTCCCTGTCCACACACACCATTTTTTTCCAAAAGAGCTCGTTCAGAAAAAGGCTTCTTCCTCGTAGAAAGAAGATTACAAATGCTGGAAAAAACCCTCTGTTCTTTCGATTTTCTTTTGAAAGAACGTGATTGCAGTGTGGACGTAATCGACATTTTCTCGGAAAAATGGCCGTTTTTCTGAACTCCCCCCCCCCCCCACAAACCTCTGTAGTGTAGACATATCCTTGGTGGGTTTAGAAAGTCCTGTATCACAATCTGGCAAGGTAATCCAAGGTCCTTGCAGTTACGTCACACAGCTGATACTTAGGTTTGAGGCACTTGAGTGGCTGTGTCTCACCTATGCTGCTCCAAAGCAGATGAAATTAGTTGTACTGGACTTTTTGTCACCAAACTGTCTCTTTAGATCAGCCCATGGCCCACCTCCCAAGTCTTCTGGAATTCAACGGTCCAGTAGTTGTGCAGAAGACTCTTTTTTCTGGGATCAGTCCATATTTGTCTATTTTGTCCGCCATTAGCCAGATTTGATTTTTTTCCCCATTACCTCTCCTCTTTGTATTGTTTTTTTTCCCCTAATTTGTTAGGTTGGCTCACTTTTTATGGGCCATCTCCTTTAGCAGTAGGCATATTGTTCTAATTTCAAACCACTTCCCAGGAGCTCTTGAAGGGTGTCTTAGAAAATAATAGATGGGTTTTGAAAAAGAAACTTACAGCACTTCCTTTCCTCTTTCTTATTGCTAGGGACAAATGCAGTTCTGCTTGTTGACCATTCCACAGGTATGACAATTTTTCTCCCCTCTGCTACCTATTGCTGATGTTATGTTGCCACTAGATGTCCCTCTTTGGCTTTTCTTTTGGAAGCCAGCACTGCAACAGAAGTCAATCAGTAGAGAATGAAACAGTGCTGTTCTGCTGCCCTGGCAGATTGGGTTGTAGGAAACAAATATTTGACTTGCTGCAAAGAACAAATTCGTAACAGACGTCAAGGCAAATTGGTGCCTGGCTACAGTAGCCTTATTCTGAAAAGCCTTAGGAGAAGGCTCTTGTGTGATGCAATTTTAAATTTGCTCTTAAATAAGTAAAATAATAAGTTCATTGCAAAATATAACTCCTTTTATTTGAGAGTCCTAGGATACAAATCTTTATTACAGACCTCACACTAGCCTGGAGGTATAAATAAATATGGCACGTATTCAGGTCTGCCAGCAGCAGGGATAAAATGGGCAGTTGCCCCAGGGCCTGGCAATTCAAAAGGGTGCAGCGCTCCTAGCTGCTGCTATTGCTACTGTGGTGGCAGCAACAGCCAGAACCCCAGGCTCTTTAAATGGCTGCCAGATCCCTGTGCAGCACGCTCCAGGAAGTGCAGAGGACTGGCTGAAGGAGGCTAGCTCCTGGCCCCGCCCATTCTGCCTAAGGCCCTGCCCCTTCCAAGAGGTGTGGAGTCAGTACCTCCTCCCCTTGCCCAGGGGCCCGGTGTTTCTATTGGTGGCCTTGCACATATTTGTCAGTGCGGTAAAGTGAAGAACAGAGAAAAAAGGACTGGCCTAAAATCCAACAGCAAGTCGGATTCAGAAAAATAGAACCTAGGAGTTCTGACTCCCTGTCCCTGGCTTTTAGTGCTATAGGGGTTTCATTAGAAGAATCGGGCCATACGCAGAGTGCAAGCTGGGGAATTTAAAGATAATGTACAAAAAATGACTCGAGTCTTTGTAAAATGGAGCTGCCCTTTAATATAGTGTATGTGTAGCAGATTTACCTGTCAGACCAAATGCCAAATAAAGTGGCTGGGGGCATTTCAGAGTGATCTACTTGGCAGAGGGGTGCAGCACAATGTCAAGATAATGAATAGGACCTGGCTGGAATAAGGGAAAATATCTAAAATTGAGTGGTTTTTTATGTAATGGGTTTGAACTTTTTGTGGCCAATTACCTGGTCACTGTAAGAGAACAAAATTATCATTAAAAAGTGCAAAAGCTCATATTTAGTTCTTCTGTAAATGGAAGAGGTTCATGGAGGCCTTTCTCCCCCTCTCCTCTCTCTCAACCAGTCCATCCAACCCTAGTATGGATCCACCGCATGGAGAAGTCCCATAGAATGCACAGAATGAAATAGATAGGGTTCTATGGAAACTACTGTCCAACCACAGATTTACTCTTCAGGAATGACAACTTTTTTTCAGAGGAGTTTTGAACTATCCTATAGCAATAATAGAATTCTTTACATGAGATTTTTTTTTTTAAGAAACCTAGAGACTAGCTATAATTTTCTATTAAATGCTATAGAGCTTTCCCATTGGCTCATTCAGCACTGATTGTAGTATTTTTCTGAGCCCTATACATATGTGCTTTCAGGGAGAGACATGTGGCCCAGAAATGGCTCTATGAAAGAGACCTTTTATTTACTTCACTCATCTTCTCTCTCTCCCCAACTTGAGACCAATACTTATAAAGTGAAGTTAATGAGAGTCAGAGTATGAGCAAATGTCACGTCTTGTTACAAAACAGATGCCTGCCTTCAGATCCACTGGTCAGTACATAGAATCATAGAATACTAGGACTGGAAGGGACCTCAAGAGGTCATCGAGTCCAGTCCCCTGCCCTCGTGGCAGGACCAAATACTGTCTAGACCATCCCTGATAGACATTTATCTAACCCACTCTTAAATATCTCCAGAGATGGAGATTCCACAACCTCCCTGGGCAATTTATTCCTGTGTTTGACTACCCTGATAGTTAGGAACTTTTTCCTAATGTCCAACCTAAACATCCCTTGCTGCAGTTTAAGACCATTGCTTCTTGTTCTATCCCCCAGAGGCCAAGATGAACAATTTTTCTCCCTCCTCCTTATAACACCCTTTTAGATACCTGAAAACTGCTATCATGTCCCCCCTCAATCTTCTCTTTTCTGAACTAAACAAACCCAGTTCTTTCAGCCTTCCCTCATAGGTCATGTTCTCTAGACCTTTAATCATTCTCGTTGCTGTTCTCTAGATCCTCTCCAATTTCTCCAAAACTTTCTTGAAATGTGGTGCCCAGAACTGGACACAATACTCCAACTGAGGCCTAACCAGTGCAGGGTAGAGCGGAAGAATGACTTCTCATGTCTTGCTCACAACACACCTGTTAATGCATCCCAGAATCATGTTTGCTTTCTTTGCAACAGCATCACACTGACTCATATTCAACTTGTGGTACACTATAACCCCTACATCCCTTTCTGCCATACTCCTTCCCAGACAGTCGCTTCCCATTCTGTATGTATGAAACTGATTGTTCCTTCCTAAGTGGAGCACTTTGCATTTGTCTTTATTAAACTTCATCCTATTTATCTCAGACCATTTCTCCAATTTGTTCAGGTAATTTTGAATTATGACCTTATCCTCCAGATTAGTTACAGCCCCTCCCAGCTTGGTATCATCTGCATCTACATGAATTTGGAAAGAACAGTGTTGGTGATGCAAAATTATAATGCCTAGTGTTTCTTAGGAGTGCCTAAGTATTCATGTAAACACATTCCAGAAGAGCAGTACCACAGGGCCTCACTACATAATGATGGTGTAAATACACTCCCTGAAGATGGTCAGGGACACACCAACCACTCCTAGAAATAAGGTCAGGATAATTAATGGAAATGATTTGATTGAACCAACAGGTCCAAGGGATAGGGAGGTAATTAACCCCATCAGAGGGGTAATGTGCAGGGTCTGCCGATGGTGGGGAGGGGGGGAGGAAAGGCAGATAAGGAGACAGCTTCCCTGGGGCAATTCAAAAAGGGCCCGAGTCTCCCTGTTGCCACTGCTGCTACCGAGGTGGCAGCCAGAGTCCCAGGTCCTTTACATCACCATTGGAGCCCTGCATACCACACTCCAGCTGGCTCTGAGGGCTGCTTGGGGGAGGTGCAACACACTCCAGGCAGAGCTGAGTACAAGTCCCAGCCCTGCCCCTTCCGTCTGAGGCCCATCCTCATCCAGGACCATGGAGTCTCCCCCACCTTGCCCAGGAAACCAGTAAATCTGTCGGTCCCCTTGGTAATACATAACTTGTTTGTATCCATATCTAAAAAGTGTCATAGAAGGAGTGGCCTAGGTGGGATTGGAAAGTCCTACCACTTAGGGTACGGCTTACACTGGGGGGGAGAGAGAGGGTGTTTCGAAGAAGGTATGCAAATCTGTATGTACAACCTTAGGTAATGCACCTGTAGCCCCGGGGAGGTGCATTACCTAAGCTAGGGGTGGGCAAAGTTTTTGACTTAGGGCCACACCGTGATGTGGAGATACTGCCTATTTCTACTGGAAATACCTCTCCTGGTGCATGCTAGGATTGCAGCAGCCTCTTTTTCATGGCTACATCACATTGGCAGCTCATGGCTATTCTATGATCAACAAATACACCCAGGCCTTTCTCCTTGTCTGTCACTTCCAAATGATACTTCCTAGTCTAATTTTCAAAGTCATCAACATCTTTTTATATGATATTCTGTTCAAACTAGATAAATTCATGGAGGTTAAATCCATAATGGCTATTAGCCAGGATGGGTAAGGAGTGGTGTCCCTAGCCTTTGTTTGTCAGAGGACGGAGATGGATGGCAGGAGAGAGATCACTTGACCATTACCTGTTTTGTTCACTCCTTCTGGGGCACCTGGCATTGGCCGCTGTCGGGAGACAGGATACTGGTGCTGGATGGACTTTTGGTCTGACCCAGTATGTCCGTTCTTATGTTCTTATGCCTCTGTATTAGCAATACTTCCCAACTTTGTGTCATCTGCAAATTTTATTAGCACACTGTCACTTTTTGCATCAAGGAGTTATCAATGAAAAATGACCGATCCTTGAGGAACTTAAAACTAGTAAACAACCTCCAGCCAGACAGTTCACCTTTCAGCATGACCTGCTGCCGTCTCCCATTAACCAGCTTCTTACAACAGTCGTTTCCAACCCTTTTTATTGAGCGGACCGGCAAACTAGTTCAGAAACTTTTGGCGGAGGGCATTGAAACGTTTGCATATTCATTATGGTGATTAATGTATTTGCATATTTATTATGGTAATTAATTTTAAGTGGTCACACATTATTTTACATTGAATCTGTATGCACACAGTTCCCCGGCCTCCGGAGAAGCCATGCTTCGCCACACAGCTCAGACGTCCCTGGAGCAGCCCTACTCTGCCATGCCCTGAAGGAGGAGTCCTGGAGGAGCCCCCTGGAGGAGTCCTGCTCTGTCAGAGCTGAAAAACAGGTTTTCTGTCTGGCTCTCTCTCCAGTTGGTAAATTAAGCATTGCAAGTGAACACAGCTGAATCATTCAGATGGAAAGCCAGTGGGGGATGTGAAACCCACAGGAAGGCAGTGCCATGGAGAGTCAGCCAGAGGATGGGGGACAGCCTCACCATGGCTAGCTCCCTCCATGAAGCCCCGCTGGCTGGGCTGCGTGGCTGCTGCAAAACTGGAATCGAGGCATAGTGAGGCTGGCCCAGTAGGGACAGCTTCACCGCGGCTGCGTGAAAGAGTGGGTGGGAGAATTGACTGTGCGTGCGCAGGCGCGCACCTTGCAGTGCTCCCCAGTGGGTGGGGCTCAGCAGGAGCTGGTGGTGCAGCTTGTCAGAGCACCATGGGACCTGCTGCCTTACAACACCTTTATATGCTTGTATTTGTCCCCATCTTCTCAAAGGGAACTATTCATTTCCCATGTAGAACCGTACCAAATGCTTTTACTGAAATCCAGGAAGATTTTAGCTACTGATTTTATAGACTAAGGAAGTGCAGATAATTTCTCAAAAAAGAGATCGGTTAGTCTGCAACCACTTACCTTTTGTAAAAGCATGCAGTATTTTACCCTAATTACCATTTATCCCTATAGACTTAATTATTCTTTCCAAATTTTGTTCAAGATGTTGCACACAATGCTAACAGGCCTGTAGTTTGCCAGCTCACTTTTTCTCCCAAACTTAAATATAGGTGGTTGTGACAGGATGTACCTACACTGCCCTGGCCCAGAAAGGGTTAAACAAATTGCAGGCTGAGGAGACCATGCTGGGTATGCTCAGCTTGGAGAAAGGATATATAGGGAAGCAACACCACTCAGTCTGAGCAGGCTACTGAAGAGGAAGGATGCCGGATTGCAAGTTCTCTCCTGGGAGGTGCTACAGGCCCTGCCTGCAGAGCCAAGGCATGCTGAGTCCTAGATGGATCCCAGGCTGCCTGAGGAACCTAGAGAGGGGACCAAGTCATCAGAAGTGGCACTGGCCCAGGACCCCAGAACCCTAGGGGAACCATGGATCTCCTCAGCAGAAGGCAGGTTTGGAAGCAGCCCAGGGGACTCAGCCATTGGTCCCATTGTAGAACCTGGGAACAGGTCAGTATATTTCAGGGGGATCCCTGCTGACTCAGTGTCAAACACCGTTGCCACCACCAGGGCACTGGGCTGGAACTCAGAGGAGCAGAGAGGACCCATGTCTCCCTCCCTAGATGCCACACACCCCTAGGTGGTGTCCCACTTCCCTGATGGGCCAATAGGCCTCACAGCTCCATAGAGGAGGGCAACTTTGTGGAATCTGGTCAACAGGCCTCACAGAGGTGGGCCACCTTATTGACAGCCCTGGGTGGGGGAGGGGAACTTTAGTGTCTCTGACTAATACGCCAACACAGCCTTGTAAGGAAGGGCTGTTTTATCAACTCCAGCCACTTGTTCCTGTAAGGAAGGGCCACCTATCAACTTGGGCCATCAGGTACACTGCTCTGAGTGTGAGGGCAGTCCAAAGAACTCCAACCACTAGACAGTACTACCCTTCTTTATAGTCGGGCTCACCAGTATAGAATCTAGCCACCAGTAGCGCATCCTTTGCTTTTGACCATCTATATCCTGACACCCATGATGGGATGTACCTAACCTGCAACAGCAATACTTTGAAAGAGTAAGCTATAAGCTAGAGAGGTAGCATATGCTGAAGGAATAATAAGGGTTGGAGAAAATGACCACATCAAAAAAAAGCTGCACAATCAGTGTATACATTGTTGCTCGTCCTTCATAGAGTTAACATCCCCTGCCACTTCTGTTCTGGAGCAATATCTGACTTCCTTTGGGGTATCATTTAATGGGATTTGTTTAACCAAGGTTCTACCCCCAAATCTTTGATATAACGTAGTTTTTTTTCATGGTTAATGTAGCAGGGTTTTGTGTGTGTGTGTGTGTGTGTGTGTGTGTGTGTGTGTGTGTGTGTGTGTGTGTGTGTGTGTTTAAAGTAAAGACTATAAACTTTTTCTCTCTGGTGTTTTAAAGTAAGCAATAGCAAGCATGCTACACAGTAGCTCTCACATTCTCCAAGAACCCCCTGCTGCCAGTAAACTTGGTGTTGCAGTGGAAAGTCCATTGAGGCCCTAGCAGACCTGGTTGATGGAGTGGTTAATGATGCAACCTTTTTTAAGTAATGTGTCTCATTTGGACACCACAGCACATCCTGTTTGTATTTCATCTCCTTTCCCTGGCACTTTATCTATGTCCACTCCTGTTGCGTGTCAACCCTAGGGACTTTGTTTTAATCATTTGCTGTTCCTGGCTGAACTTTCTTATACATACTTAATATTACTTTACTTGGAGACTTGAACATATGGAAGAGATATTTTTAATTCTCACAGTTAGGTTTGATTGCTTAGGAGACATTTTTTTTCTTTTGAGAGGAGAAAGCGTTTAAAATCCCCTATTTCACTTGCTATGCAGGAGAAGGGGGCCTGAGTATCAAACTAGAATGCATATAAAATAAAGCTGTTTGACTTTTTTATGTTTTGTTTCCTCTTTTTGAGTTGCATGGGCTTTTTTTGCTGTTGCATAGTTGTAGTGTAATTCTTATTTTTTGTGGTTTTAAAAAAACAAGCATCAGCAAAGTTATTTGTGACCTTGAACAAGGGACTGAGGGCCCAATCTAGAGACCACTAAAGTGAATGGAAAGACTCCCTTTGATTTAGAGCCTAATCAGTGTGTACCTTAGTTCCCCTTATGTATAACGGGGTTAATACAATCCTCCCCCTCCCATCTTTTGTTTGTTTCGTCTATATAGATTATAAGATATTTGAACAGGGGAAATGATCACAAGGTTCCTGGGCAATGTGGGGGGGTCCTGGCTTTCCCGTCCTGGAATGGGTGGGGTCTTGGACAGAAGGAGCACATGGCATGTGCTCTGGAGCATGCCGCTCAGTGCTCCAGCGACAATTCTAAAGGGCCCATGGCTCCAGCTGCTGCAGTAGCAGTAGAAGTGGCTAGGAGCTCTGGGCCCTTTAAGAGTGCATCTACACAGCAGGGCTTAACTTGAAATAAGATACGCAGATTGAGCTACATCAATTGCGTAGCTTATTTCGAAATAGCTTATTTCGAAACTGGGAGCGTCTACACAGCACTTATTTTGAAATAGAGCACTCTTTCTCTGACTTCCCTTACTCCTCGTACCATGAGGGTTACAAGAGTTGGAGTAAGAAGTCCTCCAGCTTGACGGTATTGCAACAGTATTTCGAAATAACTGCCTGCTGTGTAGACGTGGACTAAGTTATTATGGAATAGTGCTAGTTATTTCAAAATAATGTTGCTATGTAGACATACCCTAAAATTTCCGGGCCTCAGGGAAATTGTCCCCTCCTGGCTGTCAGAGGGCCTGTCTACATGGAGCAGGTATAGTTACTTTTTCCATATATGTAGCACAATGGTACTCTTAAAACCACTAATAAAAATAGCAAGAAAAACTGTCAATACACAATGTATACATTTCACCCTAGTTTAAATCCCACATTACATTCCACAACATCATATATTTGCTGTTGAATATATAAAAGGTCTTTCTCTGTGTGGTTTGTACAGATTCGGGATATAATTATGTTTACTCAGTATTGCACATGAAATTTGTTTTAAACAACTTCCCCTCCCACTTAAAATATATTCCCCTATAGCACAATAATATCTCTGGGAAACAAACATTTTGATTTTTGTACCACCCAAAAATTGCTTTAATATAATGCTTTACATAAATGGGGAGCATAGTTAAAAAGTATTTATTATATAAAATGGCAGGGAGGATTATGATTTTTTCCTTAAACTGCAACATACTTTTACATTAGGATCAATTTGGAAACACGTGTGTAGCTACCATAACTACTGACAGTTTTGGCTCCTTATTACCTCCTATTATATTCCAAAGCAATTTTCATATATTTAATTCTGATTTTGGTTTTTTCCCCCCAATCAATCTTGTCTCAATTTTGGTTGGCACTTGCTATGTCCTGTGTTGAGGAAGAGCAGTTATTAAGTGATTCAATGGCTTGTTTAGTCCCTAGACTATTCCAAGCCTCTCGCTGCTTAATTTAACAACAGTACTCTTTTTTTTTTAAATTGTTTTCAGAGTGCTCCACTTCCTTTGGGGAATCAGTCAGCATGTTAGACTTCAAAGAACTGTTACAGTAGGCCAATTTGGCAATATGCTAATGTAGGCCTCTCTTTGTATCTGTCTACATTGTTTCTATGCATACAAAGACCATTTTGGAAATTAGCTAGAGAGTCCGATCTTTTGAGGCTTTTTAATTCCCTGGTTATCATTGGAGAAATAAAAGTGACTGAATGACAGAAGTTAGGGATTGAAGAGACCTATTAGGTGCCATTTAATGTGGCCCTGAGCCAGTATAAGGTTGTTTGCTACAATGTATTTACTAGTGCATCTAAACGAATGGGGTCTAAAATTGTCCAATCTAATTTTAGACCCCATTCGTTTAACTGGATCTACCCCCAGTGGAGCATAACTTTGGTGCAGAGTTCTGACTCCAGGATCCTGGTCTCACAGATCTGGAGCAGGTCCTCAACCGAGGACAATGTAACCTGTAATAGCTCCACAGATCCTCCACTATGACCATTTGTACCAGTGGAGGATCTGCTCCACGTGGTTAGTTCTATTCAAGTCAATGGCAAGATCCCCATTGACTTCAGTGGGGCCTGGATTTCACTCCATGTGCAACATTATATGCTTGTGCCCCATGTACAGCCTTGGAAAAGTAATTTCTCTAGTATTCTGTTGCAGGGAGATTGCACACCCTCTCTACTCCCTGGGGAATAAGTAGAGGTGATTGATTCCAGGATCAGTGTTCCCTGAAGCTGAGTGCTTGAGTAGCCACCTAGGAGAGATTCAAATGCTTCCCAGCTGATTAGCAGAGCCTTCACAGCTGGCAGCATGTGTTTCTACCAGTGGTGCACGACTGCACGTGCCTTGGTGCATGTAACAAAATGTATTCCACACACGGATTGAAAAAATTAGAGGGAACACTACCCAAGATCCATGTGGATTTTGGAGGAGCTGCCGTAATTAGGCACCTGCAGGATCCAGACTATACCATAACCTATGTAAGTAGGGTCTCAGTCAATGCTTCCATTACAGGCAGTTGGAATGGGAAAAAAATCTTAGATGTGTTTATGTAAAAACAGTTTGCCCCTGCTTTGCTTAGATGTGTTAGATAGCCAGCTGTTACAATGGTGTTTTGCTCATTGTAATCAACTTGACTGGTATTGGGTCACAAATTGTGTTAATACTAATTGCAGTGTCTGTAGTTATTGGGGGAATACAAAAGAAAAAGGCCTGTGCTTAACCTGGCACAAAGGAAGGAAACACTCTCATCCTAAAGAATGAGATTCTGAGTGTGTGCAGGTAACTACAGCTCACCCAGTTTGCTTAGGCCTGCTAGACAGTCAACTGTTACAACGGTGTTTTGCCCCTGGTAACCAATTAGCTGTTGTGGGGTCACAAACTGTGTTAACACTAAATGCAGGAATTGTGAGTTATGATCAACCATGTTTGCAATTGTTGTGGGAATGCAGAAAAGTGTTTAACTCAGTTCAGTGTCAAGAACCTCGGATGGAGAAGGGCTCGACTGCCAAAGCCCCGTGAAGTTAAGAGGGGTAGGGCAGGACTCTGAGTAAGCAGGCTACATGTCCTCCAGACATGAGCTGTAAGACTAGTTCAACCTGTTTCTTCCCCCTGTTCTAACGATAGAACAAGAACAGACTCCATAAAGAGTCTCTTTTGTTATTTTAAATTTACTCCAATGGATGCAGCAATTTCTTGTGGTGGGACTGTGCTTTGGGCTGAGAGCTGAAATCACTAGGTTTGGCCCAGAGCCAAATCCATCACACGTCAGCGGAAGATGCGATAAGCGGCAGCAGCACAACAGGCATCCAACAGAGTGACGATGGAGAGGCATAATGAGCGGCCAGCAGAGCAGCAGCAGCAAGGTGAGTCGAATGACCAGCAAGGCTGTGGCAGAGAGCAACAAGCAGATGATGATGAGTGACTAGCAGAGTATGATACCTCCTGCCTCCCCACCACTCAGGATGAGAAGCGAACGCTGCAGATACATCTCTGAACTCTGGGTCTGCCTTAACCAATGGCAACAACTGTGAGTGGGGTGCAGAGAAGGGTTGGGCATGTGAAGGGGACATTTACATTGCTGGACTTAAGAACCTGAGAGGGAAAAAACACAGCCCAGCCTACTTGGGGTGGGACTGTTACTCTTGGTTTTGGTTATGAACTCTGTTTGTGGTGTTTTCCCAAATTAATGCCACATTACTTCTCTCCCCTTTTAGTAAAGGTTTCTTTTCTACACTCAGACTCTGTGCTTGTGAGTGGGGAACCATTGCCCCGGGGTGTTGTGTGAATTTCCCATACAGCCAGTTCTGTGTTGAATGGATGGAGAGGAACCCCTAAATATTGAACCTGGCCCTGGTTGCTTCTGGCACTACCTGGCAGAAGGGTTACACCTATATCCCCTTTTCCCAATTTCCTAATGGTGCAGGCAAGGTGTCTTCAAGATTAGCAATTTGGGAAGGTAAATATTTAAAGGAGGACTATGTGTCTTTGAGGTAGTTTGCAATATTAAGAACTCAGATCCATCGAGCTAAACATTTCTGTTTCATGCCTAGTTAAATGAGGGTAGGTTACAAGTCCTATGCTGGTTACCCTGTAAACTTCAGAGTTTCTCTTGCATCCTGAGATGGTTTTTTTCCATTTATAGGAAAAGAAAAAAAAAGTGCTTTTCCTTTTTCGGGACCCACTAATTTCAAGAAGTTATTTTCTGTGCAGTGAATTCACAAGGTTCACATAAGGCTCAATTGTATTTATGAGATGCTCAGATTGAGAGTATTTCCTTTCACTAAGATGCTGGAACAAGTTGTGCATGTGTTGCAAACTGGATTTAGAGGGGCCAGATCCATTAGCCTATTAAGTCTATGTTGTGTGCTCCAATAGAGCAAAACAGACTGAAAGCTAGTGTAAGCATCCAGCCAAAGATTCCTCTTCCAAAATTCACTGTATGGTAGAACTCCATCCAATCTTGGTGTAGGGGACATAGCCAGGAGGCATAGATTGAGCACTCTTGCATTCCAGCAGTCCCTAGCTGCCACTGCAGCTGGTGTGACTTCGAACACCCCTCAAATAGTTCTGAGTTATTTCCTGCAACTGGACCAATGTCCGTTGACTTGAGGATGAAAAGGCTGCAAAAATAACATACCGTCTGATCCTAGTCTCTGCTAACTGGCCAGACCTGAGGTTCTGGACAAGACATGTCTCTGGAAACATGGGTTCAAATTATATAAAGGGTGTAAGGTAGAAATAAATGTGACATCTCATGGTGTTGAGCATTTTCTTACTACGCAAAGCCATATGATTTTGGTTGCCGGCTATATGGGTGTTCTAGACTGAGGGCTGGTTTACATTGGGAACTGACATTAGCCTAGCTACATCTCTCAGAACAGATGGAAACTCCCTAAATGTTGGAGTGTGGAGGTAGACACTGGAACTTAAACTGTGGCCCTGTCACCTGCACTGCCCCTTCTACCCAAGACCCTGCTTCATACTCACTCATCTCTGCCCCCTCCCTCTGTCACTCTCACGCTTATGCCCAGTAAAAAGTGATGGGGCCATTGACCCCTGGCCCCCTTGTTTCAGGGGTGTGATCACTGAGAGATGTAGCTATGACAACCTAACCCCTAGGGTAGATCACACTAGGCAAATGGAAGAATTCTTCCTTTGACCTAAGTACTGCTTTTCAGAGAGGTAGATTACTTGTGCCAATGGGAGAATCCCTCCAGTCAGCATACATAGACTACATCTAGACTGCATCCCACTGTCGACAGAAGGATGCAAATCAAGCACGTCGAAATTGCTAATGAAGCAGGGATTTAAATATTCCATGCTTCATTAGCATAAACACGGTCACCGCTTTTTTTCGGAACGGAGCTTTTTCGAAAAAAAAAGGCAGTCTAGACGCGGATCTGTCGAAAATAAACCCTTTTTTGACAGATCCTGTATTCCTCAAAAAATGAGGTTTAAAAGATCTGTTGAAAAAGGGTTTATTTTCAACAGATCCACATCTAGACTGCCGGGTTTTTTTCGAAAAAGCTCCGTTTTGAGAAAAAGTGGTGGCCATGTTTATGCTAATGAAGTGCAGAATATTTAAATCCCTGCTTCATTAGCAATTTCGACATGCCTAATCTACATCTCTCTGTCGACAGAGAGGTGTAGTCTAGTCACAGCTATAGTGTTGCCATTCTATCAGTTTAAATATAGATATACTCTTAGCTATTTTGTCACAGCTTTGTGAAGAAAATTGCAGTTTCTCACTGCACTAACCTCTGTGCTAATCTTTTAGTTAATGAGCATCAAAACTCTATGGATATCTTATATAGCTGAAAAATAATCTGATAATTTTATTCAGGAACACTTACCTAAACTGTTTGGGCCTACAGACATTCTAAGCGGAGGAATACAGTCTTAAGGAGAATGTATATCAAAGACTTAAGTTTTAAATGTTAGCCAGAATTCATGACCAATCTGACATACAGCTATTGGCACTATGTCTGCTTAGTGTCATAATTAGCAATTTTCACAATCAGTGACCTGCATGTGCAAATTATGTGCACATTTTCCACATGCAATCATATGTTTATCTGTTCAAAGGGACATTCTGTCTGAATATTTTTAACTAATATCATTACAAGTTACTTAGATTACTTAACTGAAAATGATTAGAGAGAAAATATTTTATTTTCTGTTTATCTGTTTTGTGTGTTTGACACCACTCGGTGCATGGCCATTTCAACAATTTCCACTTATCAGGCTCATTTCTGCATAGTGCTGAGTGGTTTGCCGTACTCCATCGAAATAGTTAAGCCCCTGTTTAACTATAAGCATGTGAACAGTCTGAATTAAGTAAATGGGACTACTCGTATTCTTAAAATGAAGCACATGTTTCACTGCTTTATTATATTATAGCCACAGTTTGGTAATCAAGTCCTGAGCCTTTTAGGTAGTCACTTTTTCCTGATATTTCTTTGGATTTTTCATATGTAAGACAACGGGGGGAAACACTTAAAATAAGACAGTGGCTTTGTATAAAACAAATCTGGTAGGGGAATTTGAGGATGGGGAGAAGAGATTTTGAAATTATTTTAATTCGTATTTTGAAATATATGATATTTCAAGCTAATAGTATCCCTTTCAAAAATCATGTTCAAATACATGTTCTCTAATCTGGCACCCTAGGGACCTGACCAGTGTCAAACCATGGGAGGTCAATATTGTCTAGCAGCATTACTAATGCTTTCACTGCTTGCTGGGCTTTTAGAAGACACTTAAGTGTAAGTATCATAGGGGTAGCCATGTTAGTCTGAATCTGCATAGACAACGAGAAGTTCTGTGGCATCTTACAGACTAACAGATTTATCTTTCGTGGGCAAAGATCCACTTCGTCAGATGCATGTAATGGAAGTTCGAGAGGCATGTGTAAATATACAGGCATATTAAAGGAAGGGAGTACCAATCAAGAGGAAGGCCAGAGATAACAAGGTCAATTCAGTCAGGGAGGATGTGGTCCACTTCTAGCAACTGATGTGGTGTACCACATACAGGCAGTCCCCAAGTTACGCGGATCCGACTTATATCAGATCCGCAGTTACGAACGGGGCTTTTCTTGCCCCGGAGGACGCGGGTGGCGGGACTGCCCAGATGTGCCACGGTCCCGCCGCCCGTGTCCTCTGGGGCAAGAAAAGCTGCTCCGCATCTCTCTGGTCTGCTGGGGGGCATCTCTGCCTAGGGCTTCCTGTCAGTTTCAGCAGCTGGTCAGTTTCAGCAGCGGCTGAATCTGGACGCCAGTTCCGACTTACATACAGATTCAACTTAAGAAGAAACCTACAGTCCCTGTCTTGTACGTAACCCGGGGACTGCCTGTACTGACTGAATTGACCTCATTATCTCTGGCCTTCCTCTTGATTGGTGCTCCCTTCCTTTCATGTGCCTGTATATTTATACCTGCCTCTGGAATTTCCACTACATGCATCTGACAAAGCTTATGCTCCAATAAAACTGTTAGTCCATAAAGTGCCACAGGACTTCTCATTGTTTTCTTAGGTATAAATTAGAGCTAAATAATGGCACAGAACACCAAAAGCCAGGATTGGTGGCTGTAAACAAACTTTATGGGACCACAGGAAACTTGGCCATACCTATGATAAATGGATATCTGGATAACCAAAATCATGCTGGAGCATGGATGTTGCTGAACCAGGAAGTGACAAACTGAAGAAGTTCAACTTGTACTAATAGTTATATTACTAAAATCGTAGGGGTAAGAAGATTATATCTGTATATTTTATATAATTTTCTAATAATATTTTTAAGTACAAAGTATATTTTAACCATGTATGCTGTTTACATTTTTTGCATTTCTCTCAGCTTTGACAGATGCACACTATCCTGCACACTGGCACAGTTTCTGCTGCTCCTGTATGCTAGCATAATAGGCTGTACTGTTTGACAATTCAACACTGACAAGAGGGTGGAGGGAAATGCCCTCCCAATATTTACATATGATTTTTATAGACTATTTTAAATAGAATACATGGATTTTTAAGTAAACTACTTGATAGCAAGAGGAGCAATGGTAAAATATTTAAATGGTTTGGTTTTTCAGCTGGAAAAATAGTGATGGGAGTGAAATTCCCATTGGCATCAGCAAAGCCGGGATTTCACCTATCGTATTATCTACTTCTTTCCAGTCACTGATTGATATTTGAAAGGGGATTCCTGTACACAAGAAAATGACCCAACCGCTTTTATTCAGATATTTATTTTTCATAATCAAACTGAAGAATTGGTTTTCAAAATGAACTCTCCATTTGAAAAGGGCACTTTTATGGTAGAGAACTTGAGAAATGAATGGAGAGGCTTTAGCGTAGCTGGAAAGAGGCACTCCTTATAAGGGGCCAAGAGTGATCACATTATGAAGTGTAATTAGGAATTTTATACATAATTTTGTTTGAGCGGACAGAGTTAACGTTGCCTCTTTCTGGAGTACCAATAGAAGGACCCTTGCATGGGGCATTGCAAGGTCTTTAGGGAAAGTAGCTACACAGCCGGGCCTCTGTGCGTCTTTACACATTGAAGGCGCATCATGAAGGTTCAGAATAAATGATGAATATAGAGTATAGGTGTGCTTTGACTCTATGCTTGCTTACATGGTGAGGGGAATGGACTAAGGCCCAAGCTATGATTAGCTCAAGCAAGGGTGCCTGTGTTCACCCCTTTGCAGTCGGGACACAGGCAGGTTAACTTAAGTGTGGGAGAGTCCTCCAATGCCATCCCAACGTTCCCCAGGGGACAAACAAGTTCTCCCCTGCAAAAAGAACTCTGGGCTCCACTCATGAGTGTTGAAACAGGACATACACATTGTCACTGGTAAGTCTTTGTAGCAGGCACAGTCACACTGTGGCTATACTAATCAGCAGGACTTGACAAACCCCAGCGAGAGCTACTCTCCAGCTCCACATTGCGCATGCGCCAGACCGGCACTGCGCATGCGCGAAGCGCCGGTGAATGGGGTGCATGGAGTGACTGGCTGAAAGCTACTCGCCACAGGTGAGTAGATTCAGTGATTTGTTGAAACCTGCTAATCAGAGTGCTCCAAATCAGGTGCCAATCATCCAGGTAGATTGTGTGATGTGCATCTAGCCTAAGAGGCTGTCTGTCTGAACACTACATAAGATGTTGTGGATGCAGAAGAAAAAATGCATTCCACTCCCCTTGCTATGTAAGCAAGCATAGGTTCAAAATTCAAATAAGCACGTGATTGAGGGTTATAAGGGTAAATGGTAGGGGAAGTTTGGGCAAAACATATGTAGGATTATGAGCAAAGAGTTCAGTGTAATCATACGTTGGCATATAATTACACACTCCCGCTGATGAGCGCTATTAGGAAAACAGTGGGATTGATGGTAGTGCTACCTGCTTTCCAAAAATACTTATTGCTTGATGCTTCCTATAGATCTGGGTATTGCTCTATCTTGTAAAATGTGCTACTTTAGATAAACATTCACAAACATGAAGGCCAGTCACTGGGCAAAACTAAATGGAACTTGAAGAATTGTTTTGCATTCCAAGTAGAGATGCGTATAAACTAAAATCCTAGATCCAAACATCCCGGAAGTCTGAGGATGTTTGTATTTAGATCTGAACTTTGTAGCTTGGGCCCACATTTCTAAGTAGCCTTAGTGTTTGAACTGCAATATGTGGCAAGAAAGTTTGCAGCTTACTAGAGAAATAATTTGGAATCCTGGTTCTAATTCCAAGGAAAGGTTTTTGGAAGTCGTTGAGCAGAGGAGCTTTTTCAATATTGAGGGTGGGAAGAAATTGTTGGTGTCACCTTTGTCTGCCCATCTCATATAAATCAGAAGGAGAAAAATAACTCTTTGAGCAAAAATATATAAAGGAAAATGATTGTTTAAGAAAATAAAATAACTTTTTTTCCTAATAGCAACACATTTGGGTCTTATCCAATATGCATGCTTGTTGTTTGTTAAATCTTGCTATATTGATTTCTGAACCTGTCTATCTTTCTAGTACATCACATATTTCAGTTGAAACTCTTTTGGGGTAAAAGGTCAAAATGAACTCTTTGCATGGCTTATCTCTGCACTAGGTAGTGGGAGACTCAGAAGTGAGTTAGTTGTGCCTACATGAAGCAAAAGAGACTCTTTGATGCCTCTCTTAATGTGCTGGGTTTAGATTCCTTTGCAAGTACAAAAGGGCGAAAGGTTTGAAGATATTTTTAACTATCCCTGGTGAGAAGGATTTGTCCCTGGTGCCGATTTTTAATGGGGCAGACACAACGTGAAGACCTGTCAAACACAACCTCTCAAGACTGAAATTCATCCTTCCTGTGCAAAGCCTGAGTGATTCAAATGCCACAGGCAAGAGGAAGGAATGGAATTCACTCCTTCATCCCCCACGGAGACCTTGTGGGGCTAGGACAGAGCCTTCCTGGCTCGGACTCTCGCTGTGGATTCAGAAAGCAACTTCTGCCTTTCTGCTCTTCCTCAGTGGGTATTTTGAATCACTGGTTTCCCCCAGATGCAGAGCATGTGGCTCTTTAAGGGTATGGCTATAGTGCAGTCAGACATTTGTGGCTGGCCTGTGCCAGCAGACTCCAGCAAAAGGGGCTGTTTAATTCCAGTGTAGACATTCAGGCTTGGGCTGCAGCCTGGGCTCTAGGAGCCTGAATGGAGCAGGGGAGCCAAGAGCCTCTGAGCAAGGTGAGGAAGGGGCCCTGGCTCTACACTTCTGGAAGGGTCAGGGCATTGGGCAGAAGGGCTGGGGCAGGAGGCAGCCAGACCTCAGAGCTGCACAGAACACAGGACACTCTAGTAGTGATTTTAAACGCCTGGGATCCGGCCACTGCTGTAGCAGCAGTGGTGGCAGATGGTAGCCACAGACCCCTTTGAAACAACTGCCCCATTTGTACCCCCGGCCCATTGGTGGGCCTGGAATGTGGGAAGAGTCCCAGAGCTCAGGTCCCAAATCCAGAATAGATAACGTTGTTTTAATCAAATAAAACCATTTAAGTGTCTTTCTGGTGATGTTCTCGTCCTAATATAGCATGGCAAGAAAATCCTCCAAATATTAATGATTAACCTGTTGAACTGGAGGTAGTTCACCTGTCAATGACTTCATAAATATCTGCTTCAATTACTTTTGGTAAATGAAATCACCAAACAATCATTCATTTTCTGATATAGCTGTAATACTAATCTGAAAAGTTTTCAAAATAAATCACTGTTTAAAAAAGTATAGTGTGTGCCTTCAAAAAATGAAACCTACGTCTATCTGAGTGGTGAAGAATACCTATTCAGGTTATAACAACCAACCAGAATGCACTTTTATGTAGAAAGCAATGATTAAATTGAGCCTTCCTGACTAGTGATTTAAATCAAATCCACCCTACTATAGCTACATGGTGCCGCCTCACTGCCTGCCCCAGAATGGTTAGTAATTTAAAGCCACAATCTGGTTTTATGAGGGAAAAGTTTTTTTAAAAAGCAGACTCTTACATTTTAGAGCAAATTCTGTTCTTGGTGGCCCCCTCATGATTTCCAATTCACATTCCTGCACTTGCACGAGGTATCGGAATATGGCCTTTGCATCCTGCTGGCACTCAGACCGGGGGAGCCAACAGCCTTCATGGGCCTCTGAGCAAGGGGGACAATTCTATGCTCCCAGAAGGGGTGGGGCCTCAGATGGAAGGGGTGGGATTGGAGGCAGCCAATCTTCAGTGCCACATGGAACACGGTGCCTCTCTCCCCCTGCCCCCCAGCAATCAGAACTCCACGGACTACGTAACACAGCACTCCGAGTGGTAATTGAAAGGGCCTAGAGCACCAGCCACCATAACTGCTGCTGTAGCAGTCTAATCATAAGAAGCATAAGAAGTTTGGACACCAGAATTTCTCTTATGGCCAATCATATTATTAAACATTTAGATTATGGTATCACCAAAGGCCATGACCAGGTTGGACTCCATTGTGCAAGGTGCTGTATAAACATAATAAATGACAGTCCTTGACCAAAATCTGCCCAACAGTAGGGCTGTGATCATGGGTCTGATCCCTAGACATGCCATAGAAGTGTTAGGTGTGATGGGTTGAGTCTCATACCATTATACTGCATCCTGGTTAATCTAACACTGGCCGTATTCTTTGTGGAAGATGCTGCCTTTGCTTTGGATCTCATACCAGAGTGATTTTAGTAAAGTCACTCCTGATTTATACTGGTGTAAACAGTGTTTCTGATTTAGATCTTATCTTTAGTTTAGATGATATTGGTGATACTTAACATACATCCTGTTAGCTTAATGGAAGTCTTTTAAACAAAGATTATTGCAGCTTTCCTGCCAAATGTATGAGAATGGTGAAGCATGGAGAACACAAATTGTGATGAAAATTGACACTCTTTCAATATGGAATTAGCAAAAATCCTAGGGCTGGATTTTTAAAGGTATCTAGACGTTTCTGTGCTCACTGTTGCAATGCCTAAATCTCATTTTCAGAAGGGAAATTAGGCACTTAGGAGCCTAAATTCCATTTATTGAAAATGGGATTTTGGTTCCCAAGTCCCTAATTCCCTTTTGAAAATGCTATTAGGGTCCTAAATCAGTTAAGTATCAAAATGCTGAGTACAGCAATCCCTAAATAAATACCTTTTAAAATTGGGGTTTTAGGGTTTTCATTTTAGTTATCTGAAGCAGTTTATGCTGAAATCAATGGAGTTACTCTACATTTATACGTGTATAACTGATATTAGAAACTGACCTCAGCTTGTTTCTCCATTCTACAGACAGTGGGAGATTAATAACATACAGATTATTGGGCTTTTAAAATAGCAAGGTAGCAGCCACATCATATGGATTTAGTAGTTGTTGGGCTCATTTTGAAGCTTTCTTTTAAGAAATCCACAAATCTTTAAAATAACATACAGCTTTTAAACTTTAAAGTGCTTTAAAATCTGAAAATGTCTAGTAGAGAGGTTGTTATTTGTGACTTTCCTTAATCTCTGAAGGATTTCAAATATTTAAAAACAGTAATGCCTGAAAATGACAGCTGTGATTTCTGGAGGACTTGGAAAAAACATAGTACATTTATAGATATAAATTTGTTAGTACCATTACAATGAGTTCTGTATAATAACTGGCCAATTATGCAGGCCCAAATTGTTCCCTTTGGATCCACATATCCCCTATCATCTGGATCTCCTGTTCTTTTGCATGGAGCTAACACCAGCCCTATGATAGAAAGGTGGATGTGGGCAGTGGGTGGATGAATCAGCCATCTCCCCATTTCTGGGTTGCCATGGAGGGCTCTGGAACCATGAGCAGGGAAAAGTCGGGCAGGCCAAAGGAGGAGTGGGTGAGTGAATTGTGGAGTTGAAGGGACATGTATGGTCCCTCCTGTGAGCAATGCAGAGAAAAGCTAATGGATCCAAAGCTGAAGATTTAATACAGATCAGAAGACCTCACTCTTTTTAAAGGAGACCCAATGTCAGGCACTAGCTGGGGAGGCTGACAGAGATACCACTCTGCCGAAAAACAGGACCAGCAGACCAAAGGGCATTCAGTGGCCTGGTGCCTTCCATACCTCCCAGGGAATGTGTGATGTTTGTGGCCAAGATTACTACCACAAGAGGACAAACACACTTCTTTTGGCAGAAGAAACTACATGGACACTTTGGTGGAGTTTCCTGGCCTTGTGGAGGTTATGTCTGTGTAGGGGACCTTAATAGCAGTGTGCTTAAATAAAGATTGAGGAAAAACGGAGAGAGGATGTCAGGATTTGCTCCACTAATATTGTGTTCTTCATGCAAAGTGCATGTAAGGTACAAGCCACCTGACATCCTAATTAGGAAAGGATGGTTTTAAAAAGGGCCCACCTGCAGAAAACAAGTAGCTGACCCCTCAAAAGAGGGAAGAAGACAAAAAGAAGCTGAGATCAATTAATTTCTTGGGACCAAGTTAAAGGGAAGGATCAGGTGCAAAATATTAGGTCAAATGTATAATAGAAGAGAACAAAAGCTTAAGGGGGTAGCCGAGTTAGTCTGTACAGGATAAACTTTAAAAACAACAAATGGTCTGGTAGCACTTTATAGACTAACAAAACATGTAGATGGTATCATGAGCTTTCGTGAGCACAGCCCACTTCTTTAGATGACCGGAGTTTACAGTTTAGGATGTGCAGACCCAAAATAAATAGGGGAGAAGGGAGAGGGAAGGAAAGGGAAAAATGGAAAGGGGAAGGAAAGAAGGAGCAGAGGGTATGAAAATATCAAAGGGTATATCTGTACTACAGTGTGCTTTCGAAATAACTTATTTCAAAATAGTTATTTCCAAATAGCTTATTTTGAAAAAATGCGTCTACACATAAAATGCATTTCGAAATAGCTTTTTGCTATTTCGAAATAGCGCGTCAACACTGAGTGGACTCTGAATCGCATTTAAGGCTGGCTGGAACCAGTTCCGGCAGGGCACCAGGTCAGGACTTACAGTGCGAGGCTGCTGCCTGAGGCTATCTGAGGTCTGTGCTTATAGGGATAACCCCCGGACAGCCAGTTCTCAGGTATCCCTGCTTACTTGCCTACCTTGATGAGGGACAGCAAAGCATTTTGTCTCTGCGTGCTCTGGTTGCCCTCACTCAAGACACCACAGCACTCTGCAACATGGAGCCAGAGCTGCCCCGGGCACTCTGATGCTTCTCTTGGATGCGTTGCTGCGAGCCTGGCTGCACTTTCTACAGGCTGCCATCCGGGAGGTCCATCGGGGGGCTGTCAGTATCCAGGAGGGCCTGCGTGAGAGCTTCCACCTGAGGAGCACTAAGAGCCTCCCTGGTCTGCCCCACTGGGGGCTTGTGCCTCATTCCTCCCTCACGTCCTTCCACTTACCCCTCCCTAACCCCCCTTCCTGATGTCAAATAAAATACATGTATTTTCATGAACACAAACTCTCTTTATTTAATAAAACTGTGGGGGAGGGAATGAAACTTTGGTGAGACTGGGGAAAGGAGACAGGAGAGGGGAGAAGAGAGGGTGAGAGAGGGGAGGGAGAAACCTTGGAGGAGGGAGCTGGAAGGGGGGAGCAAGGAGAAGAAGGGGGAGGGGAAGCTCAGGGTTCAGGGTTGGGGGTCTCACCGGACCAACTTGATTTTCATGCAAACCTGCTCCTGGGTTCGCATGTGGCCTTTGGTGGCCAGGCTGGCAGCTATCCTGCCATAGATGGCTGTGTTCCTCTATCTAGTGCGGAGATCATGGGCGTTGAGGGCATCTCCCCCAAACCTGAATAAGATCCATGATCTCCACCCTGGACCAGGAAGGCGCCCGCCTTCTCCGTGCCCTGTCAGGCTCCTGGGAGCTGACAGACTGCTCCTGGGGAGTGGTGGAGGGCTGGCTGCCAGTGGCTTGCTGGCTCATGTTTTGGGGCCACTGGGTCAGGGGCAGTGACTGCTAGCTCTGGGCTGGCAGGCTTGGAGCTGGCACAAGCACTGTGGCCAGAGTTTACCCCTTTAAGGGCTCCAGGGAGGGGGGAAGGAGAGGAGTGTTCTTGGTTGAGGCTGGAGTGGCCACCAGGGCACCCTGGGATGGCTGGAGGCCCCCTATTTCCAAATAAGTGTCTATACAGTACTTATTTCAAAATAGCTATTTTGAATTTGGTGTTATTCCTCATAGAATGAGGTTTACCAAATTTGAAATAAGCGCTCCGCTATTCTGAATTTATTTTGAAATTGTGGTTTTGCTGTGTAGACGCTAGGAAAGTTATTTCGAAATAAGGGCTGTTATTTCGAAATAACTTTGCTGAGTAGACATACCCAAAAAGATAACCAAATATGCAGAATTGGTAATCAGTAAGCACCTAAAGATTGGATAGTTAAAAGAAGCAAGTAGGGGAAACGGACCAATACCTATTGCTCAAGAGATCAAGGAAGTTAGTGGAAGTGGGGAGTCCGAACATGTCTCAATCAGTAGAACCACAATTGCATAGCAGGCTGCAATGAAGCCTTCTCCATGCTGTCCTACAAATGTGCTTCATCCTTGACTTGCAACAGCCACTTCTAGGAGTAATATAAATATTGTACTTTCATTTCAGTGTATGAAGCAATTTAAACAAGTCATTGTCTGTGTGAAATTTTAGTGTGTACAGATGTTGTTAGTGGGTTTTATGTAGCTCCTGGTAAAACTAGGCAGCTATCTAGATGAGTTGATCTGCTCCCTGGAAGTCCTCTGTGTACCCTTGGTTGAGAACTGCTAGGTTAATTTACATGTACCACTAACCTCTGAAGAATGGAATCAGACATCCTACACCAGTTGTCATATACCCTATAGGATAACAACTAATGGAGAGTCTGTTTTCAGTTAAGTAGTACGGGCCTGTGCTTTGGAGCTAGGAGGACCTAATTTTTATCTTAGCCGCTGTTGGCAGCCTGTAAATGGCCATGGTCCTCTGCTCCAGGCCAGACTGTAAACAACCTACATAGACTAGTGAGCAGTTAGTCACAGAAGTCACCATTGAATATATGTGAAAAGGTCATTTCAAAGCTATTATGAACATCTAGTTTATTTTTGTGACTAGGACTCTGTAGTACATCTTTATTTGTTATTTATAAAGTTGCATAATCATAGCAATACACAGAATATTATTGTCCATCTGACTTTGGCAGTTACCAGTTACACTTTGTGAAAATATTTCAATAAATCATCGGTTCAGCTTCCAGTATGCTTCAGGTTCCTTGCCTTGCCTTGCATGTATTTTTGTAGGGAATGTTGTCCATCGTACTCTAGACTGTCCTTTTTGCATTAGCCATTTTAAGATAAAACACTTAGCAACATTTGCATTTTTAAAAAATGAACTAAAATAACTGGACCCCCTCCAACTAGAAACACATAATTATGCACTTTTATGCCAACAAGGAGTGACGGTAAAACATAAACATATTTTTTTCAATGATTGATATTCTTAAGCAGTTGTATATTCCACATACGTTGACATGTCTGGCAATGAGAATAAGCCAGGACAGCATATAAATTTCTCAGACTCAGAGGTACACTTTTACACTGGGCTATAGTTTAAACAGGAACTCAGAATTTGCTACTATAGTTCTTGCTTCTTATTTTCATAATATCATAAGTATTTAAGGTAGGAAAAAATAGGGGCTTTTCTACATTAGAAAGGTTTTGCTGGTCTAGCAGGATTGGTATAACTGTGCCATAAAATCAGTCTTGTGGAGATGGATTTTACACCAGAGGTCTTTTGCTGATATAGCCAATACCATACCCCCAAATGAAACAATTCATATTGGCAAATGGACTTTTATGCCTGTATAACTATATCTACAGCCTAAAGTTGATGCCTATACTTCACTCTCACAGAGGAAGGAAGGCCAGTCCTTGCTTACAGACAGTCCGCTCAACCTGAAACAATCACTCACTACCAATTTCACACCCCACAACAGAAACACTAACCCAGGAACCAATCCCTTCCACAAACCCTGTTGCCAACTCCGACCACATATCTACCCTAGTGACACCATCACGGGACCTAACCACGTCAGCTATCCATCAAAGGTTTGTTTATGTGCACATCTATCAATGTGATATATGCTATCATATGCCAACAATGGCCCTCTGTCATGCACATTGGTCAAACCAGACAGTCTCTACGCAGGAGACTAAATGGACACAAATCAGACATCAAAACCAGTGGGAGAGCACTTTAACCTTCCTGGATTTACAGTTGCAGGTTGCAAGTTGCCATTCTCAAGAAAAAAAAATCTTCAGAAACAGGCTGCAAGAAGCAACTGCTAAGCTGGAATTCACATGCACTGTCTAAAGAGGTTTAAATAGAAACATGCCATGGCAATAGATAATTACATTACAATAAATAATTTCCCCTTAAGGTACTCTAACCTTCTCATCACTGTTGGAGGTGAGCCATATCCACTTTGATTTAATTAGCACTGAGGTTACACTCCCATCTCTGTAGTTCCTACCTTTTTTCTTTTCTTTTCTCTTTAAGCATCCAAGGAAGTGAGATGTATCTCACAAAAGCTTATGCCCTAATAAATTGTTAAGTCTTTACGGGACTGCTTGTTATATCTACACTGAGGCTTTTGACAGCATAGCTATGTTGGTCAAGGGTGTGATGTTTTTCTTAGAGGCATTGTACCAGCATTGGAGTGTTTGCTAACACCCCGGTGCTGGCAAAACTTAAGTTTAGGCCAAGTCTGAGGTCCATCCCACAGAGATCCTGAATACTCTCGGCACCCATTGTGATGTGGGTGCAACACCTCAGGTAACCAAGTCTTAAGTATATCAAGCTGGACTCCCAAAACTTTGTGAATGCTCTTAATTTTTTCTCTACATCTCTCAAAGCCCCAGTTCAGCACCACAGTTGAGGACCTACTTAAGACCATCCCTAATCAACAAACACATTAGTGTGTGCTTTACACTAAGTGCACATGTAACGACCCATTGAAGCTAGTGCTTTGCTGGATAGGACGGTCTGTTGACTCGGGTCCCTACTGTCTCAGTTTCCCCATCCATAAAATGGGGAGAAGAAGATGTTGTGAATTTTGGTTAATGTTTTTACAATACTGTGAAATTCTTGGATGAAAAGCACTGCATAAATAGAAAAGTATTATTTCTTCTAGCCGTAGTTATAAAATGGGGTGGTGTTGCATGGAATGATGTCTAGAAATAAGATGCATGTTTTTAATGGCAACTAACCATCAGAACAACCTATCTAGGGAAGTGTCAGAGTTGCTATCATTTTACATTTTTAAATCAAAACTGGATGGCTTTTTAAAAGATACACTCTAGTTAAAACAGACATTTTGCGCTTGATGCAAAAAATGATTGGGAGAGGTTTATTGGCCTGTGTTATCCAGATCACTCTTGATGCTCTCTTCTGGCCTTTAAATCTACGGATCAATGAAAGAATCCATGAATTGTTCCTTCGCGCCACTGAATGAGTCAAACATTTCAAACAGGAGAATATGAATAGCAAAGATACAAATCTTCAGACAAGGCATCTTTTGTGGTAAAATTCACACTCATTTTTATGAATTTCAACTATGAAATGTATGGCAGTTTTTCAAATGCTCCTGAAAAACAAACGCTATGACCTCATGAACTAGTGAACTGACCTTGGCATTTTTAATAGTGAAAATATTCTCAAATGATTGTTTTTAAATTATTCATCCAACTGTAGTCCTGAGTAAGGTCCATAGGATTTGGACTAGAGTTTTAAATTATGCAAAACCTACTGAAGTATAACATGAATAATAGTAATGGGTGTGTTAATTAAATCCCATTTCTGTCCACTGACTCTGTAGCAATTGTTCTTACATCTTCTTTAAATAAAACTTGTAGGGCTTTTATTTTTGAGCATAACAAACTTTACATTAGAGTTGGTCAATCTATTATATTGGCAGAAGGGGATTGTCATTGATCGCTCTCCCTGTATTTGCCTTTTTTTCTCACCTTCTCTAAACCCTTGTGCCATAATGCAGAAGATTTATTGTCAATGATTTATTAAAATGTAATTCTAAGGTGACTCCTTATTGTGAAAGTAATCTGCAGGCTATCTTTGTTTAAACTTGCAACCTGCTTTGTTAAAGAAAACAGCCTATGAAATGTTCATTGTAATAGACAGGTTTTTATAACGAACTGGGAAAAGACTATAATGACCAAAAACCAGATTGTTTCTGTGCATAAGTTTCTTGACAATGTGTCTGTCAGTTGTGATGTTTTGGGGGAAGGGGAGGCAATTCTGTTTAATGGTTGAATTTTTCAGTACTAATAATTAATCTGAATTACCCAATATCACTTAATTTTTCCTAGGAAAGCTTCTGCTTGCCTGAGCAATATTATAGCTGCTAATTCAATTACACTGAAATTGTTTAATAGAAAATATAATTGCTTATTCCTACAGAATACCCATTAAAGAAGTGCAAAGTCCTGTACACAGGAATCCTGCATATTAGTACTTCGGGAATTCAGATGGGAATGCTAGATAGGGAAAGTGCTGGGTGATCTTTAATTGTTCATCACCTGCCTCCAAAATAATATGAATGGACCCAGACTAAATGACCACTTATTACAAGTTTCAATTTAGGCGCTTGGCTGGGGTCAGCAGATTGCTTATGCTGATCGCAATGATTTGAAGTTGTGATTACCATAAGCAATTTAAATTTTATTGATTTACCCTTCTGAAAGTTGTAATTGAGCATAGATGTTGGACCCGTAGCTCTCCAAACTAAATTGTACTCTGAAGCCCTGGCTGGATTACTGAAAGAATCAATAAGCAGTCAGTCACATTAGCAATGAAATAGCTCCATTAACGTACAGTGCTATTGGTGAAACTTTATTTAGAAAAAGGTGTTAGTTTGCTTCATTGTTTTATCAATGAAACTTGGTTGTACCAGGACAAGCACTGCTTTTGTATATCTAGCAAGCTTGCATGATAATAATAATAATAGGTATGCTCTCTATGGGTATGTCTACACTACAGCACTAATTCAAACTAACTTAATTCGAATTAGTTAATTCAAAATAAGATAATTCGAATTAGTGCATCTAGACCTAAAAACTAATTCGAATTAGCATTTTGCTAATTCGAAATAGCATGTCCACATTGAGTGGACCCTGAACTGAAGTTAAAGGCTGGCCGGAACCAGTGCCGGCAGGGCATCAGGTTAGGACTTAGAGTGTGGAGCTGCTGCCTCAGGCTAGCCGAGAGCTGTGCTTAAAGGGACCCAACCCCCACCCCAGACAGACAGTTCTCAGGGTTCCCCTCTTGCTTGTCTAACTCGATGAGGGACAGCAAAGCAGTCCTGTCTTGGAGTGCCCTGAGTGCCCTCACTTGGCACATCACAGCACTCGGCCATCAGCCTGGCTGCACTTGCCACAGGCTGCCATCCAGGGAGGGGTCAATTGGGGGGCTGTCAGGATCCAGGATGCCCTGCAGGAGAGCTTCCACCCCGAGGAGCCCGCAGAGCCCTCAGAGCCACCCCAGTCCTCCCCATTGGGGGCTCGTGCCCCATTCCTCCCTCACCTCCTTCCACTTACCTCTCCCTAGCCTCCCTTCCTGATGTAAAAAATAAAGGACACGTGTGTTCAAAAATAGAAACTCTCTTTATTTAACAAAACTGGGGGGAGGGGGTATGAACCTCTGGGGAGACTGGGAAAAGGAGGTGGGAGAGGGGAGGGGGAAACCTGGGAGGAGGGAGCTGGAAGGGGGAAGCCAGGGGAAGAAGGAGGAGGGGAAATATCTTGAGTACTGAGTACAGATGTGGTCTCCTCACCTCAAAAAAGATATTTTGGCCTTGGAAAGGGTTCAGAAAAGGGCAACTACAATGATTAAGGGTTTGGAACAGGTCTCATATGAAGAGAGGCTAAAGCGATGGGGACTCTTCAGCTTAGAAAAGAGGAGACTGAGGGGGGAAATGATAGAGGTCTATAAAATCATGAGTGGTGTGGAGAGGGTGAATAAAGAAAAGTTCTTCATTAGTTCCCATAATATAAGGACTAGAGGACACCAAATAAAATGAATGGGTAGCAGGCTTAAAACTAATAAAAGAAAGTTCTTCTTCACACAGCACATAGTCAACCTGTGGAACTCCTTGCCACAAGAGGTTGTGAAGGCTAGAACTATAACCGAGTTTAAAGAGAAGTTAGATAAATTCATGGAGATTGGGTCCATGGAGTGCTATTAGCTAGTGGGTAGGAACGGTGTTCCTGGCCTCTGTTTGTGGAAATCTGGAGATGGATGGCACGAGACAAATCGCTTGGTCATTGTCTTTGGTCCATCCCCTCCGGGGTACCTGGTGCTGGCCGCTGTCGGCAGACAGGCTACTGGGCTAGATGGACCTTTGGTCTGACCCTGTACGGCCATTCTTATGTTCTAAGCTCAGGGTTCAGGGTCAGGGATCTCACTGGACCAACTTGATTTTCATGCAAACCTGCTCCTGGGTTTTCATGTGGCCTTTGGTGGCCAGGCTGGCAGCTATCCTGCCCTAGACGGCCGCTTTCCTGTGCCTAGTGCGGAGAATGTGGACGTTGGAGGCCTCCCCCTAAACCTCGATGAGGTCCACGATCTCTGCACTAGACCAGGCGGGCACCCACCTCTTGCAGCCCCAGGCAGGCTCCTGTGAGCCGCCAGCCTGGTCCTGGGAAGAGGCAGAGGGCTGAGTGGCAGCGGGTGGCTGGCTCATGCTGTGCCAGGTGCAGGGTCTGCTGGCTGGGTGCTGGCAGGCTTGGAACTGGCACAAGCACTGTAGCCAGACCGTGCTCCTTTAAGGGCTCCGGGGCCGGGAGGGAGGCAGAAAACTTTCCCTGGTTTGGCCCAGAGTGGCCACCAGAGCAACCTGGGAAGGGCTAGCCTTTAACTAGTTCGAATTAAGTGGCTACACAGCCCTTAATTCGAACTACTTAATTCGAACTAGGCATTAGTCCTCTTAGAATGAGGTTTACCTAGTTCGAATTAAGCGCTCCACTAGTTCAATTTAAATTCGAACTAGCGGTTTGTATGTGTAGCCCCTACTAAAGTTAATTCGAACTAACAGCTGTTAGTTCGCATTAACTTTGTAGTGTAGACATACCCTACATGAGTGTTCTCATAGCAAAGAGGTTTTTTAACTAATTTTTTAATTAATTTGCCTTAATATAAACAGGGCCCATGTAACTGGAAAACCAGTTTGTTAACTGCACTGTAAGGAACCAGTTTAGGACTTTCAGTGTAAATTATACTATCATCTGAGCTCACTATAAAAGAGTTCCAAACATTGAATCAAACTCCCAAATATGAGTAGAAAGATGGATTTCAGTGATATGTATAAATTTGGATGTTTCATATTTCCAACATTGATGTTAGTGGTCAGCTTATGAAATAAACACATAGGCTATGTCTACACTACAGGCTTCTTACACAAGAAACTTTTTGCAGGAGAGATCTTCCACAAAAACTTCTTGCCCAAGAGCGCATCCACACTGCAAAAGCGCATCAAAAAAGCGATGCGCTTTTGCAAAAGAGAGTGTCCAGACTGCATGTACTCTCTCTTGAAAGGAAACTGTGGGTATGTCTACACTACAACGTTAATTCGAACTAACTTAGTTTGAATTAGTTAATTCGAACTAAGCTAATTCGAACTAACGCATCTAGAACTAAAAACTAGTTCAAATTAGCGTTTTGCTAATTCGAACTAGCGCGTCCACACTGAAGCGGGATTAAGGATGGCTGGAAGCAGTGCCGGCAGGGCATCAGAGGAGGACTTAGAGCGTGGAGCTGCTGTCTCAGGCTAGCCGAGGGCTGTGCTTAAAGGCTCCCGACCCCCACCCCGGACAGACAGTTCTCAGGGTGCCCCGCTTGCAAAGCAGTCCTGGCTTGGATTGCCCGGAGTACCCACACTGGGCACATCACAGCACTCGGCCATCAGACCGGCTGCACTTGCCGCAGGCTGCCATCTGGGGAGAGGGGGCAATTGGGGGGCTGCAGGAGAGCTTCCACCCCCAGAAGCCTGTAGAGCCAGCCCAGTCCTCCCCATCAGGGGCGCGTACCCCATTCCTCCCTCACCTCCTTCCACTTACCCTTCCCTAGCCCCTCTTCTTGATGTACAAAATAAAGGACAATTGTGTTCAAAAATGGAATCTATCTTTATTGAACAAAACTGGGGGAGACTGGGAAAAGGAGGTGGGAGAGGGGAAGAGAGAGGGTGGGAGAGGGGAGGGCAACTAAAATGATCAGGGGTTGGGAACAGGTCCCCTATGAAGATAGGCTAAAGAGACTGGGACTTTTCAGCTTAGAAAAGAGGAGACGGAGGGGGGACAGGATAGAGGTCTCTAAAAGCAGGAGTTGGGTGGAGAGGGTGCATACAGAAAAGTTCTTCATTAGTTCCCATAAAGAAGGACTAGAGGACACCAAAGGAAAGGAATGGGTAGCAGGCTTCAAACTAGTAACAGAAAGTTGTTCTTCACAAAGCAAAGAGTCAACCTGGGGAACTCCTTGCTGCAGGAGGCTGTGAAGGCTAGAAATAGAACAGAGTTTAAAGGGATGTGAGATCAAATCATGGAGGTTGGGTCCATGGAGTGGTATTAGCCAGGGGGTAGGAGTGGTGTCCCTGCCCAAGGTTTGTGGAAGGCTGGAGAGGGATGGAATGAGACAAATGGCTTGGTCACTGTCTTCGGTCCATCCCCTCCAGGGTCCCTAGGGTTGGCCGCTGTTGGCAGACAGGCTACTGGGCTAGATGGACCTTTGGTCTGACCCAGGACGGCCATTGTAAGCTCAGGGCTCAGGGTCGGGGGTCTCAGTGGACCACCTTGATTTTCATGCACACCTGCTCCTGGGTGGCCAGGCTGGCAGCTCTCCTGCCCTAGCTGTGCCTAGTGCGGAGATCGTGGACGAGGTCCACGATGTCCGCACTAGCCCAGGCGGGTGCCCACCTCTTGCGGTCCCGGGCAAGCTCCCGGGAGCCACCAGCCTGGTCCCGGGAAGAGGTGGATGGCTGGGGGGCATCAGGTGGGTGGCTCAATCCGTGCCAGGTGCAGGGTCTGCTGGCTGGGTGCTGGCAGGCTTGCACCTGGCACGGGCACCGTAGCCAGCCCGTGCCCCTTTAAGGGGGCCGGGGCCGGGAGGGGGGCAGACGAGTTTCCCTGGTGTTGGCCAGAGTGGCCAACAGGGAAACCTGGGGAGGGCTAGCCTCCCACTAGTTTGAATTAAGGGGCTACACAGCCCTTAATTCGAACTAGTAAATTCGAAGTAGGCTTAATCCTCGTGGAATGAGGATTACCTAGTTCGAACTAAGCGCTCCATTAGTTCGAATTAAGTTCGAACTAACGGAGCGCTAGTGTAGCGCCTATGAAAGTTAGTTCGAACTAACTTTGTAGTGTAGACATACCCTGTGATTGCTATTTACAGAATGGCCACCAGCGCACCTGTGCTTTTTTTGATTGCCTCTTTTTGCCCAACCCCCCCCATTCTCCATCCACACACACCTTTTTGCACAAGAGCTCTTGTGCAAAAAGGAGTTATACCTCTATTGTGCAAAAAACTCTTTGCTCTTTTGATTTTTTTGTGCAAAAATGTGCTTGAGGTATGGACACTCTGCGTGTTTTTGTGGAAAAATGGCCATTTTTCGCAAACAGTCTGTAGTGTAGACATAGCCATACTGTCCTTCCATGATGTCCCTGAAGACACTGTGCCAACTATTAGAGACTAACAATAGTACACACTCTTCAGTACACACTGGGGGGTATGTCTACACTACCCCGCTAGTTCGAACTAGGAGGGTAATGTAGGCATACTGCACTTGCAAATGAAGCCCGGGATTTGAATTTCCCGGGCTTCATTTGCATAAGCGGGGAGCCGCCATTTTTAAAACCCCGCTGGTTCGAACCCCGTGCAGCGTGGCTACACGGGGCTCGAACTAGGTAGTTCGGACTAGGCTTCCTATTCCGAACTACCGGTACACCTCGTGGAAGTGCGGTATGCCTACATTACCCCGCTAGTTCGAACTAGCGGGGTAGTGTAGACATACCCTGGAAGAGTAGAAATAGAGGGCAAGAGATGAGGATGAGCTAGAGGTAGATGGGAGAAGGGCTTCTCTGGTTTTAGATTTGTAGGGTGGTTTGTTCCTCCATATGCCAGCTGGTTAGTTTGCTTGTGTTTGTTTTGTTTCTACTGAAAAGCAGGACTGACCCACGACATGTGTGGGAACTTGGAAGAGGAAAATATCCCAAGATAAATTAGATGGTTTCAATCAGAAGATGAATTAGCCTCAACCTTTGAAACACAAGAGTGGACCTCAGATTCTAGTATGTCTTCTCCTTCCCTGCCAGCTATGGCTGCTCTGTTTAAACAATTTACACTATGTTACTAGATCTATTTGTGACACCCATTCAGAGTACCTTTATTACTATTTATTTGTATTACTTTGGAACCTAGGAGCCCTAGTTATGCACTGGAACCTTTTGTGCAGGTCCAAACCCAGGACCAAAAGATAGGCCTAACCAGAAGGAGCTTACAATCTGGCTGTGTCTAGACTGGCAAGTTTTTCCGCAAAAGCAGTTGCTTTTGCGGAAAAACTTGCCAGCTGTCTACACTGCCCGCTTGAATTTCTGCAAGAACACTGACGATTTCATGTAAGTTTGTCAGTGTTCTTGCGGAAATGCTATGCTGCTCCCGTTCGGGCAAAAGCCCTCTTGCGCAAATACTTTTGCGCAAGAGGGCGAATGTAGACAACGTGGTATTGTCTTGCACAAAAAAGCCCCGATCACGAAAATGGCGATCAGGGCTTTCTTGCGCAAAACCGCGTCTAGATTCGCACAGACGCTTTTCCGCAAAAAGTGCTTTTGCGGAAAAGCGTCCGTGCCAATCTAGACGCTCTTTTCCACAAATGCTTTTACGGGAAAAACTTTTCCGTTAAAAGCATTTGCAGAAAATCATGCCAGTCTAAACGTAGTCTCTAAGTATAAGACACACAGATGGATACAGACGGGGGGGGGGGGGGAGGAAGGACTATAAGGAAACAGTGAGAAAATATTGCTTAGCATGTTCCATAGTGGTATCAGCCTGACCCCCCACAAGCTTTAGAGGAGTAATCCTGAGTCTGGGAGAATACCACCATTTCCCTTCAATCTAGCCCACCAAAAATTGACCGTAGTGGAACCATCCTATTTAACAGTTTCTGAGCACCAACTAGTCAAGTGTCTGTTTGTGTACTACATATAGAACTGATCGTTTCAAAAGAGTCAAAACACTGTGCAATCATTTGGCGAGATCCTGGCTCAGTGACTTCCACTGACGTCTGTGGCTCAAGACATCGACCAATAAGGCTAGATTGTAAAATTTGTTTGAAATCCTGGCTCCACAGGGAAGTGAATGAGAGTTTGTTGCCTTCATTGGGGCAGGATTTCACCCATAACATGCGTGTGCTTGCATTCATACCTGTGAGCACTTAACTTGTGCGTACAAATATGTGAAAGATGGGTGTAAATCAGGTATTTTCATGTGGCCAGTACATCCTGGTCTACACGAGGGACTTATTTGGAAAATAACTCCCCTTATTTCAACATAATGGGGAGCATCCACACTACCAAGCCCCTTATTTTGAAATAAGGGGCTGGTTATTTCAAACTAATAACTCCTGCTTTCCATGAGGGATAACACTTATTTCAAAATAGTTATTTTGAAATAGTGGTAGTGTAGACGCTCCACTGCTTCTATTTTGATTTACTACTCCCCACAGACATTCAAAGTAATTATTCCCCAGTGCTTCCTGGAGCTCTAAGTCAAGGTAGTACATCCACATTAAGGTAGCCTGCCTTAGATGAATTTCGAGGCTTCTCAGTATTGTGGACACGCTATTTTGAAATAGCTATTTCAGGAGTTATTATTTCAAAATAAGTTATAATTTCCTAGTGTAGACATGCCCTAAGTGTCTAACTCGCCAAATGAATGTACAGGCCCCACCTGAATTTGTCTGCGCTCTGAATGCATTTTAGGAGCTTATGTCTAGCATGCATAAGGTGTGCAATTGAACAAATCTGACTTTCAAAACCTGTGTTTGTACATATATATAACAAACGTTTGCTCATAGAGATAGGGCCATCCCTTATGGAAAAATCCTATACAAATAGATAGAGATAACACCAATAGGATTCTATAATGATTGAACAGGGCTTAGTAGAAATTATTTAATATCCTACAAAACTGAGTAGAAAATTATAACCCTTCCCTAGGCTTTTTAAACTATCCTATATATTCCTACAGAGCGGAAACGTATGTCTCTATTAAATTGTATCAATGGTGAATTACACACAGGAATGCAAATTAAAATGTTACAATGGTATAAAATGGGAGAGGGGAGGTGTCAGGTATTTAAGGCTTATGATTTCAGTTTGCTCAGGAACAAGTGAAAGGTAGAAATTCAATACTGTAGTTCTGGTATAAGCACTGATGCAGTGATTCTCAAACTGTGGGCTAGGATCCCAAAGTGGGTTGCGATTTCATTTCATTGGAGTCACTGGGGCTGATGTTAGATTTGCTGGGGCCTGGTGCTGAAGCCCAGGGATGAAACTGAAACCTGAGGATTTAGCTCTTGGTGGTGGTACTCAGGTTAAAGGCCACCTGCCTGGGGCTGAAGTCTTTGGGCTTTGCCTGACACCCTTGGCCTGGGCCAATAGAACTAGGACTTTGACTTTGTCCCTCCCCCACATCTGGGCTGGTGGGGCTTGGATGGGGTCAGGCATCAGTCCCGGTCCTAGTAACTTTTATTGTCAGAAGGGGGTTGTGGTGCAATGCCCTATTTTTTTAAGGTAGTTTTTAGTAGAGATGGGTGATCCTCCTAAAAGTTTGTAGGACCCATTCACATAGGCACTCAACAGCCAAAAAAAGTATAGCTATGCAAACCCTGCAAGGGTAAGTTTGTGAAGAAGTTTGTTCACTAGGAGCTGGCAGGGATCCATATTCTGCAGGTTTGCTCATAGATTCAAGTTGAACTTGAACAGAGCTCCCTGGGAGCTGACCAGTCATGGAGGGGAATGCACTCTTTTAGAGCTGTTTCCTTTGAATATTGGCAAGGACTAGTGTTCAGTGTACAGTGTACAACATTGCTTCAGAGGGGTAGCCAAGATAGTCTGTAACAGGAAAAACTGAAAAAACACTTGTTTTTAAGTGTTTGACATAGTTCCTCCTGTTGCTTCCCATTGCCCCACAACACAAGCTAATGGCCTAATTGCACAATTTGGCCCTTAATTGGATCAGATGATCCCATTAGATTTCTGCCTTCTTCACAGGTTTTCCCCAAGTAATCTGCCACTATGGGACACGCCTGAACAGATCTGGAAAACAGGCCACTTCTTGTTTTTCATCTGCCATAGAGCCAAATCCCCAGAAACAGGGTCCTCTCCATCTGAATTCAATGTTCCTCAAGAATTCAAGCAGGATATTGTGTTAGAGCTTCTGGTTCAGGCCCATCCCTGCTAATACAGGCAGTCCCCGGGTTACATGGATCCGACTTACATCAGATCCCTACTTACAAACGGGGTGAGGCAACCCCGCACTAGCTGCTTCCCTCCAGCAGACCAGGGAGATGTGAAGCTAGCGCCCCCCCCCCATCCCCCCAGCAGACCAGGGAGACGCGAAGCTAGCGCCCCCCCCATCCCCCCAGCAGACCAGGGAGACGCGGAGCGGCTTTTCTCAGCAGACACCTCAGCTTGAGAATAAAGGACTGAGGGAAGTGAGGTGTGGGAGAATAAAACTGAGCTCTGGAGAAACGTTTGGCTAGAGTTTCCCCTACAATATGTACCAGTTCCGACTTACATACAAATTCAACTTAAGAACAAACCTACAGTCCCTATCTTGTACGTAACCCGGGGACTGCCTGTACATGCTAGGAATGAGAGCAAACTTCAAGAATTCTGTTTGCTTAGTTCTGATGAACTGTTGCCATCAGCTTGCAGAAACCACTTCATGAAGACGACTTGGCTATTTAAAAAGAAATACGGTCTTTTGCAAAACTCAAAATCAGAGCCAAGTTTAGATTTCAATATTTGTTTAGGTCTTGACTTCCAATTCAGGTCCATTTCTAACAAGAAATTGGAAAAAATGCACCTGATAGATATATACCCACAATAAATCTCATGCCTTGGTACCAGGAACATTTCACCCATATAGTGTTGTTCTAAAGGAGAGAAGAATTCATTGGTATGATAATTTAAGAGACTATATATTAATTAAAGTAGATTGCAGTAAGAAAAAAATATCTTAATTCTTGAGAGTCTGATCTCTTCGTCCTTTCTTTTATGTCAAGGAACATGAAGGTTTTCAGGTAGTTTCCAATAGGAATTCTAACCACAAAAGATTTTTAAAAACTCTTTAATTGAGAACCCTTTATACTAAAAACAATTAAGTGTTGAGATCCATTTAAATTTTACTTGTTTTAAGCACCATCATAAACATCTGCCATCTGGCATGGAAATTGCCTCATATGCCAGGTGGAGAGATGAGATTGATTTAAAAGTTCTGTCTTTGTTACTTTTCCCTGCTGCATTTTCCAGTGGAGTAATTTGTACCTGATGGTATTTAAATAACCATTTATTGCCATAATGGAAGAGTATAGTAAAAATACATCTAGTAATTGATGTCATTCCAGTTCAGGAGAATAGCATTTGCCATAATAGAGCATTGCTTTGTGTAGCCTGGCTTCCTGCCCCTAACAGTGGCCAATACCTTGATCATTCAGAAGAAGGTGAAATACCTTCTGCCTCTACTCCTCCATGCTTAACTAATGCATAGGACTATTTGTGCTACTCTTAGCCGTTAAAAAAATCTCTTCCCTCTCCCCTTTAGATATCTATTTTAAACCTAAAAGCAGAGTTGGATTGTACTAAGGGAATGTCTTCACTGCACTATTAACCCAGATCCTTTCCTTGGTTTTAGTCCAAGCTCCCTCATCCACATCCTACCAGCCACTTAGAAAAAACTTGGTTTGGATCCAGGTTTGGAAGTGTGTTAAGCCCAGGCTAGCTGAACTTACTAGGGGACAAGTGGTTAGAACTGTGGTTTAAATCATTTTGGAACACTCAGGGTGTGTCTAGACTACATGGCTCCGTCAACGGAGCCATGTAGATGAGGCAGGACGAAAAAGGGAAATGAAGCGGTGATTTAAATAATCGCCGCTTCATTTAAATCAAAATGGCCACTGCACTGTGCTGATCAGCTGTTTGTCGGCACAGTGCGGCAGTTTAGACTGGGATCTGCCGACCCCAGAACCCTTTGTCGGCAGATCTTTTATGCCTTGTGAAACGAGGCTTACAGGATCTGCCAACAAAGGGTTCTGGGGTTGGCAGATCCCCGTATAGACTGCCGCACTGTGCCGACAAACAGCTGATCGGCACAGCGTGATGGCCATTTTGATTTAAATGAAGTGGCGATTATTTAAATCGCCGCTTAATTTCCCTTTGTCAAGTAAACTAATCTACATGGCTCCGTCGATGGAGTCATGTAGTCTAGTTGTACCCTCACATTCCAGGAAGGATGCAGGCAAAATCATGCAAGTGATTCTGACAGTTACTCCTATATAACATAAAAAAGCTACAAATAGTCTGGTAGAACTGTATAGACTAACAAAACATGTAGATGGTATCATGAGCTTTCGTGGGCACAGCCTACTTCTTCAGATGATGGAAGTTTTGAGTTTAGGATGTCCAGACCCAAAATAAATAGGGGAGAAGGGAGAAGGGGGAATGAAAGACTCAAAACTCCCATCATCTGAAAAAGTGGGCTGTGCCCACGAAAGCTCATGATACCATCTACATGTTTTGTTAGTCTGTAAAGTGCTACCAGACTATTTGTTGTTTTTTAAATTTATCCTGTATAGATTAAATAGGCTACCCCCTGAAGTTCCTATAGAACAGACTTTGACACAGCTAAGTAGGAAAGAATGCTAGAGCAATTGAGAACTAGACCATGTCCCCAGACATATATGGGCAAGTGCACGAGGACACAGCAACATGGGTAAGGTTTTGTTGTGGGAAAGCTCAGTCACATGTGGACTAGGCTAACCCAGATTGTGAAACCTGGTTGTAAATTAGGGTATGTCTGCACAGCAACATTATTTTGAGATAATTAGCATTATTTTGAAATAACAATGTGAGCATCTACACAGCCATTCTGTTATTTTGAAATAATTTTGAAATAATGGACAGCTTATTCCAAAATCTGTAAATCTCATTCTACGAGGAATAAAGCCTGAAATAGCTATTTTGAAATAAGGTGTGTGTAGACACTCTATTTCTGCTATTTCGAAATAGTCCATCACCAGTGCCATTCTAAGTTATTCCTCCCCAGTGCCTCCTGGGGCTCAGAATTGATATGGTGCATCTACATTAGGGAAGCCTGCCTCTGACTAATTATGAGGCTTCTCTACAGTGTAGATGTGCTATTTTGGAATAACTATTCTGGAACAGCTTATTTCAAAATAGCCGTGCAGTATAGACGTATCCTTACTGGGGTTTTCTGGACAGCAAAGATATGCCTTGGCTCTATTAGTTTGCATACAAAGTTGACACTAGTTTTTATAGAGTCCTCTGTTTCACATCATGTGAAAATCCTACCCTATCTACCATCTTCCTTTCTGTACACATATTAGGTAATGTATTAAGCTCCATAAGTTTGCAGAATACTTAGACAATTAAAGATGAAGAGAAGATCCTGAAAAGCATGTAGGTACCCAAATCCTACTGAAATCAATGGGTGTTAGGCACCTAAATATCTTTGGGGAGCTGGACTGTATTCACTGTCATGAAGAGAAAATTATTAGCATAATACAATAAATAATAAGGGTGATGAAAAACGTCATGATTGGGGACGGAAGGAGAAGAAAGGACAAGGTTGACAAAAATAAGACCATTGCTTGTGATGACACTTCTTCCCTGCCTTGGATACCTCCTCTGTGCCAGCAATTGTCCTCAGGTTGTAAAATAACCCCATCTGATTTGAGTTTGAGACTCTGTTCTGTTGGTTCTCCTTTGTTGACCAAGGACCCAAAGTGCAACCCTGAGTTCGGAGAGGGCAGTTTGAGCATTCAGTTTGCCATGGTTTGGAACCATAAATGGAAAAACAAAGATAGCAATCTAACTGCCAGGTAAGTGGTGCTGGATACCTGGAAAAGTAGGGTCCCCTATGAGATTGCATAAGTTACATAAATCTAAGGCTGCCATTGCTAAATTTTAATCTCTGGTAGAATTCGGGTTTTATAACAGTTCCATCATTTTGAGAGTCATACCAAGGAGACTTTTTCAACAGCAGCCTTTTTCAACAGTAGCCGCGCTGCACGGGGTTCGAACGAGCGGGGTTTTAAAAATGGTGGCGCCCCGCTTATGCAAATAAAGCCCGGGAAATTCAAATCCCGGGCTTCATTTGCAAGTGCGGTATGCCTACATTACCCTCCTAGTTCGAACTAGGAGGGTAGTGTAGACATACCCGTAGATAATAAATGCATTACAGATGGTGAAGTGATTGGATAATATGTCAATGACGGCTATATGAGTGCCTTTAAAAATAGAGATGTCCCACACTTGTGTAGAGTTCAGTCTAAAGCCAGATATGGATTAAAAATGTGCAGCTGACCCCTCTCTTTATAATGGGCAGACCCAAAACCTTGGCTATGATAAATTCAGAAGACAGTAGTTGTAATGGGGTTGTGGTCTGAAATGCAGATCCAGACAATTTTGCATCTCAGGCCCATTTCTTATAAATGCATTAAATAACACTCAGCCCATATTTGACCCTTGCTTCTTGTCTTTATTTCTCCAGCAAACCATTAGCATATAAACATTTCTTGAGCTATGCTTGATATCTCAGAAGTTGTTAGATTTCAGTAACCTGGCATCAGGAGTATTTTGTTCACAGTATTGCAAAATATCAAAATATTCCCTATAAACTTTCAGCGAAGCATTTTTGCTGTTGTGATCTGAACATTAAGATAAATGTCTCTGAGAGCTGGAATGTGCATCAGGTAAAAGATTTCTAAGCATCTTTGTGGCTCTGCTGCATTACCTTCAGATACGTTGCACAGAAAGTTCTTGTTTGTATATGGAAATGTTAAGACACATGCCTGCTAACATTGTGCTCTGTCCATGACTGATAACAACCTGCAAATAACCTTATGTGAATACAAAGGCAGAGAACAATGATCATTCATCACAAATTCTGAGACTGAAAGATTTAATTTATTTAAAGACTGAGGGACAGGAACCTGTCAAGTGGTGTAAACTGCCATAACGGCTTTCACTTCTGTGGAGTTACACTGAGGATCTAGCCTTGAGTCATGTGTGCTTAGTAACAGGTCAAAATATAAAGAAACATAAGTCAATGTAACACTTCTGAAAGGTGTCAGATCAATGCTCCTGGAGATGAATGTCCTTTTTCATTCCTCAGATTATGTACCATCATATTCATATTGTACAGGCAGCAGCTATGGTGAGTTTCCCCTACTTCCCTTGATCTAGGCCCCTGGGAACCACTTGAATCTCTATGCAAAATTTGTCTGCACCTTCTCTTTTGAAATTGCTAATTTAATTGTTTTTCAAGATGTGCTCACTTTCCCACTAGTCATTAATTGCACATAGTGCCCCTCAAAGGCTCAGTCTTCAAGATGCCAGCACAGTCTCTAGCCATGAGTTTGGGCACCTTATTGTAGGAGCTGGTTCAACTTATGAAACATAAGGAAAAGAGGAAGAAAGAAATGGGCTCCTCTAGATGTTGAAGAGTAGCATCTCCCCTTCAGGAGAAGACGGGGAAATATGGAGTACCCAGCACCTTCAGCAGTAGCAGCCTCTCTCTAAGAGAGGGAAGTAATATGAATGGGAACCTCAATTGAAAGGCAGGGAAAGAAGGCATCCTGGGGTAAACAAAAGAAAAATGATGATTCCAGGGTCATGGGGAGGAACTGAGGAAAAAGCTGTTAGACAAACCACTGAGACACAGCAGATTGAGGAGGGGCACAGTGAGGACACAAACAACAGAAGAAGAGGCCTTGGTTGGGTGAACATTATATGTCCAATGGGAAACAGACAAAGAATAAGATAAGTTATGATTAGTTAAAAACGAAAGTACTGTAACTTGATGGGCAAAAACACATTAAAGTTATTCAGACAGCTCAGGCTATGTCTAGACTACGGAGTATTTCCGAGATATTGGAAACACTTGGCCGCGTACAGGGAACGCGTCTGCTCTTCCGACATTTTTTGCAGAAGAGCAGCCGTGCTCTTTCGGAAGCCCTGTCTTCCTTGTGCCACGAGGAGGAAGGGCTCTTCCGAAAGAGGAGGTTTTTCTGAAATTTGGCCCAGTGTAGATGGGCCAAATTTCGGAAAAGCCTCTTCTGACAAAACTATTGGAAAAAGGTATATGAATTGCAGACTGCAATTTGCGTACCTTTTTCCAATAAAAAGCGGCAGTCTAGACATAGCCTCAGAGAAAAGTGTGTGTATGTATGTTAAGCATTTCAGAATACTTCTTTGGCTTTCCAAGTAAATATTAATTTGACCATATTCATTAAGGACCTGAGGAACACTGGGTAAATCTTGTTATTCACAAAAGATGACTATTAAGTTTAACTACCTGAATATTTTTAAATACCTTTCACATTTATGTTGTAGGGGATATCAGTTTTTTCCATCATGAGAACCACCTCTTATTGGGCCCAATTCACTACTGGTGCAAATTGGTGTCAGCTCCATTGACGCTAGTGGCATGTCTCCAGTTACATCCAGTGAGGCAAGCCCTACAGAAAAACTCCTCACCTATTCACCCTGCTTTTATCTACCAGCAGCCCCTGGAAGGGGCATCTGGGTTGACCTTTCTTTTTGATTTCCAACTGTTTTTACAAAACTTTTGGCTCTTCTTTCCAATGAAGAGGCTGCACATCTGAGGAAACAGCTGGAAAGCGAGCAGGGAACCAGCTCTACTTAAGTAGCCAAATCTCTGAAAACTACAATATCGGATACTGCTGGTAATAACACCAGGAATGGTATCATGAAAACAAAAGGGTAATTCAGTGATCTCTTCTAATTTTGCTGATCACAGGACTGCTCTTTTGCAGGAAATGCATTCACAACCTCTGTTGCTTAGTCTGGCCCTTTAAATCTGTCAGTGACAGGAAAAGAACCACCTTTCAAACAGGAACTTCTACAAGGTTTGGGGATGCTTGTTTCTAGGTCAGCACTGCGAAACCAAAGTGCTGGAAAGCATGAATCAGGCTTCAAGAAACAAAAGATTAGGTTTTTTTAATTGCAGCAGATGGCCCATGAAAACTGGCAGAGCCAAAAAGCTGCAGCCCTAAAGTGGCCATAATGTAAGTGCTGCTGCTGCTGTTGCAAGTGCCCGTAGTCCTCCTTCCACCTGGTAAGTGCATGTTGCATTTTTCTTCCTTAGAAATGAGATGGCACCATTCTCACACTCGTGAGTTTGGCAGCGATATATGCCCTTTGTTCAGGGGTTGCTTCATTACTAGGAAGGGACCAAAAAGAAGCAGTGGCAGGCAGGTGATTGATGTAACTAACCAACACCCTGTGAATTGAGAAGATTTGCAATGATCTACATGAGAGCAATCTGCTGGCTAAGAAATGCTCCCTGAAAAACAATCATACATTTGAAACAACACTTCAGTTTGAAAATTTCACCAGCTGCAGACAGTTCCCAAACGAAAAAGGGGGAACAAAACACATGACATTTTATTCTAAATAACTCTCTCAGTGCTAGTTGCTCATTTCTTGCTGTTAGGTTCTGAAGAGCTAAGTCCTTGAAATCAGGGCACCACATGCTCCCTAGGGAATATAGAGGCGTGGCGCATGTATGGAAAACAGTCTTTCTCCACACAGCAGAACTTCTGCCAGGGTACTACTGCTGCCTATGTCCAGCAGCAGGCTTCACATCTGTTAGTTTTCCTCATTCATTGCTTGGCAGATCAGCATATTCATCTCTTCCCCAGCCTGCGGTGAAATTTTCATCTGCATGAAGGGGTGCAGGGAGTCCCCCTAGATTTGTGCTCCTTTGTGCACAATAATCATCCTGTTTCCTCATATTACAGAACCAATGTGGGTTTGCTTTCCCCTCTGCAACTTTGGGGGAGACCAATGTGACCTATCCGAGTCCAAAAAAAGCAATTCTGCATAAAGGCAGCCTATGTAAGTCCTTCCTATGAGATGAATCGAAAGGAATGTGTATGTCTTTGTGGGATTACATTCCAATGATCTGCCCAAGCTGAGAGAAGATAACCTCCACAACAGGATGTCAAAATCAGTATGCCCCAAAATTACAAAACATCTTGCCAGTGGATTTTTCCAGTAGGTGCCTTTGAAATGGAACATTGCTTTATGCTAGATGGGTGGCCTGGATTTCCATTGTTCCTCTCTGTTCTTAGGTGAATATGCTGATTTCTTCATTGCTTTCTATTTTTCTACAGCTCTGCCTAGTATTTACAGTCAGATAATTCTGATGAGAAAACCAAAAAGGCCAAACATAAAAAGGATACAGAGCACGTGTTTGCCTCTGAAGTGCGTGTGTGGCATTAAAGGTGTACTAAGTAGGAATTAATCTTGTTTTCATCCCCCTCTCCCCGCTTTACATGAAAGCTGCCACAATTGGGAAAAGAGTAAAATGAACATAAGTATGATAAATGATAAAGTGCTCATGGGAGTAAATATACCACTCAGAAAGAGCATTGCTAATCAAGCCATGCAGCAGGCTAATGCACTGTGAGAACAGCCATCACAAAAAAGCTTCTAAATTTGAAACACTGTAAAGCCTGGCATTTAGCTTGAGTAGTTTCTGGCTTAAGGTGAAACAAAGGATACGATAATGTTACACGGATGGCTCAGAGTAGCAAAATGAACTCGCAGAAGGTGCCTTTGCCTTCTGCCTGAAAGGAAGAGCATGTGATGTATTTCATAAATGAACAGGTAAAAAGGGGATATGAAGCTAATTACAAGCCAGATTCTGCTACCTTGTGCTAAGAAGTAGCTTTTCCAATAGGCAAAAATCTGGCCCTGGTGGATTTATTAATAGCTAGACAAGCCAGAGTGGACATTGGGGTGGTGAATTGAGGTGCTTGGCACCAACTGCAGCAGCTAAAGGCATTTTGAATGCTAAGGCAATCAGGAAGTCAAAATTCCTCTAATGCAGGGGTCTCCAACCTTTTTAAGCATGAGATCACTTTTTTGAATTTAAGTGCAATCCAGAATCTACCTCAAACCCAAATACCCTGGCCTCACCTCCTTTGTGTCTCTTCTCCAAGGCCCTGTCCCTGCTCACTCCATCCTCTCTCCCTCCCCCATCCTTCCTCCTTTTCATCAGTCAGGGGCAAAGGGCTGGGGTGCAGGCTCTGGTCTTGCGTTATGGGACTTGGAGTGTTAAGGGTTTTGGAGTTTCTCTGTGTTGAACCTGGGCAGGGAGTTGAGGTGCAGGAGGAGGTTCAGGGTACAGGCTCTGTAAGGGAGTTTAGGTCTAGGGGGGGCTCAGATTTAGGGCAATGGTTTGGGGTGCAGGACGGGGTTTATGATGGGGGTAAGGGTTCAGGATGCAGGCTCCAGCTGGACACTGCTTACTACAGGTTGTGGAGTGGGGCTAAGGCAGGCTCATCCCTGCCCTGGCCCTGTACCACTCTCAAAAGCAACCAGCAAACTCCCTCCATCCCAAGCCCTGTTGTGCTCCTCTCCATTCTGTGGAGATAGAAGTCAAGGTGCCCCCTCTCCCACCTTGTAATCTGCACCTCCTCCTCTTCCTTCCCTGCCTAGCAAGCGGGGAGGAGGGAAGCTCCCAGGCAAAGAGCAGGAGGTGCGCAGCAGTGTGGTAGGGGCAGCTGAAGTGATAGCCTCTTGGCCAAACCAGTAAAGATCACCTGTCAGATGCAGAGGCGTAGCGAAGAAGGGGCAGAGAGGGGCAATTGCTCCCAGGCGCCATGCTAGGGGGGCACCAGGCTGGAGTGGGAGCGGAGCGCATAGCCTATGCTGACCATATGCCCCATAAAATCCAGGATATTTGCACATTTCCTGGACGCCCCCATAAACACTGAAAATGTCCTGGAAAAATCGGCTGCAGCCTGAAGCAGCTCCACGCTACTGTTTCCTTTCCCCCTCCAGAGGGTAGGGACCAGGCAGGGAGCTCACCTGGGCTGAGGGAAAGGGGAGGTGCTGGGCCCACAGCTCAACTGGGCTGTGGGGGAGGTGCAGAGCACAGAGCTCAGCTAGGCTGCGGGAGGAGAGAAGTGCCAGGAACCTGGGGCTGGACTCAACGGAGGGGCAGGAAATCAGTGCTGGGCTCAGCAGGTTTGTGGGGCTTGCGGGGAGGTGCAGGGAAACAGGGCTCAGCTGGGCTACGAAGGGGGCAGAAAGCTGGTGCTGTGCTCCATTGGATTGTGGGGGATGGCTGTGGGGAGGGCGCAGGGAACCAGTGGGGGTGGGCAGCTCAGTTGGGTTGCAGGGGATGGAGGTGCAAAGAAGCCTAGTCAGGAGGGGGTGGCACCAGGAGCCCTGAAATTACCTTTCCTGGTCCCAAAAATCCCTCATTTGGGACCAGTCAGATCCAGAGGGTGCCAGATCAGGGAGGTCCAACTCCTACCCAAGTCCCCTCCGTGCACTCTCCCTCATAGCCAGACACCCTACGCCCAATCTGCTCTTTCTCCCACCCCCTGGGCAGACACCCTACACCCAGCCTGCTCCTTCACCCTACATCCCACCCAGACTTCGCAACCTCTCCTCCTTCTGCCCCCCACCTCCCAGATCCTGCACCCAATCCCTATCCCACTCATTGGCAGCCCTCTCACACACCCTTATTTTTGTCCCCACTTTAGAACCTAAGGGGTCCATAAAATTCCTCAGAAGAGTAAATCTAGCTTATGGGAAACCCTGAACCTCAGTCCTCCCTGTCCCTTCTCCTCACCCCTTGGGACTGGAATGCCAGAGTGAGGTGTCTCGCCTTCCTCTGTAGCATGGGGTACAGATCACAGCTAGAGGATTCTCTCATCTTGGGGTCTTCAAAGTATCTGAGATATCTGAGATATAGGTGAGAGGATTATTCTAGGAGGGGTGGGTGAGATTTTGTGGCCTGCTCCATTTGAAAGTCACTGTCTGCATTCCTTTGTAATAGCAGATGCAAGCATGGCTGGGGTAAATCCATCGAACAAGTCCAACGAATGTCCGTGGAAAGATTTTCACTCAGCTATTCGCCAAGGCTGTGTCTAGACTGGCCACTTTTTCCGGAAAAGCAGCCGGAAAGTTAGTTTGAATTAACGTTGTAGTGTAGACATACCCTCTGACTTTTGCCATCCAGAAAAACTGGAGTTTGTCTTAAAAGGTAACTCAGACCTAAAAACACACATCAAGTTGCTCCCAGTCCCAAGGGACCAGTCACTCAGCCCAGATCAATTAGTACTCCAGATCCTACACCAAAGACAATACTGGTAGCTAATTGTAAATCAACCATTTTTATTAGCTAAGGGTATGTCTACACTACCCCGCTAGTTCGAACTAGCGGGGTAATGTATGCATACCGCACTTGCTAATGAAGCCCGGGATTTGAATTTCCCGGGCTTCATTAGCATAAGCGGGGAGCCTCCATTTTTAAATCCCCGCTGGTTCGAACCCCGTGCAGCGCGGCTACACGGGGCACGAACTAGGTAGTTCGGACTAGGGTGCCTATTCCGAACTACCGTTACTCCTCGTTTCACGTCTTCACACCATGCAGTGTCAATCTTCGGAGCACCTTGCTAGAGGATGTTGCGAAGTTCCAGGAGGATTCAAAAAAGAACAAGATAAGTTCAGGGCCACCTCTTGCCAGCTGACTCATGCTTGCAGGACTCAGGCTGCAGGATTTTTCATTGCAGTCAGATTCCTATAAAACAAAATTTCTTCTCAGTGTTATTAATAATTTGATATTTAAAAAGTGGATGAAATATACACACCTAATTTACTTATCTGTTGTTATTAATTGAATTATTAACTTTCTGTATTTCTTTTGGCTTGCATGATGGAAGTAGACTGGTTTCATTTTTGTTTCGACACAGTTCTCTTCCCGTAGTTCTAATCCATTCATAAAATACTCTGGGTAGCAAACACAGCAGTTATTTTTGTTTAAATGTTGATCAGCAGCCCCCTCCCCCCTTTCGCAAATGCTTTTTAAATAAAACTGTTTAAACCATTTCAATGGATACAGTTTCATTAAACAAAACTGAAATGTTGAGCCTAAACGTCACAATAGTGTCTCTTTAACACGCCTACCTACAGCTTGGGAAAGCGGCTGCATGGTTGACTACATCACAGAGTATAGACTGCCAGTAAGAGGGACCACAATCTGGCAGCTTGTAGCTCTGTATTAGTGTAGTTTGTGTTATAGCCAATTGCTGTCTGACCTCTCCACACAGCAGAGGCAATGTGGTGCCATCTGTACATCTCTTAGTCACGTTAAATTATGTCATTTATATCACACAGTTTACTTTATGCTTTCGAGCTAAATTAGCAGAAGCAATGAGATATAAACAGAAGCACATAAGTGGAAATGTGTGGACCCAGTCTTTCGCCTATAGGCTTTGATTCTGCCATATGTTGAGCTCTTCCATGAGTAATGAATAATCTTACTAGTGTGTGTAAATGTTTTTCAGTATGAGGTATTTGAGTTCGATCCTCCTCCCACAAAAGTCAGTCGCAAAACTTCTGTTAACTTCAGTGGATGAAGATAAACCTTCTCACCTTTTTCCTACAACAGACTGTATAGGATAGGAGAAAAACTCTACTATTTTTTAAAATTGAGTTTTAAAAAAAAATTAGGTACTATTTACAGGAAATTCTAATTAAACTGGTATTTTAAAAAGCATTCATATTATCTCTCTGATACCCGCAAAGAGGTAAATACTTATTTTAATAAGGGCTGTCAATTAATTGTAGTTAACTCGTGATTAACTTAAAAATATTCAGGATCAATCACAGTTTTAATTGTACTGTTAAACAATAGAATATCCATTGAAATTTAATAAATATTTCTGGATGGTTTTCAACATCTATTAATATATGAATTTCCATCAAAACATAGTATATAAAATGAACACTGCTTATGTTATATTATTTTATTGCAAATATTTGCACTGTAAAAATGATAAACAAAAGAAACAATTTTTTAATTAATCTGAAACAAGTACCATAGAGCAATTTCTATATCATGAAAATGCAACTTAGAAATGTAAATGTTTTCGTTAGATAACTGTATTCAAATCAAAACAATGTAAAATGTTAAGCCTCCAAGTCCTCGCAGTCCACTTCTTGTTCAGCCAATCACTAAGATAAACAAGTTTGTTTACATTTATGGGAGATAATGCTACCTGCTTCTTATTTACAATGTCACCTGAAAGCAAAAACTGGTGTTTAAATGCAACTTCTGTAGCCAGCATTGCAAGGTGTTTAGGGTTGCCAGATGGTTTCAACAAAAATACCGGACACACTTGACATTACATCACAATCTACAAGCCATCTTATTTAGAAAATACCGGACATTTATATTTTCTCAATTTGTTTCCAGAACAGAAAACTCAAATCCCGGACTGTTCAGTTCAAAATTGGACATCTGGCAACCCTAAAGGTGTTTATATACTCCATTTTACCCAAACTCTGACATATATTTCATGTTAGAGCAGTCTTGGATGATGATCCAGCATATGTTCATTTTAAGAACACTTTCACAGCAGATTTGACTAAATGCAGGGAAGATACCAATGTGAAATTTTTAAAAATAACTAGAGCACTCGACCCAAAGTTTAACAGTCTGAAGTGCCTTCCAAAATCTGAGAACTGAGGTATGGAGTATGCTTTCAGAAGTCTTCAAAGAATAATACACTGATGTAGAAACTACAGAACTCAAATCACGAAAAGAAAAGAAAAGAAAAGAAAAGAAAAGAAAAGAAAAGAAAAGAAAAGAAAAGAAAAGAAAAAGTCAAGCTTTCGCTAGTGGCATATGACTTAGATGATGAAAATGAACATGTGTTGGTTTGCACTGCTTTGGAGTGTAATCAAATACAACCTGTCATTAGCTTGGACGTATGTCCTCTGGAATGGTGGTTGAAGCAAGAGACATATGAATTCTTAACACATTTGTAACACCAGCTATACCAGCGTCATATAAATGCCTGTTTTAAGTATCAGGTGACATTTGTAAACAAAAACTGGATTTGTAGGTTCTAAAGTTTTACATTGTTTTATATTTTAATATAGTTATTTTTGTACATAATTCTACATTTGTTAGCACGACTTTCATGACAGAGTTTACAATATAGTACTTGTATGAGATGAGTTGAAAAGTACCATTCATTTTGTTTTTATAGTGCAGATATTTGTAATCACAAACACATATAAAGTGAGTATTGTACCCTATTATTCAGTGCTATAATTGAAAATATTTGAAAAATATTTGAAAATGTAGAAAACATCCCAAAATATTTAAACATATGGCATTCTATTGTTTAACAATATGATTTTCTTTTATCACAATTAATTTTTAATCGCTTGACAGCAAAAAAAGCAAAAAAATAATTGCATGTACATTTCACAACTCCAAAGGCTATAGGGCAAATCTTCATTTGGTGTAAATTAGCACAGCTCCATCAACTTCAATGGAGCTTTGATAATTTATAGCAGAATCTCCCTCTATGTATTCAACAGCTTCAGATTGGCTCTTTAAAATGCTTTGGTGGTCAAAACCTTCCTGTCACCCACAAGCAGGTTACAGGCAGTCCCGGGGGGTATGTCTACACTACCCTCCTAGTTCGAACTAGGAGGGTAATGTATGCATACCGCACTTGCTAATGAAGCCCGGGATTTGAATTTCCCGGGCTTCATTAGCATAAGCGGGGAGCCGCCATTTTTAAATCCCCGCTGCTTCGAACCCCGTGTAGCGCGGCTACACGGGGCTCGAACTAGGTAGTTCGGACTAGGGTGCCTATTCCGAACTACCGTTACTCCTCGTGAGGAGTACCGGTAGTTCGGAATAGGCACCCTAGTCCGAACTACCTAGTTCGAGCCCCGTGTAGCCGCGCTACACGGGGTTCGAAGCAGCGGGGATTTAAAAATGGCGGCTCCCCGCTTATGCTAATGAAGCCCGGGAAATTCAAATCCCGGGCTTCATTAGCAAGTGCGGTATGCATACATTACCCCGCTAGTTCGAACTAGCGGGGTAGTGTAGACATACCCTGAGTTACGCGGATCCGACTTATGTCGGATCTGCACTTACGAACGGGGCTCTCGCGCCCCGGAGCTCGCAGGCAGCGGGACCGCCCAGAGCGCAGCGGTCCCACCACCTCGACCTCCGGGGCGAGAAAAGCTGCTCCGGGTCTGCTGGGGACCGTCTCCAACAGACCAGGGACACCTGGAGCAAAGCTGGGGAGGTGGAGGAGTCCCGCGCCTCTGAGGCTTTGCTCTGGCAAAGCCGGGGAGGCGCGGGACTCCGCCGCCTCTGCGGCTTTGCTCCCGGTGTCCCATGTCTGCTGGAGACGGTCCCCAGCAGACCAGAGGCACCGGGAGCAAAGCGGCAGCGGCGGCGGGGTCCCGCGCCTCTGAGGCTTTGCTAGAGCAAAGCCTCAGAGGCGCGGGACCCCGCCGCCGCTGCCGCTTTGCTCCCCGTGTCCCTGATCTGCTGGGGGGGGCGCAGCTAGTGCGCCCCCCGCCCCCAGCAGACCAGGCTTTTGTTGTGGACCCTGGGGTAGAGCAGCTGGGGTGCTGCTGGGTTGCTCCTGCAGGGACCTACCTGGCAGCCCAGCTGTTCTGTCCCAGGCTCGAGATTCAGCCGCTGTTGAAACTGATCAGTGGCTGATTCCAGGAAGCTGGGGGCAGAGCAATTCTGCCTCCAGCTTCCTGTAGTCAGCCCCTGGTCAGTTTCAGCAGCAGCGGCTGAATCTGGAGCCAGTTCCGACTTACATACAAATTCAACTTAAGAACAAACCTATAGTCCCTATCTTGTATGTAACCCGGGGACTGCCTGTATTCTCAGTGGAGGGTCCCTAGCCCTCTAATTCATTTCTTCTCATTGTCCTACAGCATCCAAGTTTAGGATTGTTCAGTGTGTCTTGCAAGGCTCATTTGTTACATTTAGTGTTCTTCTGGTTTTGGAATGCCGTGAAGCAAATTTATTTGTGGGGACTGAAAGGAGTAGGGCGCATCTGGCATGGCATCAGGTGATGGCAAATTTTCTTTGTTGGTTTAATTGTGTAATGTGGACTGCGAGTAAGTTGACCTGCACAAAAATAAACTTTTAAATACATAAGCTATCAGGAAAAACTAGCTGTGACTGAGAGTTAATAGCTTACTTACTTGAGATATTTCAAACCAAATAGTACAAAGTATACTAGAAATACACTGTGTGCAATCTTGCACTGGCATATTGGGATGACTAGACTTCAATGGACCTATGACAATACCATCTGGGAATGCACACTCTAGTACAGTGTTGGTCAGGCTATAGCCCTGGGCTTACATATAGAATCATAGAATCATAGAATAATAGGACTGGAAGGGACCTCAAGAGGTCATCGAGTCCAGCCCCCCGCCCTCAAGGCAGGACCAAGCTCCACCTACACCATCTCTGACAGATGTCTATTTAACCTGTTCTTAAATATCTCCAAAGAGGGAGATTCCACCACCTCCCTTGGCAATTTATTCCAATGTTCTGTGTGTGGCCCATAAGACATTTTTGCTTGCCGATGCCCATGCGCATGGTTGCCAGATTCTGCTGGTTTCCATCCATGTAGAGTTTTTTTTCCTACTGGTATTACAAAAGCGACACACATTTAAAGCAAGGGCAAGTGAAGTGAGATGCCTGGTGATTGCACACCCCATTGTGAGAGCCATGCACTCCCTTTGCATCCAATCTGGGGACGCAAGTGCCGTTAGGAAAACTACCCTATCCCAGAGATCGTCTTGGTTACGGCAATCTTGAAGCCCACTGAGATGAAGGAGGGCCATTAATGCAACTCACTCACTAGTCTAGGTTGCCCCTCGCTGCCCTAGTGCCTTATGCTTAACTAATAATTGAATGTGTGAATTTGTTTGTATGCCAAATATTAAGCTTGTCTTGATACGAGGGATTATTATGTCCTAAAATATTAGCTATGCCCTAATACTGCAGGTGTGAAATCCTGATTTCCGGCCTGAGTTAAATCAAGTTTCACCACTCCCCTCAGTGGGGTCATAATTGCACCAAACATGTCCAATCCAACTACTCATCAAGTAGATGGAAAAACTGTCTTTGACTGCACTGGGATGTCGTTTTCTGTCTCTAATTTTTGAGTCCCTGTGCATGTATCAGTTTTAAACTGTTAAAATAAAATGCCATTCTTCCTGCTACATATGAGTTCCATTCAACATGGGATAGTTTCCAGGGGTTGCCTCTCTTTTTACAATAGCTTTGTGCAAAATGAAGAGGCCCTAAGATTCTGTCAGTTATGTTGGCTTCTTGTGTATTGTGAGTAGGATCCAGCTGCTCTTTGGACATTTATTGCTCCGGTCTTTTCCTGTTAAATGTCCATTGTCATTTTTATGGTTTTATGTTGACCTCTTTATTAAAAAATATGATCACAGACTAAAAATGATCTTAAAATGCAAAGCCTTCTGTGTGTTATCTAGAGCAGAATTAGACCATGGTGGGGTTTACCATTTTAAAGATATTTTCAAGGTTAATTTCAGTTTAACATGTTTGTAAATGACAAAAATATATATATATCTCTGTGTCATTAACATGACTTAGCCTATATTTTGTTTTATGAGCACTTTGAGAGCATTCACAAGATAACAAAATGTGCCTGGTCTGAAGAACTTTATACTCTTTCCTTAAAAGGATCTGCTGCTTGCATATAGCATGGTGCTGTCGGCATCATTTCATTCTTAATAATAGCAACAAAATGAGTAGGGGAGAAACCTTCTTGCCCTCCTTTAATTCAATAGTAAAATTCCAATTGACTTAATGGGAACAAAGGTTTCACAGTTTTACCAAAGACACTAGAATTGCATGCAAGAATTACACTAGAGCTGCAGATCTGGTCTCGGTATGTTAATTTCTCAGGTAAGAAAGTAGTCAAATGGAAATACTTTGGAGGACAAGGGAGTGATATTAACTTGGAAGGAAATCTGCCCCTGTGCTAAGGAATGGAACAAGGTCTACGTACCACTTCAGAGGGTCGGAACTGCTGCATTCTGGGACAAATAACATCTTAAAATGGTTCCAGTCTGCACAAATGCCATGTTTATATCCTAACTGCAATGCATAATGAGCAAAATGTAGAAGTATTGACCCACATTGTGTAAGCTGATCTGAAATCTTGGTTTATGCACACACAGAGCATTGTACTGACTTGTAAATTGTACTTGTACATCACTTGTGCAGAGTGCCCCATCATATAATTCATAGAAATTAGTTATATTAAAAAAATGATTCACTTAGCTAGGCCATCTGCCTGCTAGGCCAGAATTATTCTCGTTCATTCTAATATTTTCTAACACTCTATCTGGTCCAATCTTAGCTACTGTACCTCCAAAGATGGGGATTTTCTCATTTCTCTCTCATATTTAAATGTAATTCTTCGTGCAATGAGAATTTACACTCACAAGCAAGCAGCAATGGTGTAGGGCCTGATGTTGAGAGCTACGGAGCATTCTCTATTTCTAACACATGTAGCCAACTGAAGGGGTGGGAAGGAGCTATTAACATGTCTAAGTAATTAAGAGTGGATGTGTGGCAGGACTTTCCCTACAAATATAGGAACATCTATTTTTTCTATCCATGCAAATGGCCCTACTGATATAAATCCACTAACAGTTGGGTACGTGCAAACAACTCTGTTATGTAAATTCCACAGACACAAGAAGCCTAGTAAAAAAACTAGTTAAGTGGTGTGAGATGTATTTGTCTTGCAACACTGGAGTCACATCCTGCCTTGCTGTTAAGGATAGACTTGATTACATTTTATCTTGTTTCCATTTGCACAGATTCTATTTCCCAGTTCCGGATATACTGGAGAGTCTGTGTGGAGATCTGACACGCATCTCTAGTTGGCTGTGGAGTCTTGGCAACTGAGGCCATTAACACAAGAGCATCACATCCTTTTGAAGCCTACAAGAGACTTAAATACGTGTTTTCCCTACTGCAGAGAGTATAGTTTATAAGTAAACTGGCAAAGATCAAGACAGACATTTTCCACAGTTGTTAGTGACACTGGCCAAATACAGGCTTTGTCTAAACAAACTTGAAGTGTTACCTGTTACCATGAGACTAATATAAACAGATACAGTGAAACTTATCCATAATACGAAAGGCAATATAAACAGATACAGTGAAAGTATGGAAATTTAAAACAGGTCTATTATTTGCTGATCACACCATCCTTATTAAGACAGTTTGTACCATCCCATGTAAAAATTGTCTATCAAATGGCAAAATTGCTCTACCTCAATCAGCAAACTATAACAGGAAGGAAATACTGTCTTGTAGTTAAAGCTTATGATTGGGAATCAGAAAACATGGGTTCTTTCTCTGACTATAATACAATTTTCATGTAACTTCTGGCAAACTTATTAAGGGAATATTTTCAAGAGTTTGGGTGCTTCCATTTCTAGGGTCTCCAATTTGGTAAACCTATAGTCAGATTTTCTGAAGCAGCCAGTACCCAGCAGTCCTCATTGAGAAATTGGAATTTTAAATGCTCAACACTTCTGAGAATCAGCCTTCTTACTTGGATATGGCAACACAGCCATGGGAGATGGGATTACAGCACATATGAACATATCAGAGCTAGCTTTAAATTAGCTAGGACGAGGATCAAGAGCAGTGACGCTGCAGCAGCCTGGGCATCAATGCATTGCTGACTGCAGTGAGTATTGACATATTCAGTGTATTTCAGGAGGGATGCTGAACAATTGAGGCTCCAAAAATTAGTAGACATTGATCTGATAAAAGCTATTATTTCATCTACCTTATCTCTTAAATCATTCAAGTTTGCAAGTCACATTAAGGTTGTTTGATGGAAATAGCTAAAGTATCTGTTTCTCTGCTTTTCCTCTATCATATACTTACATTTTAGGCTGCTTTTAAAATGTCTGAACTAGGTTCATATCTCCACATCTTGACTGTTCCTTTTTAGAGAAACAAGACAGAACCTGGATGGTCACATAACACAACAAAGTTCTGTAATGCACGCTGTGTCTTAATAGACAGAGACTCTGAGTTGATCACAAATGTACCATAACCCATAATCCGTGCTAATTCTGAGTTTCCTATCACTTACCCTAGTGTAAATCACAAGATTCCACTGAGGTGGTTGGAGATCAACTGTTAAAAGAGCGGCGAGGTTGTTATAGATCAACAACCCATCCTGGACAATGATCCCTCGCTTTCACAGGCCTTGGGAGGCAGGCCAGTCCTTGCCCACAGACAACTCTCCAACCTGAAGCATATTCTCACCAGCAACTACACACCGCACCATAATAACTCTAACTCAGGAACCAATCCATGCAACAAACCTCGGTGCCAACTCTGCCCACATATATACACCAGCAACACCATCACAGGACCTAACCAGATCAGCCATACTGTCACTGGTTCATTCTCCTGCACATCTACTAACGTAATATATGCCATCATGTGCCAACAATGCCCCTCTGCTATATACATCAGCCAAACTGGACAGTCCCTACGTAAAAGAATCAATGGACACAAATCAGATATTAGAAATGGCAACGTACAAAAACCTGTAGGGGAACACTTCAATCTCCCTGGATACACAATTGCAGATCTAAAGGTAGCCATCCTGCAGCAAAAAAACTTCAGGACCAGACTTCAAAGAGAAACTGCTGGGCTACAGTGATAGAAATGTAGCCGTGTTAGTCTGGGGTAGCTGAAGCAAAATGCAGGACAATGTAGCACTTTAAAGACTAACACAATGGTTTATTAGGCGATGAGCTTTCGTGGGCCAGACCCACTTCCTCGGATCAAATAGTGGAAGAAAATTTTTTTTAATTGTATCCTTTGGTATATATGGTTGTGACTATTTTCTTCCACTATTTGATCTGAGGAAGTGGGTCTGGCCCACGAAAGCTCATCACCTAATAAACCATCTTGTTAGTCTTTAAAGTGCTACATTGTCCTGCATTTTGCTTCTGCTGGGCTATAGTTCATCTTCAAGTTTGACACAATCAACTCAGGATTAAACAAAGACTGTGAATGGCTCGCTAACTACAAAAGCAGCTTCTCCTCTCTTGGAATTCACACCTCCAGATCAGCTTCTAGAAGTGGGCCTCATCCTCCCTGATTGGATCCACCTTGTCATCTCCAGCCTGATTCTGGCCTGCATATTTATACCTCCCTCTGGAAATTTCCACTACATGCATCTGACGAAGTGGGTCTTTGCCCACGAAAGCTTATGCTCCAACACTTCAGTTAGTCTATAAGGTGCCATAGGACTCCTCGCCGCTTTTGCAGATTCAGACTAACACGGCTACCACTCTGATCCTGTTAAAAGAGGAGCCTTAGGACCTCTTTGTATTCAAGCATACCTTACTCTGACTTGTATATTGACCCGCTTGATATAATAGAAGCCATTTAAGAGTAAATTCTCACTGCACTACATGATCATTAAATTGATACATGTGCACCACTTTGAAAATGTCTTCTGTCCCTTTGAAAGACTCTGAGGTACATCAGTTACCTTTATAACTCTGATTAATATAATCCTGTTTATCACAAATTCATTGTGTCATGAAAACAGCTTAATGCAGAAAAAGCTTACAAGTCTTTCAGTGATCTATTAACATCTCAATGACCCTTGTATAGCAAAAACCTATATTGTACATAGACTAGGGGAGTACACACTTCACCCCATCCCTGACCAAACTGTATAAGCTATTTCTGAATCCTTATTTTAATCTTTGAAGCATTAAAACTCTCCATTAGGGCCAGTGGTGGAACTGTATTGTTGCATATTGCCTGTTTAAAAAAAACTACCATTGTTTAAAATGTATAGTACTCTTCCCTTCATGCCCTAAAATACTGTGTTGCATTTAAAATCTATGTTCAGGAGAAAGATTTTTCTCTCCTCTTCAGAAAGAAGCCGTCTTATTTTGGACACAGCCAGGGCCAGCCCATATGGTTTTGGCTCCCTCAATGAATTATGACTTTGGCACCCCTCCTAACATTCAATAATGAGAAAAATGAGACGTCTACAATGAAATTTTACCTTTATTTACTTGGCATTTGAAACGAACAATGTTAAAATAAAATAAATATTTTATTGATTTTTTTCTACTTTTTCATTACTACTAATGCAATTATACTGCATAAGGTAAACCACCCAGTAGCTGACACTTAAACTTTTTAATTATTTTGAGTTGTCCACAGTGTTTCTGGTCAGCACTATAAACAGTTAAATTTCAAGTGGCAACTGTCTTTCTTCCAAAGGAATGGAAGTGAATGTATATATTAAGTGATATTTGTTAACATCAGTAATCAGATCTGTTAATATCAGTAGTTGAAAAGCAGGGCTTTACTATTACTTTAATGGTAATAGTTTACAATAAAAGCACAATCTTAATTTTACAAGTATTTGTGATTCTCCTTTTACAATATTGTTAAAACCTCTTACCAAATTTTTCAAGTCCAACACAATGCAGATTCTTTGTGGACACAGCATTTTTGGGATCATAGCGTGTAACAGGGCAGAACAGCTGTTGTGGGTCGCTGACCGGCCTTCACTAAGCGATGATCAACACTGACTCAGCTGTATAGTTGGCTACTGAGAATGATTGAACTGCCAGACCTCAACCCCAGGCAACAAATCCAGGCCGAGCTCTTTTGAAGTTATGCTGTGACACATTTTAACTGTATTTACATACACAGCCCTCCTCCACAATGTAAAATTAATAGATAGATAGATAGATAGATAGATAGATAGATAGATAGATAGATTTTAGAGATTTGTGTGTCGGTAGGTCTGTGAGTCCATCTGTCTGTGTGTCTGTCTGTGAGTCCATTTGTTCACGAACTCTTCTTAGACAGTAAGGATATGTCTTAAACAGGAGGTACACTGAAATAGCTACCCCACATCTACATAAGCCACCTGTTATTTCAAAATAGTTTTCAAAATAACAGGCGCACTATTTCGCCATCCCAGTAAACCTTGTTGCACGAGGGATAAGAGATGGCTCAAAATAGCATGTTATTTCGAAATTCGGCACTGTGTAGAGGCACCAAATTTCAAAATAAGCTATATCAGAATAGATTTGAGTTTAGGGTTCTGTGTAGACGCACCCTAAGAGCTAGGACCACCAAATTTAGTATGCAGCTTCCTCTTCTCCTAACGTAAAGCAAGGTCAGGGTTTGGTTGGATCAAGAAAACAAGAAGTGCCAGGAATGGGACTGTTTTCCATAACAAGGAAAGGGAAGGACATAGAGAAGAGGAACATGATACTGAGAGTGGTCACCATGGGTAGCGAGACCATAAGGGAGTGCTATATGCAGAGTGACCACTGGGGGCAGCTGACCAGCAGGGCCACTATCTCTCCTGCCATCAAACTGGGTAAGTAGCCCTCTATCCCAAATCCCTCCCCACAGTTCTTGGCTGTAACGCCGGAGTGGGGGAGGCCCATGCCGGTTTGGAAGACTAGGGGGAGACAAACGGCACCTGCTGGCCACAGGGGCTGGGGGGTGATAGAAGGTCCCTAGTGGCTGGGGAGCTGGGAGGAAGCAGAAGGCACCTGGAGGCCAGGGGGGACACAGGAGGTAGGCAGAAGGCCTTTGGCATCCAGGGGGGTTGGGAAAGACAGAAGGCCTGTGCCAGCCATGAGGATTGCGGAGACACAAAAGGCCCGTGCTGGCCAGGGACCACTAGGGAGAAGAAAAGGCCCCTAGCCCCTCCTCAACCCTTCAACCCTCACTCTCTCACCCCCCTACTTACATCTAGCCCTCTTCCAGTCTCCTTTGCAGATGGTCTGTTTGAGGTGTATAGAGGGTACTGGTCTCAGTGTCTCAGTCCTTTGGGTCTTCAGGAGACATAACAAAGTTAAGTCCTAGGCCTGTGTGCACAAATAAATTTGCAGAAGGGTTCAATGGGAGGTAATGTTGCTTGAAACTACATTGACTAAATGGCATGAAGGCCGGATTTGATTTCCAGTTGGAAATCTCATAGCCCAGTAGGAGGAAATGCTGTAGAGAGTGGCTGATCCATTGCTCCATCTCTTAATCCCATTATCAAAATTCTGCAGAGCATCTAGCAGAGGAGCTAATATGGGATAGAAAGAAATGGGGGCACTATGCCAAAATCCACCCCCTCCCTACATTCTGCTACTGCAAAGCACATCTGCTAGAGTTAGGCTCCTTTCATTTTGTTGATACAAAAGAGGGTGATCTAGCCCACTAATTATTATTAAATAACAACAATAATATAATAAAGCTAGCCAACAGAAACTTATAGTTCATAGTGGGGTCATAAATGAGTTCCAATTTATGGAGTGTTTGCTTATTTATTTATTTTATTCTTTTCATACATCAAAAGAAGAAGAAAACATTAGGGCATGGGTTAAATAGTAATGAGTTAAATAATATTTGCTCTCTATGGAATGAAGAAAAGGATGTGGAAAGTGTATTCAAATCAGATTCAAACTCTTAAAATCCACATTCTGCCATTTGTTTTACATGGATGTAGGAAACTGATTTCAGTTTGTAAAATTAACCTGAAATGTAGGAGCTGTTTATGGCGCCTTTTGATATTTTGTTGAAGGTTAGCTTCTTAACTTTTATGACCAGTAGCAAAAAGAGTCCTTGTGTGAGAAAACAAATTTGATCTTCTATCCTTTTAGATACTTTTCAACTTTGGCATTTTTTTTTCAGGTACTGTAACTGAAACTAGGGAACTTCAGAAACTGCATGTCCTTTCATTTTAGTGTTTGAAAAGATCTATCCAAGTCATTGGTAAGAGGCAAGATTATACAGGGAATTCTTTCTTGCCTTTCATTTAACTTTATCTAATAGATACCTTTCCACTATGGTGTGTCTCAGGTCATTTTAAGAATGGCTTTAATTTTTTAAGCAAGGAGGAGATAATATCAGTTTTGCCCTGATAAAAGGAATTAATATATGAAATTGAAGGAAAAAAATAAAGTTGTTCAATGTAGCTTTTATTTCTGCAAGCAAAGCGTTTGCTTTTCCTACCACCGCATATATAATTTAAATATATTTATTGATAAATCATTGGGAGTTAATCCTCTTTGCTGGTGTTCAGTTTTTAATACAGATTTGGAAATAGAAGGATATTTGGCAGGTTCAAAGTAATGTAGAGCATTAGCCAGGCCCGGATTAGCTATTAGGCACAATAGGTCCAGTGCCTAGGGCCTGCAAAAAACTTAGAAGTTAAAAAACGTAGAGCCTAAAAAAAAGTTATAATTGACTTGAAAATAAGAAAAGAAAACTGCTAAATCAAATTTAATAATTTGCTATCTTTAGTCAACAACTACATACAGATATAATATACAATTAACTATTAATTGTAGGCAGGGCTGGATTACCCAACAGGCAGACTAAGCATGTGCTCAGGGCTCCAGCAAAGCAGGGGCACCAAAAAAAAAAAAAAAAAAAAAAAAGAGATTTTACGGTATAGTATTGTTTTTATTTTGAATTACATATGGGGGGCACCATAATCTTTTCAATGCTTAGGGCCTCTAAAGGTCTTAATCCGGCCCTGATTGTAGGCATATAGCGTTAAGACATTTCTCCCTTATATATTTATATATAATCTAATTTAAAGGCCTGCAATTGTAAGAATGCCTAGGGCCTACCAAGACCTTAATCTGGCACTGACATTAGCACTTGAGAAGAGAGTAGGTTACATAGTTTGTGGCATAAATTAAGTGACAATATGCTAGTATTAGTATTATTATTTGATATTATGGCAGCATTCGGAGATGCCAGTTGGGGACCCGGTACCATTGTGCAACACTGACCAAACTAGGGTTAGTGGAATTTTCCCTCAAAACTTTTCTGATGGAAAATTGGGTTTTGGGCAAAATTAAATTTTTCACAAAAGTTTGTTTTCCATGAAAAACATGTAATAGTTTGTTGAAAAATAAAACACTCAAAAACTGAGAAGTCCCCCACACAGGAATATTTAAGCTGAAAATTGAGCTATTTCCATTCAGAAGATCATCACAGTGCATCATTGGAGCCCTAGTTTGGATGCCTTCCACTCCCAGGCTTCCCCATAGAAGACTCTCTAGCCAAATGACATCTCTTTTGATGTAGTGGAGCCAGGAACTACTATAATGAACTCCCTCCCCACACTGAAAGGGGAGAAATCAGTGCATCAAAGGAGATGTAGTGAGACCAGAGAGCCTAGACCAGTGGAGACAATGGGCACAAATGGCCCCAGAAGTTCATATTCTTCCCATGAGGAACAATTTTAGTTTTAAATGTTTTGTCTGAAAGTAAATTTTCCATTGCAAATTTAAACAAAGCTGAAAAATAAATATATTCATTTGGCTCAAAAAGCCTGAAACCCACTATTTTCTGACCAGCTCTAGTTCATGCCTAACTAAAATGATGGTTTCTGTCCCACAAAGGTTTTATGGCCAAACAAAATCACTGTGTACAAAGAGAATATAGAACTCAAGGTGTGTCACAGTTTACATCACTGTCATGCACTGTTGTCACTTGTGCTGCTATATCAGTGGTTAAAAACTTCTGTGTACTCAAGCCTTTATACTAGTGTTAGGACCAAGGTGCAAAATTCAGAACCAGGTTGCACATCTGACAAAATCTGTAGTGTTGGTCTTTGGTTGATTAGGTCTTTCCTAAAAGGGGGACATCTCCAATATGTAAATCAGACTTTGGGTTTGATTCTCAAGCTATGCTGGAGCTATGTCAGGGTCTAAATATCCCATTGTATACAAAGACCTAAATTCTACTCTTTTTTTTTTTATAATGGGATGCTTTCATTAACACCTTAGCAGGCATTGCTCATAAATCACCACTCTTACACTGCTAGGTTTAATTACCATCTTGAGGCATCAGCTTATTAGTGCAAGGTCATTCCACATTTTATTTTTGTTCCATATTTTCCCTTGGAGAAAATGAGCATTGTCTCCAGAAAATACCTAACTCCTGCCTGCCATATGAATAGCCACAAAGACCTGCTGCCAGTCTAGATGCAATGCCTTTTGGTAAAGCTGCATGTTGCATAAAAACAATGAGTTTACAGTAAAAAAGCATGGATCCTCAAAATCATATGTAGGATTGTGAAAGATGTTTACAAGATTAATGATTTTTTAAAAGCTTCTTCTATTCAAATGTTATTTGCATCACTGCCTTAATATGAATTTAGTGCTTTTGAGGTACCTGACATTCTGGAGACAGATGTACATAAATGCAAGGACTTCAGTCAATCTTAAATACTTATATGACACCCATTACTGTCATATCTGACTGCATCACAATTTTTATGTATTTTCCTCACAGCATCCATGTGAGGTACGGCAGTGCTGTTATACCCATTCACCAACAAAGAACTGGGATACAGAAGGTATGTCTATTTGGTACATGGAAGGTGTGAGTGCCAGCCTGGGCAGACATATTTATGATAGGACATTAGCTCAAACTAAGGTAAAATTAGAATTGTAGATGTTGAGTCACTGGCTAACCACCCAAATCCAAGCCTGCCCAACCCTGGGTCCGAACTCAGAACAGCCACTACCTGTAATGTAATATCCATGATATTATTTTTAGCCTGCCAGTCTACTCATATGGGGAATCACACCCTGTAGCTGTAGACATACCCAGAGGGGCTCAGTGATAGATAGACCTGCCTGTCTGGTTTCCTGCTTGCTCATCTGTCTGCCTTCCCAGGCTTCTTTGCTTCAAATTGTTCTGGGAGACAGAAATTCCAGTTCCTAGACAGTTCTTCTCTGTTGCTGGAAATGGGAGCAGCATCCTTGGTGTTCTGCTCATTTATACCAGAAAGGAATTTGGTGCTTTTTTTATCCATGCCCACTTGCCCCTCAAAAATCACAAATAATTGATTAAAAATATAACCTGTTGTAACCATCAAACTTACAGCCCATACAACATCAGTGACTTAAGACATTAGCTAAACCACATAATTAATCCCCCTCAAATAAAAGTGTTATAAACAAAAGTTAGCCACTATCCTGTGTCTGATTAAATATGTTTTATGTCTCTGTCACCTACCATACATTCTCTCTCTCTGTCTCTCCCCCCCCCCCACACACACTTTTTTTTACATAAGAAAATAAAAATAAAATTATGTTATGGTTGCAAAATAGCTATCAAACAGTAGGTAAGAAATGCCACAGTTAAGGTTATCCATGAAACCTTAATTCATTTCACTTGTGCACATATATTATTTATATGACCACATACTTTTTTCCAAAGTCCATCAGTAGCCATCACTGATGGTGTTCACTGAATAGGCAGTCATTCAGAATTGATGGGTTGGTGTTGCTGTAGTAGGTCAGTGGTTCTCCAAGTGTGGTCCATGGACCACTAGTGGTCTGTGACCATCTTGCAGGTGCACCCTGGGCTTGGGGCTCATCCCTGCCCACCTCTACAACAAGGGGCCTACACTAGTGCTCCAGCCTCTCTCCCCCCCTGTGAGTATGGGTACGTCTAGACTATGAGGTTTTTTCGGGATACCAGAGGCATCCCGAAAAAACTCTGCCATGTCAATGAAACGTGTCTGCTCTTCCGTTTTTTTTTGGGGGGGAGGGAGAAAGCAGACGTGCGCTTTCGGAATCCCTGTCTTATTCCTTCCATGAGGAAGAAGGGCTCTTCTGAAAGGAGGATTTTCCAAAATTTGGCCCAGTGTAGATGGGCCAAATTTTGGAAAAGCCTCTTCAGAAAAAACTATAGGAAAAAGATACACAAATTGGGGAGCGCAATTTGTGTACCTTTTTCCGATGGATCAGGGTAGTCGAGACGTAGCCTATGGAGCCCCAGTACCAGCTTCCCACTGCTGGGGGTGTGGGAGTGAGACTCGTGGGCTAGATCCAGCTTGCAGGGTAAGGAAGCAGCTCCACATGCTGCTGGCTCCCTCTTCCCCGGCTGGGGAAATAGTAGCACAGCAAAGAGCTCACGTGGAGGCTTTCCCCTCTGATCCCATTGGCTGGAATCAATGGAAGCAGTAGGGGACATTGCCTGGAAGTGGCAAGCAGTACAGAGCCACGTAAGGACTTCCCTTGTGCGTAGACTCCACACCTCTATCATCCTCCTTCAGCTGACAGCCTCCACCCCCACCTCGCTCCTGCACCCTCCCTGCCTCCCAGACCCCCCATTTTCAGCCTGCTCCTGCACCCTACCTCCTGGCCAGACTCCACTCCCACCCCCTCCTCCACACTTTTTGACATTGTGGGTGATTGGCTGGTGGTCTGTGGAAAGGGTCTGTGTTGAGCAGGTTAGGCCATGGGCCAAAATGTTTGAGAACCGCTGTTGTAGGAGGAACTTCTTCACCAGAACTTTATATTACTATGTTGATAGATTTGGTTATTTTCTCAGTATATCTATCCCCCATACCATTTTGGTAAGATGGTGGGAGCTACAGGTGGTTGTCATAAAATGGGCAGGGATAAATCATGGACTTTCCTGTCATGCGAATTTTTATGCAGCTTTTTCTGTCTGTTGGTCTTTTTGTGAGGGAAAACAGATGCAAGAGAAGCCATTAACTTAGCAGTAGGGTTAATTGAAAGTTTTCAGAGAAAACATTTTCCTGATAGAAAATGGGATTTCACTGAAATCAAAATTTATTGCAGGACAAGATCCGTTTCATTTTAATTTTCTGTCAGGAAACTAGAAACAAAACATGTCATTTCAGGCAATGTAAGCATTCCCTGCAGGTGTCGAATCTACTATAGTGCCTTGTGGGAATTGTAGTTCTAGATAATTCATGCACCTGTTCTTCCCTATAAGCCCTTCTCTCCAGCCCTTCTCTCTCTCCTCCATGGTGCACCACAATCTCTCACAGTGATGGATATTTGTGAATTTAAATTTTATGGAACTTTTTGTACCAGGAGAAATAGCAGTATTTGGATAGTTTTGTCCTTATTTGGGACAAAAAGAAATGTTGAAATATCAGAATTTTCTACAAGAGAGAAAATTCCATTTTCAATCAGCTCTTCTTATTAGTATTACCATAGGGCCTGATCTAGAGTTTACTGACATCAATGGAAAGACTTTCTTCAATTTGAGTAGACTTTGACTAAGAAAGGTAATTAACTTTTCATATAATTTAGAATAGATTTTAACTGAACATTTTTCCGGCCTTCTTCCATATCAGGATTCATTCAGAGAGGCTTTGAGTGAGAGAAGAGAACTGCAGGTCCTTGTGGCACAGTTAGGTTGTCTCCTGTGCACTGGTGCCCTTATTTATTGTTGGAAGTCAGCCTCATGCATGGCACATCATCACAAGTTATTATCTGTTGACACAAGTTTCTGACATTGCTACAGAGTAACACAGAGTTTCTCAATCAAGGGTGTATCATGGGGTCTTCTTTTAGGGGTATATTAACTCATTTAAGGTATGTCTACACTACAAAGTTAGTTCGAACTAACGGACGTTAGTTCGAACTAACTTTCATAGGCGCTACACTAGCGCTCCGTTAGTTCGAATTTAATTCGAACTAGCGGAGCACTTAGTTCAAACTAGGAAAACCTCATTTTATGAGGATTAAGCCTAGTTCGAACTAGCTAGTTCGAATTAAGGGGTGTGTAGCCCCTTAATTCGAACTATTGGGAGGCTAGCCCTCCCCAGCTTTCCCTGGTGGCCACTCTGGCCAACAACAGGGAAACTCGTCTGCCCCCCCTCCCGGCCCCGGAGCCCTTAAAGGGCACCCAGCCAGCAGACCCTGCACCTGGCACGGATCGAGCCACCCACCCGATGCCCCCCAGCTCTCCCCCTCTTCCCAGGACCAGGCTGGCGGCTCCCGGGAGCTTGCCCGGGACCGCAAGAGGCGGGCACCCGCCCGGGCTAGTGCAGACATCGTTGACCTCGTCCACGATCTCCGCACTAGGCACAGGAAAGTGGCCAGCTAGGGCAGGAGAGCTGCCAGCCTGGCCACCCAGGAGCAGGTGTGCAAGAGAATCAAAGGGGTCCACTGAGACCCCCGACCTTGAGCCCTGAGCTTACAATAGCCGTACTGGGTCAGACCAAAGGTCCATCTAGCCCAGTAGCCTGTCTGCTGACAGCGGCCAACCCTATGGCCCATGGAAGGGATAGACCGAAGACAGTGACCAAGCCATTTGTCTCGTGCCATCCCTCTCCAGCCTTCCACAAACCTTGGGCAGGGACACCACTCCTACCCCCTGGCTAATAGCACTCCATGGACCCAACCTCCATGACTTGATCTCACTTCCCTTTAAACTCTGTTCTAGTTCTTGCCTTCACAGCCTCCTGCAGCAAGGAGTTCCACAGGTTGACTCTTTGCTTTGTGAAGAACAACTTTCTGTTACTAGTTTGAAGCCTGCTACCCATTCCTTTCCTTTGGTGTCCTCTAGTCCTTCTTTATGGGAACTAATGAAGAACTTTTCTGTATGCACCCTCTCCACCCTACTCCTGCTTTTAGAGACCTCTATCCTGTCCCCCCTCCGTCTCCTCTTTTCTAAGCTGAAAAGTCCCAGTCTCTTTAGCCTCTCTTCATATGGGACCTGTTCCCAACCCCTGATCATTTTAGTTGCCCTCCCCTCTCCCAGCCTCTCTCTTCCCCTCTCCCACCTCCTTTTCCCAGTCTCCCCGAGTTTTGTTCAATAAAGACAGATTCCATTTTGGAAGACATGTTATCTTTATTTTGTACATCAATAAGAAGGGGGGCTAGGGAAGGGTAAGTGGAAGGAGGTGAGGGAGGAATGGGGCACGAGCCCCCGATGGGGAGGACTGGGCTGGCTCTGCGGGCTTCTGGGGGTGGAAGCTCTCCTGCAGCCCCCCAATTGCCCCCTGCCCCCAGATGGCAGCCTGCAGCAAGTGCAGCTGGGCTGATGGCCGAGTGGTGTGATGTGCCCAGTGTGGGTAGTCCAGGCACTCCAAGCCAGGACTGCTTTGCAAGCGGGACTCCCCTGAGAACTGTCTGTCCGGGGTGGGGGTCGGGACCCTTTAAGCGCAGCCCTCGGCTAGCCTGAGACAGCATCTCCATGCTCTAAGTCCTCCTCTGATGCCCTGTCGGCACTGCTTCCGGCCATCCTTAAGCCCGGTTCAGGGTCCACTTAATGTGGACATGCTAGTTCGAATTAGCAAAATGCTAATTCGAACTAGTTTTTTAGTCTGGATCCATTAGTTCGAATTAGCTTAGTTCGAATTAACTAATTTGAACTAAGTTAGTTCGAATTAACGTTGTAGTGTAGACATATCCTTAGATATTTGCCCAGTTTTACAATGGGCAACATAAAAATCACTAGCAGAGTCAGTACAGGCTAAAACTTTACACAGACAATGAGTTGACACTGCTCTATAAATATGCACTGAAATGTAAGGACAATATTTATATTCCCATAGATTTATTTTTTTTTATTGTTATATGGTAAAATGAGAAAGCAAACAATCTTTCGGCAGAATTGTGCTGTGACACTTTATTTTCATGTCTTATTCTGTAAGCAAGTAGATTTAAAGTGAGGTGAAACTTGGGGGCACACAAGACAAATTAGACTCCTGCAAAGGGTACACTAGTCTGGAAAGGTTGAGAGCCTCAACAGACCTGCCTTCTGATGGGGGAGGGGAGCAAGTAATATTGAGGAGTAAGGAAGAAAGGACAATTTGTCACATCTGCCCTAGTCTGAGTATGAACTGAGGACTTAGATTTGAAAAGTTTTATATATCCATAATAATCCCCTTAGGCTTCTAATCTGCCTTGTAAACATCCCATTTTGTTATATTGGTTCACATTTTTATCAAAATGGATCTTTGTTTGAATTTTAGACTTGCAGTATCTCATCCTTCAATTAGCATTTGAATCCATCACTTTATGGCTTGAGTGTATATATTTGTTTGAGAAAAAAAATCATAATCACTTATTTATCATGATTACCACTATCCAATGCTGTTTTACTGCTGGGGGATTTCTGAAACTGGTTTTATGATCACTTGGCTTATCCTGAAAATATAGTTTTCTGTAACCTACACTCTAAAATCCATTTATGTCTTTTTAGAAAAGTAGAAAACAATTAAGATTATGTCAGTGCTTGAAGATATTAAAGAGTCTTAGGTCCTACTTTCAGTTCTACCTGTCTTTCAAAGATGAGCAGGTCAAAGGAGTTAATGGCCAATATCTGACTTGGAGCTAATTTTCAGAAGAGAATGTAGAGTAAAGCTACTATTATTTCCTGATTTTTTTTATCACTTTAAGCAGCATTTCAAAGTACTTTACAGGGCAGACTCTCTGGATGATAGATGAGTTAAGAGGCAAAAAGTGACAGATCAGATCTGACAATTATGCCTACTATAAATATATATGAATTTGGCAACTTAGCACAAAGAAGCTATACTAGCCCATATTCTAAGAATATTTTTTAAACAAGGCAATTGTTTCTCATTTCTTCCTCTTGAAGTAGGTGGTATAACCAATACAGGTAGTGCTTCTCCTAATAATGATGATACCAGGAGCATAGTGAACTAACAGCAATACAGAGCAATCAAGGCAATTGTGCCAGGCCTCTGTGCATGCATGCAAAGAGAGGCAAAGGACCCTATAAACCAGGGCTAGGCAAGATGTGGCCTGGGGGCTGGATTGAGCTCGCCTAACAGTTTGATCTGGCCTATGGACTGCATCTGGCTGCTTTCTCTTTATATCCTGTCACCGAATTTCCACGTGGTGGCTCAGGCAGCAGGATCCTATTTAAATGACTCATAGCTGACAGTCGTGGCACTACCTGGCAGGGGCCAGAGCCTCAAACCTTTTGAATAGCTGCAGCAACCCCGGGCTGCTGCCAGGCAACGTTGTAGCGGCAGGGCTGGGAGTGGCAAGCCCTTTCCTATGTTCTTAATTCAAAGCCTCCAGCCCCAGACAACTCTGGGGAAAGGCTAATCCCCAGCTTCAGCCCTTCCACCCTGACCTCATCCCATCTGGGGGTGGAGCCAGCCCATGACCACGTATCAAAATTCAGCAAGTGGGCCCCTGGTGAAAATTATTGCCCACCTCTGCTATAAGCTTTTCCTCTTCCTAGTATCTGCTGAGCAAAGATTGGTCACAACAGAAGTCATTTTCAGGTGTCCTCGTACGGGGCTGTGTTATGACCCCTAGTGTGCTGGCTTGATTGAAGGAGTCACTGGGGGTGTGTCTACACAGCACGGTTTTTCCGGGAATAACAGCGGTTATTCTGGGAAAACAATACTAGCATCCACACAGCAATTGCATTATTTTGAAAGAAAATTGAAATAACAGAGGACTTTTTCCAACATTGCTAAATCTCATTCCACAAGGAATGATGCCTCCTCCAAAAAAGCTCTTTCAGAAGAGGATGTGTGTGGACGCTCCACTGCTGCTATGTTGAAATAACTCCTTCCCAGGGCCGTTCTAAGGTTATTCCTCCCCAGTGCCTCCTGGGGCTTTACATCAAGATAGCGCGTCCACATTAGGGGGAGCCTGCCTCGGACTAATTTTGAGGCTTCCCTGTAGTGCGGATGCTCTATTTCAAAACAAGCTTTTCCAGCAGATATCTTCCAGAATAGCTGTTTCCAATATAAGTTTGCAGTGTCGACATACTTGAAGTTAGCTCATCTGACCCTTGTGGAATACATGTGGTATGGGGGAGGAGAGTGTTGCATGGAGTGACATATGTTAGGCAAAATGACTCTGTTACCCAGCATAGCTCTTGATAAAGGGGGCATGGTCAGAGCATTCTGCTATTCTAGGTCACCAACGCTGTCCATAGGAGGCCATTCCAAACCACTGCAGATTAGAGAAACCGCTTCGGCTGGACTACTTTAAACTGGGGTTGTGGGACACTAACCAGAATTCAGGAGGCAGAAAAGTGGCTTAAGACCAACTTTGCCCTCCACTTGACTCATGAGCGGTGATTCCTGTGATGCATGGCTCAGATTTAGGGCCAGCCTCTGCAAAGGGGGTGAAGTCATGACTAGTCTTGACAATGCAAAGGAGCATGGTCTTCAGACCCATTTCAATAGCATAAAGACTTCCAGACTTGCTAAGCACAGATCTCTCCCCTGCGCCAACTGTATCCCACAAGATAGCTGCAGACAGGAGTCCCCAGATGAGCTGCCGGCAACTGGTGCCCTAGGCAAAACGTGTGATTGGCGCGCGATCGGCGCCCCTGCCGCCAAAGCCCTAAACGGCCGTTTATCTTGGTGCCCTAGGCGACCGCCTAGTTCGCCTGTATTGACGGGCCACTACTGGCTGCAAAGATGGGGCGAATATGATCAGACATGGAACTGGGATGTTAGCTTTTAATGCCTCTGGCATGTTCTTAACACAGTCCTTAATGAAATGTTGGAGTTGCAATTTGTAAGTCATAAGCCATAACATTCTGAAGCCTTACTCGGCACGGGCACAGTGATCCACAAAATCATAGAGAACTGTGACATGGAGCAGCTTGCAGAACTGGGACCTTATTAACTATACATGATTCTGGGTTCTGGGACTAGAGACAGCTTCACCTCTTCACATTCTGAATATTACTTTTATTTTTCTCTGCTTTGGCACTTCTGTCTGTTCAAAGGAGGGGGATGAATAGACTGCTCAGTTTCACATTCTCTGTTCTCAGTCACTTTTCACTTCCTGTTTCTTATGCACTAGGCACAATGCAGTCAGTGGCTCTTTTGTTTGGGTTTCCATCACTGCAGGGGAATGTTGCTGTTAGAAAGATGGCTTCATTCAAATGAATTCATAGGGTCATGTTTAGTTCTTGAATTAGGTGTAAACTGCAGGGAGATTCATATTTAATGTAAACAGAGAGATTCTGCCATATTCCTGCTTGATGCTATCCCTCTTGTCCTTGCTCTCTTAGGCTATGTCTATACTACAGGGCTACGTCTACATTAGGGTTGTAGGGAGCTCTGGGTACAGGTAGTACCTTTGTTTTCTGGTAGCTGCACTCAATTTTTGAGTGGACGGAAGCACTGGTCCTCATCCATCTCCTAAATCTCTCACATCTGGCTCCTAGTGCCACACCCCGGTAAACCGCTTCAGCTGGCGGGCTAAACGACGTGAGGGGGTGATGTTTACACTGCATCACTGGGCGAATGAACTCCCATGACAGAGTCACTGGCCAGGGCAGAAGGGTCTCGTTAGGACCCAACGGCCAAGTGTTCGGGACCAAGGCACGCCACTTCATTTTGTGGATTACGGCTATGGCCTACCAGCTATAGTTTGAAATAGCAGGGAAGGTGGATCTCTTCAGCCCTGGAAGGCCGTCTGCCTAGGAGAAGGAAACTCTGATGTAAAACCTACGACCCGAGGACCTCGCTGTCACCGTCCCAGCTTGCTAAGCCATGGCAGCTGAACCCCGGGTTCAAAGGGTGGAGCCAGTTCTGCGCACACTGCACTCCACTTGAAAGCTCCTTTGCGCAGGCAAGAAGGAAATACTCACGTCTATTCCCCACGGTCTCACTAAGTCCTGTAGCGATGGGAAAGGGGTGAACTCGGCAGGTGTAAGATGACACTGGCAGCCGCAGTCTCAATCCTGCATGCAGGCGGCTCAGGCGTTAGTGGTCGTTTGATGATGACCTGGAGATGACATCATCACTCGGCAGCACCCTGAGCGACCAAGCAGCCTTTTTTAGGGACAGAACTGCTTGCTCCACACGGAGAGGGGCCTAGAAAAGGTGGCCTAAACAAAGCTCGTCTCCTTCTCCCCCAGTTGGCTTACCACGGCCAACGGGCATCTCCATATGCGGTCGAACTATATCAAAGAATCAATGGCGCATCCCACTCACCTTAAAAGGTGGGAAAGGACTTAAACTCGCATGCTGGAACATCAGAACCATGTTAGACTCAGCCGACAGCACTCGACCTGAGGGACGATCCGCTTTAATTGCACATGAACTCAATAGGCTGAATGTTGACATCGCCGCACTCAGCATTGAGGCCATGGTCCTCAAGATACAGCTTCGATGGGCAGGGCACATTGCCAGGATGGAGAACCACCGCCTGCCCAAGATCGTGCTGTATGGGGAACTGTCCTCTGGCTACCGCGACATAGGGGCACCACGAAAGCGGTACAAAGACTCCCTGAAGAAGTCCCTCACTGCTTGTTGTATCGATCACCGTCAGTGGGCAACACAAGCAGCTGAACGCAACTCCTGGCGGCATACAGTCCACAAGGCCACCACCTTCTTCGAAGATACCCGCAGGGACAAAAGGAGAAGGAAGAAGAACTGTGACCCCTCAGCAGCTATCCCGGATCAGACCTATATTTGCAGCCGTTGTGGCAGGACCTGCCTGTCTCGCATAGGCCTCATCAGCCACCAGCGTGCCTGCAGAAGACGTGGATTTCTTTCCTAGATCTTCGTTCGCAAAGTCAAGCCATATGATGATGACGTCTACATTGGCACCCTTTTCCGGAAATGCTTAAAACGGAACAGTTTTCCGTTATAAGTATTTCCGGAAAAAGGGCGTCTACACTGGCAGGATGCTTTTCCGGAAAAGCACTTTTCCGTAAAAGCGTCCGTGCCAATGTAGACGCGCTTTTCCGCAAAAAAGCCCTGATCGTCATTTTTGCGATCGGGGCTTTTTTCCGGAAAAGACTACTGGACTGTCTACACTGGCCCTTTTCCGGAACAGTTTTTCCGGAAAAGGACTTTTGCCCAAACGGGAGCAGCATAGTTTTTCCGGAAAAACAATGACGATTTTACATTAGATCGTCATTGCTTTTCCGGAAAAGCAAGTGGCCAGTGTAGACAGCTGGCAAGTTATTCCGGAAAAGTGGCTGCTTTTCCAGAATAAGTGGCCAGTGTAGACACAGCCCAGGGTTATTGTGCAAAGAACCCACGACGCGTCCGCACCTCAGGCACGTTTTTGCTCAAGAAAATGTACAGTAAAATGACAGAACAGAGGGCTCTTTGCGGTGCAGGTATACCTCTTTCTACGAGGAATAACTCCTTTTTGCACAAGAGCTCTTGTGTAGATGCTCAACCCCCTTTGAGGTTTTTACACAAAAACTCATTGAGGAAGAACAGCTCTTGCGCAAAAGGGTTTTTTTGCACAAGAAGGAGTCATCTACACAGCTCTTTTTTTCGCAAAAACCTCTTTCACAAAAGGGATCCGAAGAGGAAATGCAAATGAGAGCACGGCCTATGCAAATGAGCATTCCATTTGCATTTCCTCTTGCGGAAGAGGCTTGCAGTATAGATGCAGCCTGAGGTTAGAATGTAAAGCAACGCACATCTAGTTTGATATTAGCAACAAAACCTCAGATTTCACATGGTTTCTCTAAGAACGCGGTATAATATTTTCCTCGTAAGAAAGACAAGGCAACAATCCAAGAAGCTGTTTTTTCCCCATGTTCAGACATGAATATATCCAACTTCCTAACAAGTATTTTAGGTAGCCCTATATTTAACAGCATTATGATTGGGACTACTACTAAAAGGCATTCAAAAGACTATGTGTCTTTATTACTTTATGATAAGGACTTACTTTAAAAAAATCCTATGTATTATGACAATTGTGTTTAGAACTGAGTCCAATTTCTCTCAAAAGATTTTCAAACCCGCGGAACTGGAGGTCAGTTTAGAACAAGACAAGAAAGTAGGAACATTTACTTGGGTTTGTATCTCATCTGGAATATTTTGACTGCTTTAATGTTGACTAGTGTCCCCAAGGGATTACTGTGAGACCACCAAACTTCATTTCACTTGTGATTTATGCCATATAACCCTTAATCTTTCAGAGATGAAAGGCTAGTGTGCTAATTTGATGCAGGGAATTGACCAGCTCTCTGATAGAAGTTGAGGGCACTTGGCATCTATCATAAAGTGCTCAACATATTCTAGGATCAGGCCTGTAGTGTTTATGTCACTTAAAATTTTGTTTTAGCAACAATGAAAGCTCATTGGGTTTAGGACACATTTTGATTGCCAACTCACAGATCAAAAAGAGGCAGATTAACTTGTGAGCATGGCAGTGGCTGGCTGAAATAGCTGCTCAGCATTCAGAGCTGCCAGTTTTGCTTCTTTTTCCCCCTTCAGCAGGAAATGTCCCCTCCTTCACAATAAAGATTTTTTTTCATGTGGTTGCAGTAAGACAACTCCAATGAAAGTGGTTGTCATGAGATAATCACACCTCTGGGGGATTATAGGCATCTGGCTATGATTCATAAAGTCCCAGAGGGTTGTCCCCTTCCCCCCTCCTTAAAGATAACCACACATCCTGCTGTGTTTCATGACTTGGAAAATATAATCCATGTGATTACTATGTACAAATATTATTTACATTGAGGGGTTTTTTTTGTTTTCACTGTATTGTACAGTTTAACTAACAAACAGATTTAACTCCAGTCTTTGACGGCATTCCACTGCCAAGAATACACAAGCGGCTGATGATTATTTCACAATATTTCCTGAGCACCCCAGACTGCTCTCCCCTTGCCAGCATGAATTAATGAGGTATGCTGACCTCTTTTTTAAAGGAATTTTGATATCTCCCTTTGATACGTATTTTGTTGTATAGTAACATTATTGAGACATATTATGGACGCTCTCTTTTATACTTCCTGTACCATATCTTAAAACCAAAATTGCTTGGCTTCTCCTAAATACACTCGTAAATCCTGCTAATAAATTCTAGAATATCTATGGCCAACTGTGCATAAACATAAAATCCTAAAACAGTCTAGATAAGATCTTATTTTCCTCCCATCCCTCCCCTCTTTATCTCTCTTCCTTCATTAATTGTGAAATTCTGAAAATGCAAAAGTGCTCCTTTCCTCCAGTTTTTTATGTGTGGATACTACGAATCTCTGTGACCAGAGATGAGAGCTACTTCAAGCCAGGAAAACTAGGAAATTTGCTACAGAAAGAGTTGCTGAATGCATGAAAAGGTTCAGTTTAAACAGATTTTACTCTGACGTTGACTACAGATATCAACTTTTAGGTCTATGAAATGCAACATCACTGGCAAGCTCTTAAACCACCAAGAACACTGGTTTTTGTTGTGCCTCTGCACCACTTCCAGCCTGGCTTGTTTAGATTTAAAATCTTTGATGTTTTAAAAAATTGGGAAGCAGGGATGTGAAGGTGTAAACATCTAAACAGTTAACTGATGAGCCTGCGCTTATCGATTAATCTTCATGGTTACCAGCAGGCCAGCTCCCTATGTACACCGGCTCCTGGGGAGCCACCTTTCCCGCCCGCATGTAAATGTATAACCGCTGGATTTTTCAGTGGCTATGTTTCACTGAACACATGCATTTTAACATCTCTAATATAAAGAAATTAGCAGTGAGAATTACCACCAAAAAAAAGGAAATGCCAAGTTATACATCTAAATTATAAGTATAACATGCGTGCATGTGTGTGTGAGTGTGTGTGTGTGTGTGTGTGTGAGAGAGAGAGAGAGAGAGAGAGAGAGTGAAAACCAGAATGTGGCATTAACACAATGCACTTTACACACTGTAAGTACTATACTGCTTCTAAAATTCCCTAACAAGGTGAGTGAAACTATTCTAAGAGCATTTTATCTGGAGATGCCTTTGTACTGATCTATCCTGAAGAATAACCCCCAGAAAGGTAAGGAGAGGTGGGGAGGGGGGAATGAAAACAACTTTCATATGTTTGTTCAGCCACACAGTGCAGCTCTGACTTCTGAGCATTTTTCCCCAATTATTTTTGTAAAGTATTGATCGCAATTTAATTTTGCAGTCCCAACATGAGAGGCGCTTCATGCTGAAATGTCTCACAGGAGATTGTAATCAGGGTCTAGCCTGAAGGTGAAGCACTAGTACATAGGTTTTACTCTATTCCTCCACTCTTCATCAGCTCTGGGATTGGAGCAGAGGGCATTCTCAGGCAGATTAATTTTTGACGATGGGATCGATGAAAGATGTTTTTTCCTCCTGACATTGAGTCATCTAATTTGCTGTTTATCTTTGGCTTATTGAGTTTTGAGCATTGTTAAATCATACCTTTCAGCTGTTTAATTTCATGTGTGAATTTTGCATTCCCCTCTTGTACTTTGGCATAACTCTTATATCTAAAACGAGCAGGGTGATGGGCCTTTTTCTGACACCAGGTTACTGCTTTTGAGTCTGTTAAGTACTCCAAGGTAATGTTATAGTACTTTCTAGCCTTTTTTCTTTGCTTGTGGCCATAGATCAGACTATCTCTAGGGAAATCATTACTTGCCATCATTATTATCCCTAGCACCTTCATCTATTCTCCCTTGTTTCCTGACTCCATTGCTTGATGAAGTGCCTAGATGTGAGGACACCTTTAACTGAGGTCTAATAATTAACCCCTTCATTGCTCAGGCTGGATCATTTTCCCCTCACTTTCCTTGATAACTTGTAATCTATGTGTAGCTTTCAAAGCAGTTGATGGCAACAGCATCCTGGACATAACTGTACTGTTATTTTTTTTACCATAAAGTGCACATTTTGCCCGCTATATTGATAGTCATAAACAAAATGTTCTCAGCCTCAGGAAAATTGGCTTTATTTAACCTTCACTAAAGGATTATATACTACTGAATTACTTTTTTATAGATAATCTGACTGTCTTCCAATCTTGGGACAACTCTATGTAGCCTACTAGAAGATTTACCCAGCATTGCTCAGGCCCTTAATTATTTTTTTAAAATAAAATGAAAAAGTGCATGCTTCATTTAAATCTTTGCTCTAGGGTTGAGGGGTTCAGTATGCAGGCTGCCCTGGGGAGAGAAGACTACCCCAGCCCTCTCTCATCACAGCAGCATGGGGCCAGGTGAGAAGTTCTTCTCTATAGCAGCTGCAGCTCCAGCAGGCACAGCTGAGGGAGAGGGGCATGCCCCCTCTTTGGAGCAGGTCCAGATTTGTCTGCGCCTTGCGCTCTCCAGCCAGAGTGAGGAATGCAGCAAACAATACGCTTTCCCCTCACTCCCCCACAAAGTGGAACAGTCAGCAATGTTCTCTTACAAATTGGGGGAGGAGCTTCAGACCCCTCAACCCTCCCTAAAGGGCACTTGGGGGGTGGAAGACTTGGAGCTGGGGCAGTCCTGGGATGGAGGGTCAGCCCCTTTCACATGCCTAGTGATTCTGTCTCTTTTCTATTTGGTTTTATAAGAAACAATCCCATTCCAGGCACATCCCATTTTCCTGGCACCATCAAACCCTTACCTGGCTTTAAGTTATGATAAGAGGAAGCTGTATATCAAATGTGGTGGTACTAGCTCTTACCATTTTGGAGGAGTTCTTGACCAAACAGACAAACACACAAATGGACAGACAGATAGACAAACTCTCTCATGTACATAATAAATGAAAATTCCACGGAGTTATAACATTGCAATCAACATACCTACTTGTCACATAGATGCATGTGCGTATAAGTATGCCTGGACCATGGAAGTGAGCACTGGTGTGATTTTTTTTGTTAAGCCTTTTAATGGAAAGATTGCAAAAAAATAAAAAATCCCTTCACTCTGATTTTGTGTGCTATATCTGTAATGGTGAAAAGGGAAATGTGTCTATTTCCAATAGTCATTATCCTGCACACAGGGTCAAATTGTGTTCCATCCTGTATGGTATATGAGGATTCTGAGACCATGTCTATGCTAGGGGAAACTATTTCAAAATTAGCAAATTTGACTTAATAACTCACAATTTAACAAAATCAAACTAGTGGGTCCACACTATGAGGAAGCCTCGGATTTAATCCGAGGTACGCTCCATTAATGTGGATGCACAACCTCGGAGTTAGAGCCCCAGGAAGCATTGAGGAGTAATTAGTTCAAATTACTCTGGGGAGTAATTATTTCAAAATAGCAGTGCCAGAGCATCCAACACTACCATTATTCTGAAATAACTATTTTGGCATTAGCATTACTCCTGTTGAAAAGCAGGAGTACGGGTTTCAAATTAAGCATCCTGTTATTTCAAAATAACTGGCTTGGTAGTGTGGACGCTCCGTTAATAAATTCAACCACAGGGGGGTTATTTCGAAATAAAGTCCTAATGTAGACCCTTGCAGGGAAAGAGTACAAGGAGACATCTTGCAGCCTTGTTCAGGGGTCTCAACATAGTCTGCCAATCTCAGGGGACAGAGTGACTCTCTCAGTCACAGCAGCACTGTAAAACCTATAGGAGGCCAGGGTGCAGTGATGGTACATTACCCAAGATTTCAGGGAGCAGTGCAACCTCTCAGGCAATAATGACTGTGCAAATCTACCAGGGTGTCCCACCTCAACATGTTACTGTGGCTTGTGGATTGTGTCTTAATTATCTTACTTGGGGCCTAAAGTTGTTACTGTAATGCAAGTGATATTCAATAATACCTTTCAATCTGTCCATTCTAAGCCCCTGCTTTTGATTACTTACAACTTCCTGAAATGTCAATCTTTCAGGCCAACGTTTTCCAGTCCTAGTCTGTGTGAAGGTGAATCTCACCTACCCTAGGCGGAACCAAATTATTTCAGCCAATTTTGAGTCCAAGGAAAGGTTTAAAAAGAAATACATTTTCTTCATTATAATTATCTTTGTTATTTTTTGTCTTTGGAGTGCTTAAACATTCAATTGACAACATCCAAGATGCTTATAACATTTTACAGTTGATGAAAACTATTAATGAATATTTATTTTTTCCATTTTCCAACTATCAATAACGCTCAACATTGTGTGGGTGTGTTTGGATAATATACACCCAAATATATATGTGTGCATGTGCTTATGTATGTTAGAAGAAATCATGTAGGCCAAGAACTTAGCAAGATTCAAAAAGGCATTGGACATTTATATGGATAACAAGAATATATTCAGATTTATAGCAGTGAATGCTAACAAAAAGCCTTCAAGGGATGTAAAACTTCATGGTTCGTGGCATCAGACAATCTCTGACTAATAGAAAGGGGGATATTATCCTACATTTACATACTACGGTGTTCTTAAACCTTTTGCTGACACATCTGAAGCTGGCCACTGTCAGGAGAAGGACATTGGACAAAATGGACTCTGATCCAGTATGGCAATTCCATGTTCTGATGTACAATTCTGTACAGATCCCAGGAAATGAAATCAATGGGGCACCTGATTAAATGTAGCCATGCACTTAAATACCTTGCTGAATTGGGGCCTAAGTGAAGTCATTGTTTAAATAAAAGGCAACTTGAACTATATTCAGACACATCTTCTGGAAGGAGATGCCGCAGTGATGAAAGCCAAACAAATGCTTATCTATAAAATAATTACATTGAAAAAAAAATTGCATTGGATGGTACCTGGCAGGAGCAGAGTAGCTGTTGCAAGAGAATCCTTCCTCTCCTTGAAGGTACCTCTACACAAATAATTAGCTGCTATGCCTATGTTGAAATATGCTTGCCTCCCATTTTTCTCTCTCTCTTCACATGCACACCACCCTCAAAAAAAATCTCCTCAAAGGACACGTCTGATCCGAGGAGCTGCTACCCCTTTTGATACATGAGCACTTGAACATAAGCAAAAGAAAGAGAGATTCAGGGACGAGCTAATGAGCCACACCTCCATGAGTCTGTAAGAATTACCACCTTCCTGCAAGCTTCCATCACCTGCTGACTAGAAGGGTCAATGGAAGAACCTTGCCCCCTGACACATTTCTGTACTGCCTTTGTTTCTTTACACAGTGTTGGAGTAATTTCAGTCTATGGCTACATTTTACAAGCCGCCAAACAATTAGCTTAAAAAACCCTAAGGCTATGTCTACACTGGTGGCTTCTTGCACAAAAACAACTGTTCTTGCACAAAAACTTTCCAGGTGTCTACAATGCACGTGCGTTCTTGCGCAAGTAATTTTACAGTCTAGCGTCGGAAAACAGGGCTTCTTCCAGAAGAGTTATTCCTCTCCCCACGAGGAATAAGCCCTCTTGCGCAAGAGCTCTTGCACAAGAAGGCAGTGTAGACAGGCAACATGAATTTCTTGCGCAAGAAACCCCTATGGCTAAAATGGGCATCAGAGCTTTCTTGCGCAAGAGAGAGTCCACACTGCCATAGACGCTCTTGCGCAAAAGCACATGACAGTGTAGAGGCGCTCTTGTGGAAGACTTTTTGTGCAAGAACTCTTACACAAAACAGTTCTTGCGCAAGAAGCTGCCAGTGTAGACGTAGCCCAAGTATGGATATGCACACTGGAAAATACGGCAGAGTTTTGTTTCCAGATTAAAATGTTCATATGCTTTGTTACAATATAATTCTAATAGTAATGTACATGTAAAAATATAATCTGAAACCCAGTGGTGCTGGAACCATTTTTAGAGTGGAAGTGCTGAGTTACACCCCCTCACTCATACTCTTTCATGTCCCTCTGATGCTTACCAACTCCTCCATATGGTCCAGGAGAGTTGGAAACCCTGGACTTCTGTTGTCCTCGGAGTAGGGGGGAACTGCTGCACCCTGGGACAACAGCAGGACCTGGGCCGTCAGCAGAGCCTCAAGGGTTGGTGGCCTGCACCCTGGGGCCAGCAGGGCCAGCAGGATGCAGATCCTGTGGGGGTGGGGCTGGCAGGCAACAGGAGGCTGGAAAGAGGCAGCAAAGCCAGTAAGTCCAGTGGGACCCTGGAAGCCCAGAAGGGCTTTGCAGGGCATGCCTGGAGACAGGGACCCAGGGCTGTCAAAGCCAGCAGTGGGTTGGCAGCAGGGTCGGTGCCCAGGAGTGGGGAAGCTGGATGCAGCACCCCATACCTGGAATTTCTGCACCTATACTGAAGCCTTATTTAAATTTCATTGCTGGAATTTGAAGACCTATGTAATCATACAATTAATCTCTTTACCAGGGCAGTATTGTTTTTAGTTGTTTCTCCAATCTAATTTTAAATGACTTAATGGTATAAGACTTCCACCATTCATTAGTCTAACTTCTTCCTACAACAAGCTCACATAGTCCTCGTCTCCATTTGCCAGAGGATCAATGCCCTGGCTATCGATCCTCCAGGGCTTGATTTAGCAGGTCTAGTAAAGACCCGCTAAATCGAACACTGAGGGTACCTCCATCAGCACTGGTACTCTGTGCTACCATGAAGAGTAAGGGAAGTCGACAGGAGCTGTGGAGTTGCCCCAGAAAATCAGTCCAAGGTATGTTGACACCAGCTGTGCAGTTCACATAGCCGGAGTTGTGTACCTTGCATTGATTTTCTTCGCCAGTGTAGACCTAGTCATAGTCATGCTTGGCTAGAAACATCTGTGATCACTGTTTCACTTTGTGGTCTACAGCTTTCTAAGGGTACGTCTACACTGCATGCTTATTTTGAAATAAGCTATTCCAGAATAGTTATTCTGAAATACCTTATTTCAAAATAGCACGTCTACACTGCAGGGAAGCCTCAAAATTAGTCCAAGGTAGGCTTCCCTAATGTAGATGTGCTATCTCGATTTAAAGCCCCAGGAGGCGCTAGGGAGGAATAACTTAGAATGGCCCTGGGGAGGGGCTATTTCAAAACAGCAGCAGTGGAGCATCTACACATGCCTTATTTCAAAATAGCTATTTCAGACTAGGTGTTATTCCACATAGAATGAGGTTTACAGATTTTGGACTAAGCTGTCCATTATTTCGAAATTATTTCAAAATAACAGAATGACTGTGTAGATGCTCACATTGTTATTTCAGATAATGTTAGTTATCTTGAAATAATGGTGTACTGTAGATGTACCCTCAGGGGCAGATTTCATTAGAGGCACAAATGGGAGGGTAGGTGCTGAAATCCCATTGACTTTCAACTCATTGTCTAACTCTCTTTGGGTATGGCTACACTAGCCACCCTAGTTCGAACTAGGGTAGCTAGTGTAGTCATTCGAACTTGCAAATGAAGCCTGGGATTTAAATATCCCGGGCTTCATTTGCATGTTCCCAGGTGCCGCCATTTTTAAATGCCCGGTAGCTCAAACTACCTGCCCGCGGCTGCATGCGGCACGGGCTAGGTAGTTCGAATTAACACTGTTAATTCGAACTACCGTTACTCCTTCTTCAATGAGGAGTAACGGTAGTTCGAATTAAGAGTGTTAATTCGAACTACCTAGCCTGTGCCGCGTGTAGCCACGGGCAGATAGTTTGAGCTACCGGGCATTTAAAAATGGCGACATATGGGAACATGCAAATGAAGCCCAGGATATTTAAATCCCGGGCTTCATTTGCAAGTTCGAATGACTACACTAGCCACCCTAGTTTGAACTAGGGTGGCTAGTGTAGCCATATCCTTTGGCACTTTAGAAAACCCTACCATATTGACCTTCATCCCGGGAGTGGATCTGTGCAAGCAGAATTTATTTCTGCATGAAGTGCCATTGAAATCTGTAGGACTTCAGTAGGACCTCACCCTGAGTCCAAGGGTGAACCCACGTGAATGTGATAGCTTGATCAGCCTCTGGATCAGGATGTGTCTCCAGAGCTACCAAAGGTATAATTTTGAGGGCTGCACATCATATTGGGGAAAGTGGCTGCTATTTGCTATCCCTGAAACTCCTTGCAATTCTCTTCAAGTTAAATAAAAACTTGAACCTCATTAAGGAAATGCAAGTGGGCACTTTATCGTTCTTCAATACCAACATAACAGATCCCTGTGTGAGGAAGTCAGGAACGGATTGTGTAATTGGTCCTTCTGGCTAAAGAAACAACAACAATATCATGATCTTCTTGGCCTTCAAAAACTCCCCTGTTATATTACAACATGTAAAAGTGATCTGTACTGCAGAGTCATTTCTACAAATATGTGCAGATGTACTCCAAAAAAATAAATAAATCATCCTCTTAAGTTGAAAAAAATGCTAGGTCTTTTAGATGGTGTGGAAGCAAACTGGGGGGAAACGGAAGTGAGAATCTCATAATTAGACCTATAGTATCCCTTCAAGGCCAGTGTTAAAGATCTGTAAGGAATTTTTGCATTACATGTTTTAGACACAATGGAACCAATGTCAAGATTGAGCTAAAGATTTGCAATGAAGATGAGACATTCTGATGAAGCAGTTTAGTTTTTCAAATGATGGAGCCAAAATATGTGGCGTGAGCCTGTGCAAATTCTGAACAGTACTGCCCCTCAAGACTGTAAGAAAGGTAGCAGACAGGAATATAGATTACCGGGGTTCTGTTTACAACCACTGCCCTGTCTTTCACTTCTCTATGCTTCTGTTTCCTCTTCCATTGTGTGTGTCTCTGTGTGTGTGTGAGAGAGAGAGAGAGAAATGTCAGTTTGGATTTTGCAAACTCCTTAGGCCAGGAACTAGCTCTTCATATGTGCTAGCACAATGTTTGGGACAAAAACCCTCAATCTCAATTGGGGCCTATAGTTGTTATTTAAATCCAAATATTTATACAGCAAAAATGTTAAATCCTGCAGAGAGAACAACCTTTGCGTAGCCTAGCTCTGGTTGGAGGTTAGGTGAGCCATACATGAAGGGCCTGTTATTCTGTAAAAATGAACACTTGACTATGAAGTCCATTCTTTAAATGTGAGAATCCCGGCCATTAATTCTGTGTTTTGAAAAGGTGCCAGCACAAAAGCAGAGAACCATTTGGATGCGTTATGAGAGTTTATTGCCTTAGGGTCATTTGAAGCAAGCAGATCCATAGGGCACAGCAGTGGAAAGAGCAAGCAATCAGAGGAGCAAGTATGCCGCGGGCTTGTCTAACTTCCATTTTAAAAAAAAGTTGACAGAGCTAATCATTTCTGTCCCCTTACATTTAAAGCAGCCGCTGGCATTGCCTAAGTTTTTAACTGCACAGTTGCAGAGTTGTGGGCCTCTGGTTTCCGTAGGAACAGACATCAAATAGATTAATAATGTCTTGAAGAAGCAGCGGTGCAGATACTGTACTTTCAGGTGTAAAAGCTCTGAACGGAAGTCGACAGTGCAGGAACTTGGAGAAGGCACTGAACAAGTCTCTGCTTCCCAGTGCACAAAGAGGATATCTATCTACTGGCATTTTTTTCTTCTTGCAAATTAAATCTCCATGCTGTTTCATTAGTAGAAACCTCTGTTGGGCACCAGAGAAGAAACCATTTTCCCATCTTGGACCTCATCTGAAGCCTGGTCTACAGTAGGAGTTTAGTTTAGCTCAAGCTCATCTCTTCTGAAGAAGTGGGTTTTGCCCACAGAAGCTTATGATAATATATATATATATATATAGTTAGTTAGTTAGTTAGTTAGTTTCTAAGGTGCCACAGAACTACTCGTTGTTTTTAAAGTTACAGATGTGGCTACCCCACTAGGAGTTTAGATTGAATTTAGCCACATAAGGTCAATTTTCTAAACAATGAGTATACACTACCAAGCTTGTTCTGTTGACTTTAAGGGTTGCTAAAGTAGATTTTAGTACTCTTGCTTTTCATGAAGAGTAACACTAAATTTGATGTTGCATGGTCAATTATACAGTAGACACAGTGATGTGAAAGTCATTGTTCTTGGCTTCTGGGAGGCATCCCACAGTGCCCCACTGTGATCACTCTGGACAGAACTTGTGACTGTTGCTCTCCAGGTGAATTGGAAAGCCCCAGGAAAGCATTGCAGCTATAAGTCTCAGGTTTCTGGCCATATTCAGTCACATTTCATTTCCTGTGTGGACAGTGCATAGGAAGCGAGCACACCTCAGAGCAAGCAGCACCCCTGGCCCTAAGTTCCATGAGTTCCAGTCCCATGAGCTCCACTTCTCATAGGCAGCATGGAGTGTAAAGAAGATCTTGGACCTTATCGAGATGTGGGGAGAGAAATCCAGCAAATGAAACACAGATATCTATGTGAAGGTTGCAGAGTTCATGGTGGAGAAAGGATATACCAGGGATGCCCAGCAGTGCCATGAGGCAATCCTACCACAACATAAAGGAGGCAAATCAATGATCTGGTGCATTGATGCAAACATGCTGCTTCTATGACCAGATGCATGAGCGCCTGGGTAGTGGGGGCCCAAATTACAACTGTGGAATCCTCCTAAGACACTCATCAGGGCGGCAGTATGGAGGGCAGTGTGGTGTAGGAGGAGAATGGCCAGTTGGCAAAAGCCAAGAATTTTTTATAACCTTGGAGAAAATCTCCTCCTCCCAAGATGTTTCAGCCAGGCACTGATCCTGGGGAGGACACTTCTGGTAAATTCATTTTTTTTTCCTTGACACAAGTGGGTTAGGGCAATGGGGTGTGATGTGTGGTGCACTCTCTTCCTACATGGAGCAGGGGGCCTGGAACAGTTTGTTAAAGTGTCTGGAGACAGAGCAGGAATCCTCCCTGCACATCTCCATAAAGCTCTCACAGAGGTACTCTTTCATCCTGCTCACAAGGATTCTGGGGAGGTCTGCCTTACTCCATCCTCCACAGTAGGCCATCTTCCCCCACCAAGTCAGCAGTGAATGGTCTGGCATCATTTCAGCACAAAGCATTGCAGCATAAGGCCCAGATTTCTGCCTACATTCAGTCACCAGCAGCTCCTTATCACTCTGTGTGATTTGGAGAAGACCGATATCACACATGGCAACCTAGATGAAGGCAGGGAAGCTATTAGCTGCTGCCTCTGCTACTAACATGGCTTCAGCTTCTAGCATCCCCTCCCGCCCTCCTTCCTTCCTATCCACAGGCTCCCGTGGGATGGGAAAGCAGTAGTCTCCTGAGAAGTGGGGTGTGACCCATACAGAGGAGGGAAGCCATGTGACCCACTGCTCAGCCCCACCGATTTGACCGGACCCCATCCTGCCCATGGGAAGCCATGTGTGCCAGAGACAGAGATAAGCTGCCCTGCTCCTCTGGCATGATTGGACTCCATCTCCCCCTCCTGAAGTCTCCTGCGGGATGGGAAAGTAGCACTCTCCTGGAAAGCCATATGTGCCAGACACAGAGGGAAGCTGCCCTGTCCTGCCAGCATGACTGGACCATGTCCCCCTGTGATGGGGCTCACCTGCCCCGTGCTGAACAAGGGGGCGGAGAGCCTGTCTATTGGGTAGAATATGCCCCTCCCCCACAGCCCTGCTGGGCATGCTCGCAGTGCAGCTCCAGTATAAAAGGCTGCCGGGCTGCTCAGTTGGGGCTGACCTCTGGGGAGGAAGGAGCTCCAGCCCAACCCCCAGAGCCACAGCCAGACCTACTGCTGGAACGAGAGCCGTTGGGACCACCGTCGTTGCTGCTACCGTCCCCGGGGTCAAGCACGCCCGCAACGCTGACTCCGGGGGGCCGCCCGCCCTGCCGCGGTGGAAAACCCCTTCACTGCTGCCCCAGACACGGGACCTGCCAACATTGCAGCCGCTGCCAGCCCAGCTTTGCCAGGAGCGGTCTCCGTCGGCCACAGGGCTGGGGTAGGAAGCAACCCAGGGCAAGGGGCAGGGAACCCCGCAGTGGGCTCAGTGCATTTCAGGGAGAACTCCCCGCTGAGCCGCTGGTGGGAACCACCCACCACTAATAAGACCCTAGGTTGGGGTCTGGTGGGGAGGGAGGGCCCGGACCCCCCCTACCTCATCCCCTCAGAGCGTGGGCTAGGCCTCAGGGCCTGCGATTGTGTTGGACTAGGCCTCAGGGCCTGCTTTAACCTTGGGGAGAAGAGGGCAGGGCTGGGGACCCTGCCACAGCTGGTGGAGAATGTGGGCACTCTGATCCCCTCCCCCCCCCCCGACAAGAAGGGGGCAGAGGTTTTTTTGAGGGGTGCTTATAGCACATGGGAAAATTGGGATTAAGTTGTGCTGGTGTTATTGAGGGGGCCCAGAGGAAGATGGCCCCCCGGGAAGGCAGTAAAGAGGCCATGGGGCCCCTTACCATGCCTGCCTCCATGTGAGTCCAGAGGTTCCTTTGAAAACTCAGCTGTATACCTGCTGTACAGTGGCCACTTTAAAGCAAAACTTTGGCCTTGCACAGAACACATCTTCATTGTCTTTAGATAGACCTTCTCTGTATGTTAACAGATTAGGTTTTAGGCTCCACAATGTATCTCCTGTAATGTGTGCCCTTGTAACTTTTTGTTGCAGTGGGAACAGCAGGGTATTTGTTGTGTATTCTCCTGGCTCCACCAGGTTTGCAAAATCTGCAGGCAAAAATGGACAAAGTTAAGACATATTTAAGGAGCAAAGGTTGTGGAGGAATATGGAAGAGGATGCGAATGGAGAGGCAGGAAAGGACAGCAGAGTGGCAGGAGAGGAGAGCATTGCGGCAACTGCCAGTGAAGCACTATGATAATGTCTTGTCATCCCTGATGTCTGTGATGGATTGCATGGCAGTTTGCCTGGACAGACTTCCCTCCATCCCACCTCTTGCAGAACAACTTTTCCTCCTCACCCAGTTCCATAGCCTCCACCCACAAGGGCCCTAGGACACGGGGGTGGGGCAGCTCACACTCAGCTTTCAGGGTGTCACAAAGCAAAAGCTCGCCTGCTCAGATTTCTGTTTTCCCCCTCCCCATAGGTCCCACCATGGACTCCTTTTCTGTCCGTACTGTGTTCCCTAAATAAACACGCATGATTTCTGAACAAGTCTCTTTTTTGCTTGTATTGCAGGGATGGGGTGGAGGATTACAGAAAAACACACTGAAAAGGGTTGCCAGGTGTCCCGTATTGAACTGGACAGTCTGGTATTTGCGCCTTCTGTCCAGTAAAAAAATTCAGAAAATACTGGTCAGTCTCTTTTTTTTTTGGTCAACAACTTTTGCTGGGCTTTTATTTTTCTCAACAGGTTTAGCTGGGGTTTTTTGTTTTGCTCAACAGAATTTTTTCCCGTTTTTTTGGGGGGCAGGGTTCGGTATTTTTTGTTAAACCATCTGGCAACCCTAACACTGAATGCGGAAGTTCCTCATTGAGAGCAATGTGCATGAGTCTCAAAACTGGCCAATCTAAAAAGAGAGATGTTTTTACCACAGGGGATAGAGGCCTGAACAAAACACAGATGCTTTTCACAGGAGCCAGCAGAAACAAGCAGAACATTGATTTCGGTAAGGATGAACACATGAGAGATCATCCAGTAGCTGGGATTTTAGACAAGAAGCTTTTAGGGCATAGTCAGTTAATGTCTGAACTGAACTTGGAACAGGTGGTGGCGCTGGCATGGCAAATTCAATGCATAACTGAAAATGCAATGAAACAGTGAAAGTGTGATACAAGACGTAGAAAAAAAATTCTATGAGGGGGAGGGGTAGAAGCACAATTAAAAGTGCTTTTTAAGACACATTCCCTGGGCAGAAATGAGGCAACATGGCAAGAGAGAACACTGGGCAAGCCTCTGGACTTCCTGGAAATGGATGAGAAAAGGATACTGGGGTTATGACTATTAAATAAAGGAATAAGGGAGATATGCCTGTTTCCTGGGATCTATGGCCAAAGGACACATTTAAACCCAAGCTTGGACTGTTAGTCTCAAGAATTGGAAAAAAGTTTAATTTAAAACTGATTCGGGGCAGAGGTGATTATTTAATTTGGAGAGATGAGGCCTGGCCTGTAAGTAGAGTGCAGTAGCATGCGGGGAAAGAGGAGTTACCTGGAGGCAGTATGAGATGTGTGACACACTGTCATAATGAGGCCTCTGCTATAACCTGCTGGAATGAACAAGTAGAATTCAAGTGGGCCAAAGAGCGAAGCAAGTTGGGATGGGGATTGGCAAAAGCAGGCTGCTTAAGAAAGCCACTACAGACTGTGTTGAGAAAGGGGACCTTGCCCAGAGATTCACAGTCCCTCTCATTCCCAAAGAATTGGAGGAAATGGCGAGGACCGAGAGTGGTGATGTGGGTGATAGAACATGTTGGTGTACCAAAAAGGTGGTGCACCCCAGGGCTAGTAACATGGGGGAAAAAAGGCATGTCCATATGCGCATAAGCTGACAGAGACTCGGTGAAATAGTAAGGAGGGAAATTTATGTTGGAATATTATCTATATCACAGAATTAATGAATTAATCAAACACTCAAATGTGGCCACTGAAATCACCAAATCCTTTGAATCTGACCCCAAAACACACCCATTATTAGGATCTCCCTTGACAAAAAACATTGAGTTGTTTCTAACCCCTTGCTCAGGCCCCCCAAAAAGATTGCATTTCCTCAGCACCCTCCACCCCCCCCCCAGATTTGCACGTAGATTTGATTCCGCTTCCCACCAGACCCAAATACCTCCACCCAGTGGATTTTGCCCCCAGACTCACTCCAAACAGACCCTTCTGCAACTTCTTGCTGAGTCTGCTGCACTCAGGTGCTCGGAACCCTGCAGCGCTATCCCTGAAGTGCCCCATTTGCTTCATGTCCCATAAATGAGCAGCATCTGACAGATGCGCTGCTGTGGAGAGTGTACCGCCAGGAAAGACGCTTCATCTCCCTCTCCCAGGCATGAGGAACTGAGGAGCTGCAGCAGCAGTGGAGCTCCTCACATTTTTCCTCTCAGGCCTCAGGAGATGGTGCATCTGAGGCTACATCTAGACTGCAAGTTTCTTTCGGAAGAAGCTTTTTTTAGAAGAGATCTTCCAAAAAACTTCTTCTGAACGAGTGTGTCCGCACTGCAAAAGTGCATTGAAAAAGCGATCTGCTTTTTCGAAAGAGAATGACCGGACTGAATGGACGCTCTCTCGCATGTAAGCTATGGAGTGCTATGCACGGAGTGGCCACCAGGGCACCTTGCTTTTTCCTCTTTCCTCTTCTTCTGAAAGAACTCCCTCTTCCCTGTCCACACATGCCTTTTTGCGAAAGAGCTCTTTCACAAAAAGGCTTCTTCCTTGTAGACTGACTGAAAAATCCCTCTGTTCTTTCAATTTTCTTGTGGAAGAACGCAATTGCAGTGTGGATGTTCCTCAAGTATTGTTGGAAAAACGGCACGTTTTCTGACAAAACTCTGTAGTGTAGACATACCCTGAGTGGGGCTGAGTGGGCCAGATCTGGAAGATTCCAGTCCTATGCTGGCAGTGAGGAGTGGGGGCACTAAGGCTATGTCTAGACTGCAAGCCTCTTTCGAAAGAGGCTCTTTCGAAAGATACTTTCGAAGGAGCCTCTTTCGAAAGAGAGCGTCTAGGCTGCACGTGGAATTTCGAAAAAGCAAGCCGCTTTTTCGAAAGAAAGCACCCAGTGAGTCTGGATGCTCTCTTTCTAAAAAGCCTGTTTGCTTTCAAGAACGCCTTCTTTCGAAAGAGCACTTTCGAAAGAAGGCGTTCTTCCTCGTGGAATTAGGTTTACCACCATCGAAAGAAAAGCCGCATTCTTTCGATTTAATTTCGAAAGAACGCGGCTGCAGTCTAGACGCAGGTGAAGTTTTTTCGGAAAAAGGCTACTTTTCCCGAAAAAAACCCTGAGTCTGGACACAGCCTAACTGTCCATTGGCACAGGGAAGCAGTAGGGATTTCTCCCCAGAGCAGAGGGTTTACCTGCAGCATGGTCTGAGTGCCCACTGTCCTGGGAAACCCATAGAGGTGGCATATCTAAGGGTATGTCTATACTAAATAGGTATTTTAAAATAAGTCATTTTGGAATAATGACTCCCAAAATAACTATTTTGAAATAGCACAACCACACTACAAGGAAGCCTCAAAATTAGTCCAAAGCAGGCTCCCTAATGTGGATGTGCTACCTCAATTTGGAACCCCAGGAGGCACTGGGGAGTAATTATTTTGAATGATCCTGGGGAGGAGCTATTTTGAAATAGCAGCAGTGGAGCGTCCACACTACTGCTATTTCAAAATAACGGTTTTGAAATAAGCATTATTCCTCATGGAATGAGGGTTTATTATTTCAAAATAAGAATCCCATTATTTCAAAATAATTACAAAATAATGGGCTTGCTGTGTGGATGCTCGCCTTGTTATTGTGAAATAACACTATAGTGTAGATGTGCCCTAAGTGAGGTGTCTAAGCTGAATTTGCTCATAAGGCCCTTGGTCTCTTTTTCTCCTTCAGGTACCTTCTCAAGCCCCTCCTCTGCTGCATGTTTTCAGCCAATTAATAATGATTTGAGAGGCAGATGGGAAGAATTGGCACCTACTTTATATAGCTTGTAATTGTCAGAAAACATAATTGGAAGTGTTTTAACGTGGCTAAATGTAAATGTATACTGTGGCAGACTGACAATTTCCTGTCATAGCCTGAACAAACCTTATGGAATTAAGATAAATGTTATTGAATCAGGGTTAACGCCTTTGGGTACATTGTATTAAAATGCATTTGCATATGTGTCAGTGGGGCATTATTTATGCCTTCTCCCTTTGGGAGTGGGGGTGATTGGGATTATCAACATTTAGCCCCCTCCGCCCCCTCCAAAAAACAAGAGATGTGCATGTAGTAGTTCAAATTGGATCCTCCAGGGACCAACAGACAAAGATGGGTTTTTGGAATGAAAACAGGATGGTTTTGACCTAGTTCAGCTCCTTCGTCCTGGTTCAGCAAACAGCCCCCACGCTAGTCCATAAAGGACCCCCAGTCCTTAGGGTAGGGTTAGAAAGGACGTACTGAAGCCTTGTAAGAGTGGGTGCTTGTTCTGAGCTGAAGATGTGAGGAACTTGTGACCACAAAGGACTCCCTGTAGGGTGTTGGAGAGCTTAAGGGACTGCTCCTGCCAGAACCCATGTTAGGGTTAATTTTGATACACCTTTTACCACATGTGCAGGTTCTTTTATTCTTTTTAGCATGTTCTTTCCACATTGCTTTTTGTCTTAAGACTAAAATAAGCATGCCTAGAATGTGCTGGGTGGTACCTCATAATTGTAGCATTTACATCTGTTAACAGTATCTAAAGAGAAAGCAAGGAGGTGTCCGTGGTCAAGCTGCTTGTGTTAGAAATAACTCACTTGTGCAGAAATACCACAGTCAAAAAGAAGAGCACTACACCTAGATTGGGTGCCCTTGCTGGTTCATTGAGGTGAAATACAGGTGCAGTTGCCCTGAGCCAAGAGATATATCTGGGAAAAAAGGATGTAGGCCATATTTACAGGATGGGGACCCTACTGCAGGAAGCAGAGAGTCTCATTTGGGGATATGGTGAATAACTGGTGGAACATAAGCTCCCAGTTGGATGCTATGACCAAAGGAGCTATGGGATTCTGGGATGCATAAACAGAGGACTCTTGAGTAGGAGAAGAAGGTATTTGAGCTCTGTTTTTGGCACTGGTGTGATCAGTCCACTGCTGGATTACCGGGCCCAGTTCTGGCTCTCACAATTCAAAAAGGATGTTGCTAAGTTGGCTACAGTTCAGACAAAAGCCATGAGAGTAATTAAAGGCTTGGAAAACTTGCCTTACAGTGATAGATTCAGAGAGCTCAATCAACCTAGCTTAACAAAAAGAACTTTAAGGAGTGACTGGATTATAGTATCTACACGGGGGACAGATATTTAATAGTGAGGTCTTCGGTCTATCAAAGAAAGGTGTAACGTGAGCCAATAGCTAGAAGTTGATCCTAGACAAATTCAGACTGGAAAAAAGGCGTGCATTTTAAATGGTGAAAGTAATTAACCATTGGAACAATTTGCATAGGGTCATAGTAGAGTCTATATCACTATCAATTTTTAAATCAAGATAGGATGTTTTGCAAAAAGAACTGCTCTAGGAATTATTTGGGGGAAGTTCTATGGCACGTGTTGCATGGGAGGTCAGATTGGTCCCTTTTGGCCTGGGGAATCTATGAATCTATTAAATAAATGTACTTGATTGTATTCCTTCCACTCTCTTTTTGGTGTATGTCATTTGTCTTCAGGGGAAGGGTCATGCATATCTTAGGTATTTATATGGCCCCTGCTATCATCATATCTGAGTGCCTCACAAGCTTTAATGTACTTAGCCTTACAAGACCCTCCAAAAGTGAGGAAGTGGCAGTAACCCAGTTTTACAGCTGGGGAACTGAGGCATGGCAAGAGACTAAGGGTGCATCTACACTGCAGAGCTTAACTCGAATTAAGTTATGTAAATTGGGCTACCTCAATTACATAGCTTATTTTGAAATAGGGAGCATCTACACAGCACTTGTTTTGAAATAGAGCACTCTTCCTTCCACTTCCCTTACTTCTCGTACAATGAGGGTTACAGGAGTCGGAATAAGAAGTCCTCCAGCTTGACAGTATTTTGACACTATTTCGAAATAACTGCCTGCTGTTTAGATGCAGACTAAGTTATTTCAGAATAGCGCTAGTTATTTCAAAATAGTGTTGCAGTGTAGACATACCCTCAGTGAGGAAGACCTGGTAGTGTTTCAGCACATAAACCCCAGATTTAGGCACCTAATTCTCAGTTTTGACTCTATTGTGATCCAAATATTTCCCACTGAATCCTCTAGGTGCTTAAATTCACTCTGCACCAAAGTTTTCAGTGTAACAGTTCCCCTTGATGCTTCTGCTTCTGCTAGTGTAAGGTAAATCTTGACTAAAACTAGACACAGCTAATGGATTCTGGCAACTTCTGCTCCATCCTGATGCCTCCCACATGACATCTTTTATAATGCTATTCAAAAGATGCTGTTTTTGTACCTCCCCTTCCACCTGACAAGTATGTCAGACAGCTGCCAAAGGAAAACAAGCAAGATTCTGCAAGGCCTGAAAAGAGTGGGATCTTCATACAGGTGACATTTTAGTTTAAGGAATGTTGAAGGACAAATATGACGTACGGTTAAAACAAATTCTGAAGGTAATTGAAGATGCTGGACTAAAATTAAATGGAGAAAAAAATGCAGGCTAAAGCCCTTAGGATATATAACTGAGAAGGAGGGTGGGTCAGGGGACTTTTTTTAAAAAAGCCAAAAGCTCTACTTGTAATGCCATCAACTAAAAATATATCAGAAGTGCTTTATTTTCATGTCACAATAAAACTTCAGAATGAACCTCTCCTCAAAAAAACCAAGCTCTTTATAAACTCCTTGGCTATATCTAGATTGCCTCCCTTTTTCGTAAAAGGGATGCAAATTAGACATATCACAATTGCTAATGAAGCGGGGATTTAAATCTCCCCTGCTTCATTAGCATAAAAATGGCTGCCGCTTTTTTTCGGCACGGAGCTTTGTCGGAAAAAAACGCCAGTCTAGACGCGGATCTTTCGGAAAATAAAGCCTTTTCTGAAAGATCCCTTATCCCTTATTTTAAGAGGGATAAGGGATCTTTTGGAAAAGGCTTTATTTTCCGAAAGATCCGCATCTAGACTGGTGCTTTTTTCCAGCAAAGCTCCGTGTCCAAAAAAAAGCGGCAGCCATTTTTATGCTAATGAAGCAGGGGAGATTTAAATCCCCACTTCATTAGCAATTGCGATACGTCTAATTTGCATCCCTTTTACGAAAAAGGGATGCAATCTAGACGTAGCCCTTGAAATCAATGGCAGTTAGAAGCCTAAATGACTTTGATCAGCTGGGCCTACATGACTCATCCAGCAGGGCACTGAACCAGACTGCCTTTATCTCAGACCAATGTCCTAACCTTTGGGCCATACAACCTTGGCTAACCAGTCCCTGCCTACTTGAGGACGGATGGCAAGGGAGTGACCTACAGAAGGCACCCTCCCCCATGCTATAGCTTGCAATGTGTGTGGGCTGCACAGAAGAGGGAGCCCTTGATGGATCTGAGTGGGTGCTCAGAGCAAGACACAATCTTGGCCTCTTAGGGCAAGTACTGAGCCACAATTTGTGTGGAGGACGAGAGGGTGGTCAAATTGCCTCAGTCAACAAAACCAACCTCCAGAACACCCTGGCTATTTTGGTCAAATTGCTATTTGATATATTTGCACGTCCATAGGAACTTGATAGGCTCAGTCTAGTTTCCTTAGTCTCCAAATGTGTACATAGCTGACATGTCCTAGTCAGTTCCTTGAGACAAAATGTGTGTAGTTGGCACGTGTGTGAAGGGGGCAATCTTCTTCTGAGTCTCTGTCTCCGCTTCTATAATTAATTTATGAATGATACGTTTATGAGAGGCACTTAGCTCCCAGACAGATGAAAATACCTAAGTCAGGATTCTTGTCCTCATTTAATCAGTGGGAGAGCTGAGGCAAAGAGAAGCACCATGACATTCTGCCATACAGGAAGTCAGTGGCAGAGCTGCAAATGGAACCCATCCACTTTGACTCCCAGCCCTGGTGCATTATCTTCCTATTTGTACTTACATGGTTTGTTCTCTTCCCTGTCTGTCTTCCATCTCTGCATTCCCTCTTGTGCCTCTCTTCAGCTACGCCCTGCCCTTTCCTCCTCTTCCACCAGGGTGATGAAATTTGGTATTGCTGAAGGCCAGAAAGCAATGGAGCTGACCACCTACTTTGCCCCCTTCCAACCCTACAGCAAGGAGATGGGGAGAGGAAAACCCCAAAGTATCTTTAGGGGCTGGAAGGAGAGAGCTGAAAGGGGGAATCTTCCTCATTGTGTGCAGACTTGCTTTCAAGTGACATTTCAGCTGACTGACTGAGGGAGTGACAGCAGGGCCAACATGTGACTGCTATTCTCAATGAGTGACTTTTGCCAGTTACATGCCTGTTGTCAATAATCCACCTGATACCTTCCCTTTCAAACTACGGCCACCTTCAACTTCCAAAGTATTAAATGGCAAAGTCCAAGAGACATTTCCTACACTGTGTACTAGATAGTGACAATTCTTTGGGTATTTAAAATACTATTAAATCTGTTCTTGTGTTATACCTTCATATATCTCCTATGTCAGCTGATCTGAACAAACCATTTCTGGACACTGGACACTGACCAACAGTATGGATGGCCCATAAAATGTGTGTATAAATATTAATTTTAAGTACAGAAAAGTTCTTGCTCATATAATATGACATCTCCTTTTCAGACTAAAAAAGGCTTTACATACTCAGCTATTTCTTCTATCCTGGAGACTGTTATACAGATACTGCCAATGACTTGTCTGACTGTAGTTAATAAAGATATTCATGATTTAGATGGAGAGCAAGGCCTGAACAATGGGCATAAGTTATAAATAAGAAATAAAGAAGTTAAGCAAAACCTACAACGTAGCCTTGTGGATAAATATAATATGAGAAATATATTTTTTAAAAAGCAGAAAAAAGTTAATAAAATCTGTTCTGGCTTTCTGGAGGCACGTGAATTAATTATGTGAGTAAAGAATGTATTTTTTCTTTAATATAACTATATTGATACTATTTTTCATACTTTTTTATATGAGCATGTATATATAAATGCAGAATACCACTGTGGGACAGAAAGGGAAGAAAAATGATCTAATTTACACTGCTGTAGGCCTGCTTGTACGAAGAATATGTTCCCGTGCCAGCATTTGACAATACTTTTGTCAAAAGCATCACTGGGTCTTGAATGGTCCCAGCTGGCTACAAAGGCAGTTCCACAGATTGTGTTAATATAGGTGCTCACTGCTTTGCTCAAAAACAGATTGTTTTTTACATTTTTATTTAAAAAGACAACAAAGGTGTGTGTGCAGGGATAGGATTTTCATCATTAAATGTTTCTGATCTTGATATTCATAGGCTGGAGGAGAGAGCAAATGAGTTACTTACCTGATTTTTTTAAAAATTTATATTAAAACACAGCCCTAAAATGCTTAGCTTTCCACTGTGAATCTAGCTTTCTTGTTATTTTTCAATGGCGACAGCAAATCACATCATTAACTATAAATTGCTCTTGGCTATTTCTTCAAAGTAATTTGACATTAGTGTTTGATTTTTCTCTAGCATAATCGAGAAACTGTTTCCCACTAGTGCGATAAAGAGCATGTGATCAAAATATTAGACAGCATTACTTGCATTTTTATACCTCTTCACACAATGCCCATTATATTTGTTGCTTAAATTCAGCCACCTTGCCTATGTGCAAATATTTTACGAAGATGGTGTTCAGTGATCACATGAACTATATGGATTTCACAAAGTCAGTGAAATACCCTAAAATACCAGTTGTATATGGTATTTAAAATTACACTGAATCCCAGCACAGACTGCAATAATCTGGAAACAAACATGGAATCTCTTGCTACTTTAAGGTGATTTTACCTTCATCATTTTGCATGACAGGATCCAGAGCCACACAAACTAAAGCTTAACTTATCATGCTTTCCTTTTTTCAGAAAACAGAATTCTTTTTAATTAAAAACATTTTTTAAAAAAAATTCAGTATGTGTAATTGCTAACACCTGCTATGTGTTACTAACAGATGTTTCTTACTTACCTAAGGGAACTGTTATAATTACACTATAAGCTTATTGGAATGGCATTTAACCAAGCTAGTTTAGGAACTTTAGGTGGTGACTTTGTAGTCTTTTATTAGGCTTCCCTCTCTTTTTTCAACACCTTTAGGTGACAGGAAAGCTTGAAAACACCACAGTTGCCACCCACATTTCGTGGGTTTTTAAAAGCATTATTCAAATTAAAGTACTAAGCAGCTTCAGGTCAGAAAAAGAATCAGCTTTTGTAGCAGTCTCAAGAGAGAAATCTATGTTATATTGTTCATGGCCCCAGCCCTCCAATCAGCTTTGTAAGCTTTGTCTATTCCTGCCAGAACCCCGTTCACATTAATGGGGCTCTGGACAGGCAAAAGAGGAGCTGGGGGGGGGGGGGGGGGGAAGAGAAGGAGGGTGATGCCTACTTCAATGTCATTGCAGAATTAGGGCTGCTATTGATAAAGGATCATGGTAAAGTGATCGGGGAAAGCACATTTAGAAGCTCAGCTAATGCTGGGTTTGTGTTGCATAGATGTACGGTGAGAGCATGAGCAAATCTTCTAACCCACTGTACCTCGATAGTTTCATCTGTAAAATAGGGATAATGCCACACAGGATGTTGTGAAGTGCAATTCAATTCATGGAGCTTTGAAACCATGGGGTGAAAGGTGCAATAGCAATTTTATGCATTAAAATATAGTGAAGAACCTGCAACACACATGCAGTTCACCTTCAGGAGAGAGCAGTCTGCAAGCACGGTGGCTTCCTGGTTCTTTAGGCTTTTCTGTAAAGCACAATAATCTGTGCGCTGCCTTCACCTCTTCATTTATGAAATAATCACACAATTACCTGCAGGCATGTGCTAAATATGACACCGGTCTCAGCAAAATAATGGGACAATTGCAAACAATGAATAAAGCCAAACAACTCCATTTATAACTGCTATTTCAACAGTGGTGTTGTAATCAAAGTGATCTGAGGGTGACTCATTAATTAATTGATGTTCTTTTTTATTATGTGCTATTGAGTTAATGAGTAATTTGTGCTAGATAACTCTCCGAACACATTGATTACGCGAGATATTTTCTAGGACTTTCATACCAATGACATGCTGAAGAAGTAGAAGATATTTGCTTATGTATACTCATTATTAGCAGGTTCAGGCTGAATATAAATCAGTAGAAGGGCATTTTAAAGGTATTGGGTACATGCAACCTTTCCATTAAGGCTTTAAACTGAAATGTCTTGGCTTTAAATGACTTAAACAGTATTATAATCACTTCCTTTATAGTACTTCTATCACCCACAATTGGCAGCTTCTAGAAAGGGTTCTTATACAAAAGGTTTAGACAAGGAACATGTTTGTGCTAATGGCCTATTACCTTATGTATATTGTGTTATAGTTTCATTTTGCAATGTACTGAAGTGAACACTAAACAGGTTTTGGTCTGTATCTCTGGGGTTGAGGGAAGAAATGTATTTAAGTGAATATGTAATTGGCTTTTTATCTAAAGTGGTATTTAAAAGAATAAAAACATTGCTTTTGTATACAGTACACACTTTGCTTTCTGTAGTTTGAATCATTAAAGCTTATTGTTTATTGAAACCACAACATCTCCAAAGCCAGTTTGATAGGATTTAGGAGGATTTTTTTATTCATTAAACAACAAATGGATAAATTGATAATTTAGTCTGACAACAGCAGCACAGTTGAAGCTTTCAGAAGAATCAGTTAAATGTATAAAATTATACCCAGCAATCACTACAGACCTTCATTTTTTGACAAGATTTGTTCTAGGTACAGATGACTGTAAACTACCGACCGCTGAGAAAATTATAAGAAGCTGCTGCATATTATGTTGCAAAAAGCCTTTAAGTACTTTGTCTGTACAGGCTAAACCTTACCAATCCCTCCTGTTTTTCCACAATCTTCCTCCTCGCTGCCCACTTTCCTTTCTATTTTATTTAACGTGGGCAGCATGGTTGTAGCTGTGTCAGTCCCAGAATATGAGAGAGTCAAGGTGGCTGAGGTCATATCTTTTATTGGGCCAACTTCTCTTGCTGAGACAACAGCTCTGTGTAAGCTCGAAAGCTTGTCTCTCCCACCAACAGAAGCCAATCGGCTAAAAGATATATTACCTCACACACACCTTGTCTATTTTCTTTAAGTCATTTGGTATGTTGGCAATTAAGGACATTTGAGGGAATGGTGGTAGGTTCCCCCATCCCACTTTTTTTGATGTGCACAAATTTGAGCATTGAGGAGAGGAGGGAAAGGCATGTGTGAAATAAACCAGAAAATGTATTAAGCAAGATGAAAGTGTAATTACAAAACACTAGTCAACTTTCAACCTCAGTCACTGCTATTACAGAGCCAAGGCAGTCTTGATTTGTCAGCAGCAGCAGCCACACAGCATGTTACCATAGCAGTTGGTAGAGGGTCTTTCTACAATTGAAACAATATGGTTTGATTGTTTTTACATGTCACCAGGTGGGCTAGAAAACAGCAGTGCAAGAACGGTATAGATCTATAATTGGTTTAAAACATCAGTTTACCTCAATTTAAAGATTCATGGAGAGAGAATACAGCCAGGACAGAAGATGCTAACAGAAGCCGTCTTGGCTGACAAAAAGAAGCCCAAGCTGAACCAGTCACTAATAATATTTCTTCATATGCAAACTGATCATTTAATCACAAGTGGCAATAAGGATTAACGGAGGCAGATGATTAAACAAAGAAAATTAGTGTAGGGTAAGTCTCAGTTAAACTGATCAGTAACACTGCTCAGCAAAAGATTTAACTAACTTTATCTGTTGTGCTCTGATCGTGCTTCCATTAAACATTTTACATTTCCAATTTTTTAAATTATATAAAATATGTTGCACATTTTCAATGTACTTTAGCTTATTTCTTCTCTTGACCCTACTGCCAAATCAAGGGCTATATAATTATAATATCCTACACACACGCCTTTGAGTATATGCATATGCCTGATACATCTTTCATAGAACAGGCCCATACATAGGAGACTTTTCTCCCATAATCCAGTCTGACTAATCTTGCACAGTGGCACTTTGTATTAACAAGTGCTTGCTATTAATTTTACAGTACTAATGGCATTTCTCTGCTTTCAATCCTTTTTTCAAAAGTCTTCATTGGATTTACCTGTTTTCCATTTGTTTCTCCCTCATGTCCATGACTGACTAATTTACAAAAAAGTGACCATCTACTGAGCATTTAAAAAATGCTTCCCTAACTTTTCCCATTATAAACTAATACTCTTAATACTTTACACATATACTCCTTGGCATCTGAAGAGACAAAAATACTTTACAAAAGCAGTGTAAATATTACCCTCATGATCCAAATGGGACAACCGAGGCACAGAGAAGTTAAGTGACTTGCTCATCATAACAGCAAGTCAATGACAGAGCTCAGCTTCCTTAATTCCCAGTCCCATGCCCTGACTCAGATTGGAGGTTCCCAAACTGTAGTCTATGGAGAGCTAGTAAGTCATTCTTGTTTCTAGCTGAAATTAACAAAACAGGCTGGAGCACGGAGAGGTGGAATGAAGAACAACAGGAGTGATTGATTTTCTTTTAAAAAAGGCAAAAGCACTATTACTAATGCAAATATGTAAATACCTTCCTAATATGACCCTTCCATGTAAGCAACTGCTGTAGCAGGTGTTATGTAACTGAATGGGAGCGGAAGAGGTTCGGGATCACAAATGGGAGGAGAGATGGTCCACAACAATGATTTCTCAGTTAAGTTGTGGTCTGAACTCTGAAAATGTTGAGAACCTTTGAAGGGGACTAACTAGAATGAACTCTGATATTAGTGACCATTCGTTTCCTCCATGAAAGTTAAGCATTGTGACTAGCCCTTAGGTTTAAGCTGGTTCATATGCATGCAAAAAAGCCACAGTATTATATGTCTAAATCTCTCTTCCATGGACAAATTTGGAAATTCAGATATCAGGGTTAAAAAAAAATTCCATCTCTAAATCAATCCATTGTGAAGTCTACTTAGAACTCACACAACAGAGACTAAGGGAGTTCCCCAGGAAGAACTCACTGCGGACTGCAGAAAGCTGTAATAGGAGGTGCTCAGGACAGCATTGCAACCATAAATCAAACCAACAGAGGGAACACAAAGAGCTTTGATGTACTTTGAATGTAAGATTCTTAGTGAAAAGAAAGCCCCGATCTGATGGCCACATTGAGAATGGCATTTAAACAAATGCTAATTTTCTGGTGAATGTTAATCCTGCCAAAGAGGAAAAGACTGACCATGCATTTAACCCATATGTTACATGTTATCCCTTCATATATTCCACCAAACTGGTCATTAAGCTCTGCCAGGAACATGAATACTTAGGGGCCTGCTACTGAGGCAACAGTCGCACAGCTTTAAAAGGTAGCACCATCTTCATTAGGAGATGGATCTGTTCCTGACAGTGATTGTGAAGAAAGCCATCTCCCCCCCCCCCCCATCCTTACCAAGTGTTAAATTATTTAATTGCCTGTGTGGGCGAGAATTTTTTTTTAAACAATTCACGTGACGTGAAGTGGTATCTCTCATCTTCTGTAATATTTAAAAGTTTTGTCCCACCAATAGCATTTCAATTGTCTTGCTTCAACAGCCACTGAAGGTAGTTGTCAGCAACAAATCACTTTTCTACTGTCAGCTAAAAAGGGTCTTTCCACACATGTATACAACCCCTTAACTGAAGCTGTTCTTGGTGCCTTCTAACCTCATCACTTTAGGAAAAAGTCACTTGCCACATTCACACAACTCTCCATGAAAAATTAGGGTTAAGTCTTGATGCAACCCTCCCCCCACAAAAAACCCTCAAAACAACCCTGCAAAAACAAACCTCAAAGCCTAAGAAATTGGATCTTACAAAAGATCTCTGCACAAGAGCAGAAGTCACTTTTCCAAATTAAATAACTTCAGAATATATATATATTACAAGATACCCAAAGGCACTGGTTTGCAATAGGACCTAATTTCTAGCTAATTTAAAAATAAAAATAAAACACTTATTTTGAACATCTAGCAGCACAAAAGCAGCACCTCAAATCATTCACTTTTGCACCTTCTATAATATGTCCCAAACCAGCCAGACTTATTTTTCAAAATGTTGTAATAAAATAAAAGTGCTCTTGGAGGAGATCTATACAATTAAACAGCTGAGGTTTAACCCCTGAAAAATAGAGGCTTCTAACACAAGTGCTGATAGACCCTTAACCATAGCATTGTTTGCAGTGGTTGCTGCTAGAATTATCTTTTCAATAGTTGCAACGTAAATAGTATTAAGCTCTAACTGTAGCATAATGATTGGGATTGGCTCTTTAATTCTTTTTACTAGAAAGATACAGCTAATTTAAAATAGCTGGTTGATACAGAACGCATAAATATACAATAAGTTTAGACAGTGATTGTACTAAATGCAACAATACAAAGAAGCAAACAGGAACACAAATGGTAACACAATAAAACTGTATTACATTTGTGCTTCAAATATTACAGTACATTATATACAATAGTCCAAAATAAACATCTCATGCCAAATAACACAAAAAAGAAAAAACAATAGCAAGCCCCCAAAAAATAAAATAAAATAAAAATCCAGCGGTATATACAGTTACCTTTTTAATAAACATTCAACTCTGAACTGGAGCAATTTTCACTACATACATATGCAGTCCGCCTTTTATTCCACGCGACCATCCTGTCTCTCTATATCTACGCTATCAGTAGGATCCTGTGTCATTTCTTATATACATGTTGAGCAAAAAAGATAAAAGAACATAGTGCTTTATATTCTTAACAATGTGGCGTTGGATCAGCGAACCTGGGGTGCGTAACCTTCTTTCATTAAACCCTCCTCATAGTCTGTCTGGCACAGAATCATGTTGTTCTTTAGGAAAAATTTGTCTCCAACACAAAATCTGAAAATAGAAACAACAACAACAAAAGAAAGTTAGCTTTGTAAATGGAACGATGTGATCTTAAATCTAAGATTCTACCTTAAATGTTTATAATTTTGTGTGGAAAATGCAACATGTATTTCTTGCATCTGTTGCAGCATTTTACAAAAAAAGGTGCAAGAAATCCCAGCTTTGGATTTCTGCCACTCTTCTGCATTCCTTGCTTGTAACAGAATTTGGTGCCTCAGACTTTTTGGACCCTCAATGAAGGGCTTGATTCAAAGCCCACTGAAGTCTAAGAGAGTCTTAGAAAAGGTCACACCTGCACAGATAAGAGAGTATAATACCCAAGACCACTGGGCTGAATGAAAAATTAATCCAATTCTTTATACAAAGTAGAATGGGGATGATACAATCATATGCTATTGGATGCTTAACATATATATTATAAATGTATTGTACAAATAATACATCATCAAGATACTGTTTTCCAGGTGAAAATTCATGCCAAAGGACATTTGAATTTAATGGCCATTGAGTCAAAACATTTTAGTGTGTGTACGTAAAATTACATATGTATATATGTGAGTAAACACACACACACACACACACACACACACACAGGTAAGCTTATGTAGACATACAAATAGGTTTACCTGTAGGAACTAACTATAAATTTAATTACCAAGTAAGATTTAATTTATTTGCACTGTGTGATACAGTCTATATATCCCAGTTTTTTTAGTAAAAGCTTCAGAATTTGGTTACCAAAAACAATATTGTGTTTTATTGTCTGAGTGGGTGAAGGCATGTTTACCTCAGCTATTTAGTTTCAAACTTGAGTAGTAATTTCAATCTAATCTAAGCAATGTGTGTACGATTACCAAGATACTTATACACATCATTTTTAAAAAAGAAAGGAGCATTTTTTAACACAGCTAGTGAATAATATATAGAAAAAAGTTTCACTAATGACTGGTTTTGCAGCAGGATTATATTCTTTTGTTTATGGCAAACTCTCCATCTATAAAACATATTGGAAGCCAGTGCTTGCAGTATTCCAATTAAACTAAAGAGAGTAACCCAAATGAACCCCTTTGCATTGATGTGAATAAATGAAACCAGTTTCCACCAGCTAATTATGCATTTTACCACAAAGTATTGTTTAATGTGTAACAGATTATAATGTTCTTTCCTATATAATTTCCAAATGGGGACATCTTGGACACAATTAGGGTCAGAAATGAATGCTTATGTTGTTTACGGTACATTTAACAACAGAGTAGCTATGGGAATAGCTGTATATGTATTTAATTGTAACAATTTAACCTTCAAATAGTGGTGTCTGCTGTAGTTGACCCAGTAAAACTTCGTATAATTACAGAAGTTGACCCTCATGACCTTAGCTAGTGGTCTCTCTTTATCAGATAGTCAATTTCTAATGATGTTCAAGCAGAAATCTTGGTGAATTGTCACAGATTAAATTGTGTATTGAAAGCAGCCCTTTAATGTTTTGTGAACTTGGCGGTTTAAATGAGTAGCAGTTGGACTGATTTACATTTGTAAAGATTGGAATGCTAGACAAACAGTGAACCCATTTATTTTCCAACTGGGTAGCTTTGGAAATTTATCCTTATGTTAGCTAAATAGATAGAGGGAAAACAGTGCAATAAAAAAGTGGATTGAAAAGAATTAGCTTTGCTCTTAAAGGAAAAATTGGTTTGTCTATTCGTGGATTTTTTTTCTCTAGGATTACTGCCTGCTGCTACTGATGATTGAAAATACAGATTATGGAATGATCCTGAAATCTTTAAGTTATTTATGGTCAAGCCTATTTTATACAATTTACAGGTTTCCCCCAATCCCACTATATGAGCTGTAAGCACCAGAAAAAATATTTTGAGTAGACATATTGAAAAGGAGAGTTATTGAAATGAACTTGTTCTTTTCAGGTTACTCTTGATTCTTCAAATATGCTCAAACCCAAACTAAATCCTTATAGTCTATTTTTTGCAGATGTGGATGTGACCGCAGCAACCCAGATTAGATTATAGAAGTCATATACAGGCGGCCTTTTCACATACAAGTTCATTTTCCAGAGAAAAGGCATGTTTAACTTTAAATACAAAATTAGTCATTTATATTTTCTATAACATGAATATTTCCACTGGATGATACAATAAATAACACAGTAAAAACAATATTATAGTATAACGAATATAAGATTATTGATGTTGATGGGAAGAGGATGCAGGAACTCAATACATAAAATGCAAGTTCCTATTATTTCAATAGTGATAGAAATGTAGCCGTGTTAGTCTGGGGTAGATGAAGCAAAATGCAGGACAATGTAGCACTTTAAAGACTAACAAGATGGTTTATTAGATGATGAGCTTTCATGGGCCAGCTTTCGTGCTATTATTTCAAGAGTGAGTAAGCAGCAGGCTAGTGAGACAGCCACCAGAGGGAGACATGATTACATCTGCTTAGCTTGCAGAATGCACTGATTCAAACCCTTACAACCATTTAAATACACCTTTGGTGTCCAGCGTAACACAAGGATTATTTTCAGCATAAAAACAAACCCAGGAGATAACTTGGTTAAAATATTTAGAATACATCATGAAGTGAAACTAACTTAAGCTGCAAAGCTTTTGGGTCTCCCCCTCCGCACACTCGTCCTCCCTCCCTCCCCAAAGTGTTTGCTTCTTTCTTTCCAAGATCACAAAATCTTATGTCACTAGTTTATTTAATCTTTCATCCCAAAAAGTTACCCCCCCACACACACTAGCCTCAATCTGTAGAGTGCGTACAGTTCTATTCTAGAAAGAAACAAGGCCACTTTTGCACAAACAGCTGCAGATTTGTTCCCATTACATTTTGCTTTTGCGGTGTTAGCTCCTTAACCTTTGGTGCATAAATACCTTTGAAGAGCTGGACTTATGTATCCATGATAAATCATGCATTTTTTCCTACCATTTAATATTTATACTCTTGAAGAACACTATAATTTTACATACTAAAACCCCAAAAGGGTGCTCACTTCTATGCTACGGAAACTCAGGAACTAAATCATGTCTGCAGGGGCAAGGGCTAGTTTTGAATTCTTCCTCCGTGTTCTGTGAACTGTATTTTGATGACAAAGGCAAAAATCAAAGCTCAAGTCATATACAATGACACTTTGCACTAGTGGGATCCAAGATGACTAATTGGTAGAGAAGATAAAATTTCTTCTTCACGTCCTTTCTTCATATTCCCAAACTCCCGATCTTATTTGACATTCAAAAATAGCTTTGGCATCTTCTAGCTGAAAACAGCCTGGAACATTTTGGAAATTCACTCACTCTCAGGCTACATTATTTCCATTTTCATGGGTAAGACACTCAACAGAATACATTCACATCTCTTTTTGGAAGGCAGGGAGGGGAAAAGTGTGGAAACTGACTTCTAGCAAAGCAAAGTGTGTCTACATTAACTGGTCTTCGGAGTGCAAAACGAGGAAAGGTTTTTACTTCATCTTTGACTATATTAAGCAGATGATAGTGTCTGGTGCTGTGCAACATTTTCTTTCCGAGAATCCTTGTACATTTCATCTAACAAACATGCAAAAGGTGAGCAGAAAAATATACTATAGGCAGCATTAACATGATAGATTGGACTTACTTGCTATAAATTGGTGCTACTACTTTTGACATGTCTGTGGTATGAGTGGAATGACCATTACAATTAATCTCCATCCTAAGACTCCTGTCATGTTTTAAAATGGTAAAATGTAGGCCGCTTATATCATGAAAATCTCTGTGACTATCTAGTTTGGAAGTAGAAGGCACACCTGGACCATCACAAGAAGTATAAAACTTGTATTCCAAGAAATAGCCATTTAATTTTCTAAAGCTGAATGCTAAAAGGGGGTCTCACAATTACCTGCCATCTTTTAGCAGTCAGTATATAATGCATGACAATGCAGTGGGAAGGTAAGAGAAATGGGTTGGAACTAGGATGGCTGTGTTCCAACTTCCTCCTCTGCATTTGTGGCACAAAGTATGAAACAATGTGGAAGCATGTAACAGATTTCTCCTAGAATCAGCAGCCGTACAATCCTTTCATTCAGATAGAAAACACTCGTAAATTTTTCTGGCACTCAACTACATTAGTTGCTTCCCTATTCTCCTCCCTCCCAATTTTTTAAAAAGTTAATTGATCTGTCAATGTATCTCTGGTTAATGCTTACGCATATATTTCAGCATTATTGTACCTCATGCTTCTTCGTCAATATATATCTAAAATTTGCTACTTTTAGGGTCCTGTGAAGAGACCTGCAACATCAAAGGCTAATGTCTAATTTGTGACTATCACCTCATGCTGTCATGGATACAATATATACAATATCACTTCCTGAAGCCCAATAAAGTACATTTCTTTTTGCTATGCTTTTCAAAGAGTATTAAAAACTTTGGTACAGAAAATATGACCATAGAATCATAGAATGCTTGAACTGGAAGGGACCAAGAGGACCAAGTCCAGTCCCCTGTCCTCACGGCAGGACCAAGCACAGTCTAGGTATTTGTCTAACCAGCTCTTAAATATCTCTAATGATGGAGGTTCCAAACCCTCCTTAGGCAATTTATTCCAGTGTTTAACCACCCCAACAGTTAGGAAGTTTTCCCCAATGTCCAACCTAAACATTCCTTGCTACAGTTTAAGCCCATTGCTTCCTGTCCTTTCATCAGAACAATTGTTCTCCCTTCTTCTTGTAACTAGGGTTGTTAGATAGAGGGTAACAGAATAGTTGACTAACCACACAAATTCTTAGCAGTTAGACGACTATTCTAGGAGCCCCTGGGAGTGGGGCCAGCAGCCAGTGTGCTCTGGCCCCACTCCTGGTGAGTCCCCTGCCACCCTGTGTTGCTGTATCAGAGGTAGCAGCATGGGTGTCAGGCAGGAGCCGGTCTGCGAGGGGAGCCAGTTTAAAAACCAGCTCCCCATGCAAATCTGCTGCCTGCCAGCCCATGCTGCTGCCTCTGATACAGAGGCAGCTGTGTGGCGTGGCAGCAGCCCCTATCCATAGAGGGTCCAAGCTCCCTGCCAGCAAAGGTTGATTGCCTCCTATGGACTACTCTCATTCTCCCCTCCCCCTGCTGCCTCTGCCTGATACAGAGGCAGCAGGGGTGGGAGAGAGGAATACAAGTAGTCAACTAGATAAACCAATAAGCCTAGGCTAGGCAAATTCCTACGGCTGTGTCTAGACTGGCCAGTTTTTCCAGAAAATCAGCTGCTTTTCTGGAAAAGCTTGCCAGCTTTCTACACTGGCCACTTGAATTTCCGCAAAAGCACTGACTTCCTACTGTAAGAAATCAGTGCTTCTTGCGGAAATACTAGTCTGCTCCCATTCAGGCAAAAGTCCCTTTTGCGCAAAGCTTTTGTGCAAAAGGGCCAGTGCAGACAGCTCAGATTTGTTTTCCGCAAAAAAGCCCTGATCGCGAAAATGGTGATTGGGGCTTTTTTTTTTTTTTTGCGGAAAAGCGCATCTAGATTGGCACAGATGCTTTTCCGCAAAAAGTGCTTTTGTGGAAAAGTGTCCATGCCTATCTATACGCTCGATTCTGAAAATGCTTTTAATGGAAAACTTTTCCGTTAAAAGCATTTCGGGAAAATCATGCCAATCTAGATGCAGCCTACTTGTTTACATCCCTACTTGTTACACCCTTTTAGATATTGAAAACTGCTATCATGTCCCCTCTCAGTCTTCTCTTTTCTAAACAAAATAAGTCCAATTATTTCAGTCTTCCCTCACAGGTCATGTTTTCTAGCCCTTTAATCACTTTTGTTGCTCGTCTCTGCACCTTCTCCACATTTTTCTTGAAATGTGGTACCCAGAACAGAGGCCTAATCAGTGCAGAGTAGAAGAATTATTTCTCATGTCTTGCTCTTATAAAAGTCATAAGAGCATAAAATTGGCCATAAAGGGTCAGAGGAATGGTCCATCTAGCCTAGTACCCTATTTTTCCAACAATGGCTGTGATGCCAGGAGTCTTCGAGGAAACAGAGAACTGAGTAACTACTGTCCTGTCACCCAGGCTCAGCTTTTAGCAATCAGAGGCTGAGGGACAAAAACGGTTACTTACCTTCATAACCATTTTGCTTCCAGATGGGTTACTCATGTCCATTCCATGTACGTGTGTGCACGTGTTGTCAGACGTTTTTCCCTTAGCAGTCCCTGTTGGGTCTGCAGGGGAGCGCCCTGGAGTGGCGCCACTGTATCAGCAAATCTCTCTCTGCTGGACCTTCATCCCCTTGGTCTCTTCTTACTGGACTACTGTGAAGAAGGGGAGGTGGGCGGGATTTGGAATGGACACGAGCAACACATCTCGAAGAACAGAAGTTATGATGCTAAGTAACCATTTTTTCTTGGAGTGACTGCTCATGTCCATTCCATGTAGATGACTCCAAAGCAGAAACCCCAGGACGCAGGATCGGAGTTCTAACCTTCTATTGAGCACAGGACAGCCCTGCCAAGAGCTGCATCCTCCCAAGCGTGCTACGCCAGTGCATAATGGTTGGGAAAGGTATGGATTCAAGACCATGTGGCAGCCCTAGTGCTGTCTAAAATAGGGACTCGAGCCAGAAAGGCTGTAGAGGCGGCCTGTGTCCAAGTGGAATAGACCGTGAGAGGCAGGCTGCGACTCCTGTTAGATTATAGCACTCCCTGATGCAGGAGGTTATCCATGAAGAAATTCTCTGGGTGGACACTAGCTGGTTCTTGAGCCTCTCTGCAATTGCCACAAACAACTGTGGGGACTTACAAAAAGGCTTTGTCCTGTCCAAATAAAAAGCCAATGCCCCCCTAACATCTAGAGCCGTGGTCACCAACAGGTCGATCGCGAGGCCTCGACCAGTCAATCGGGAGGTGTCCTGTCCGCCCTGCCTCCATTTCCCTTCCACCCCCGAGAAGCCCCACTACCTACCTCAAGTGAAAACGGGGATGGACAGAAGTCCTGCAGCTTAGCGCCACTTCCGGCGATTCCGGAAGTGCGCTAGCTGCTCGGCCCGGCATACTGCGGGAGGGAGCATTGGCTCCCTGCACCGCACAGGAGGGGTGAGTCAGCCCCGGGGCAGGCGCACATGGGATTTTGGCCTCAGGGCAGGTGCACACATGCACGGGGCTTCCCTGTGCCGGGGGGAGATGGTGGTGAGTTGGACCCAGAGGAGGCACATGCTGGCTTCCCAGGGGGGCAGAGGGGGGCTGGAAGGGAGAAGATAGAGAATCCTGGGAGGAGGCAGATGCAGGGGACACTCTGCCTCCACTGCCCCCCCGCCTCCTATCCCCACTCCCCCATTCCCTCTCCCCACTGCCCAGTTCCCTCGCCACAGAACTCTGTCCCCACTCCTCTGCCAAAGCATCCACTAGCACCCTTCCCCAGTACTATGTCTCCTATTCCCACCAACACAGTGAAGCTTGAGGGGTTGGGTGGAGGAGGGGTTTTTTGCATCTTGCTTGTGTGGCCCCAACTGACACTTCTTGGGTCAGTGACCCCTGACTCAAGACAGGTTCCCTGCCCTTCTCTGAAATAAAGACAATGCAGAAACTTTGTTTGACACAGTATTTTATTTAAAAATGAAGCCTGGCCAACAAGCCCCAAATTGGGGCTAAGAACCCATCTGGCCACAGCATCGTAACACTCCTACACTCCCCTTTCCCCCAGACCCTACATCGTAGCCTATCATACACTGGAATCCCCTGCTCTGAGCCCCTCACATACCCCAACCCAAATTTCTGAACCCTCACATACAGAAGTCTGTGGCTTGCTTAGTACCCTAACCCTACATCTGACCCCAACACTGCCCAGCCTGGTGCCCTCTCCCTGAGGGAGTGTCCCCTTATCCACCTTCTCCTGCATCCAGATTTCCTCCCAGAGCTTGCACCTCTCATCCCTTCCCACACCCAAATCCCTCATTCTCACCCCAGAGCCTACACATCCTGTCTCAACCCAGCAAGGTTATGGCTAGACTGCAGGAGTTTTTCAGGATCCCAGAAAAACCTCTTCTGCATCCACGGATGCATTTGTTCTTCCACTTTTTAGTGGAAGAGCAAACATGATCTTTAGGTCACCTCTCTTCCTCTTTCCACAAGGAATAAGGGGGCTTCCAAAAGAAGGTGTTTTTTTTTTTTTTGACATTTGGTCCAGTCTAGACAGGCCAAATTTTGGAAAAACCTCTTCCTACAGAAGAATTGGGGAAAAAAGCAGTGGTATAAGCATTGGAGATAGCAAGTGATGGAGAGGAGGAGAATAGAGAGGGCGGAGCTTCAAGGAAGGGGCGGGGCGGTAGATCTTGGCTCCGTCTGTCATTTAAAAAGTGATCTTGGGTGTGCAGAAGTTGGAGATCACTGACCTAGAGTGTGTAAAGTCTGTTCTTTACCAGAAGCATGGGACTTGGAGTAAAAAACCCAGGAGAAAAAGGTCTCAGGGAGACATGAAACAGACACCACCTTCAGCAGGAAGGTGGGATGGGGGGGTGTAGCCTGACCTTATCCTTGAAAAAGACTGTGCAAGGGAGGTCCAAGGTAAGGGCCCATAACTCTGACACCCGTCTGGCTGATGTAATAGCCACAAGGAACAACACCTTCTAGGAGAGGTGTAGTAACGAACATGTTGCCATAGGCTCAAAGGGAGGTCCTGTGAGCCTGATCAGGACCCAGTTAAGTTCCCACTGAGGGACAGGTTGACAGACATGTGGGTGAAGCCTGTCCAGTCCCTTCAGAAACTGACAGGCCAGGGGGTATGTGAAAAAGTATCATGCCCTGAGGGCTCGGGTGAAAAGTGGAAATAGCCACCAGGTGAACCCAGATTGATGAAGCGGACAGCCCCTGGACGCTGAGCACAAGGAGATAGTCCAGAACCAGAACCTAGGTGTCCATGGGAGAGATCCCCTTCTGAGCAACCCAGATAGAGAAACGCTTCCATTTACCCAGATAGGTAACCCTCGTGGAAAGTTTCCAGCTCCCCAGCAGGACCTCCTGCACCCATTCTGAGCACTGACGCTCTGCGGCTGTCAGCCAGGGAGCTTCCAGGCCATTAGGCATAGGGACTGCAGGTTTGAGTGGCAAAGCTTGCTGAAGCCCTGCATGATGACATCCAGATACAGTGGGAGGACAATCAGTCTCTTGCAAGAGAGGCTCAGCAGGGACATGAACCAGTGCTGTCGGGGCCAAGCTGGTGCGATGAGAACGGGAGAAACCCTGAATTCCCTCACCCTCAGGAGCACCTCGTGCACCAGCGGTAATAGGGGAAAACGCGTAATGCAGGCCCTCAGGCCATGGGGTGATGAGAAATGTGCCCCAGGGATCCGTGACCCGACCCTGTGAGGGAACAGAACCTGGGACACTTCCTATTCTGACGTGTCGCTAACAGGTCCAGGAGGGGAAAAACCACTCATGGAAGGTCACCCCCCCCCCCCAAGAGACCACTTGTAGCTGGTGAAGGACCTGCTCATCTGGTCCACCAGAATATTCTGTGTCCTAGGGAGGTAAGAGGCAGTCAGGTGATTATCTGCCTTGATACACAACCCCTATAGTTGAAGGGCTTCCAGGCACAGGAGAGGGGAATGTGCCCCCACCCAGTCTGTTTATATAGGACACCACCTATTGTCAGACAATGAAAATCGTCCTGCTCAGAGAAGGTGAAGGAAGGCCTGGCATGAGAGGCAGACTGCCTGCAGTTCCCTGACAACATGCAGGGAGAGTTGCTCCTGCATCCACACACCTTGAGTCCACGCATCACTGACATGGGCTCCCCATCCAGTATCGGAAGCATCTGTCACCAGCCCCAGGGACTGGAGGGGCCTGGAGAATGGTACTTCAGTGCAGACCACCTCCTCCTGGGTCCACCAGTCCAGGGAACGGAGGATGTCTGGGGGAAACTGTTACCACCCAGTCCCAGGAGTGCAAGGAAGGATTGTCGGCCCACACCAGCCACAACTGCAGTAGATGCATGTGGAGCCTGTTGTGCTGAATCAAATACGAACAGGTGGCCATGCACTCCAGGAGGCACATGAAGTGCCTGGCCATAGTCCTAAGAAATGCTCGCATTGCCATGATGGATTCCCTGATAGCCAAGAAGCAGGACCTGGGTAGAGAGGCAGTGGCTGATGTGAAGTCCAGATGGGCGCCTACAAACTCTGTGACCTGAGTGAAGAGCAGGGTAGACTTGGTCACATTCAGGAGGATCCCCAACTCCAAGAAAAGGACCTGTGTGCCAGCACTTGGTTCAAGGAAGGCCCTGCACAAGCCAGTTGTCCAGGTAGGGAAACACCTGGACCCCACTCTTCAAGGTGGTGGCAACTACGGCCATGCACTTTGTAAAGACACAAGGAGCCAAAGAGGGGCTGTAAACTGGTAATGGTCCTGGCCAACCATGAATCGCAGGAACCTCCTGCTGTGAGGCACGATAGAGATGTGAAAAATAAGCATCCTTTAAGTCCAGGGCAGCGTACCAGTCTCTGAGATTGAGGAGGGGGAAAATGATCGATGCCAACATGCCCATCTTGAAGTTGGCTGTGGCGATGAAGGCATTCTGTCCCTGAGGTCTAGGATAGGGTGACCCTCCCCTTTACTTTTGGGGACTAGGAAGTACCGGGAGTAGAAACCCCTGCCCATGAACTCTGCGGGGACCACTTCAGCCACCCCAAGGCTTAGGAGCTACTGCACCTTCTCCCGCAGGTGGTGTTCATGAAAGGGGTCCCTGAAAAGGGACAGAGCAGGGGCTGGGAGGGAGTGAGAGGAACAGGATAGTGTAGCCTCTCCCTACAGTCTTGAGGGCTCACCGGTCCAAGGTGATAGAAAGCCAAGCCTGGTAAAAAGGGAATAAGCAATCCAAAGGGGGGAGAAGTGAGACTGGTGAGCTGTCCTCAGGCACACTCTCAAAACCCTTGATGAGGACCCTGGTTTTTGCTGGGCAAATGCAACCCTTGGACAGATGAGGGATGGGAATGGCATCTATTGTTCCTTACCCTGCACCATGAGAAGTCCAAGCTGGTGCCTGGCTGGGAAGGCCAGGGGTTATTCCTTCCAGGAAGGGATCACCTCGGAGGAAGGAGGGATGTGGTGTGAATCCCCAAGGACTTCAATGTGGCCCGTGTGTCTTTCAGACCATGCACAAGATGGTCAGTCTGCTCCAAGAACAGGCTCAATCATTCAAAGGGCAGGTCTTGGATGGTGGTCTGAAGTTCCCGGAGCACCCCAAACCCCTGGAGCCACAAATTGCAACTAGACCCATGGCCATAGTACGGGCAGTTGCATCCAGGCCCTCCTGTCAGGCATTGATGGCTCCTGAAGGTCTTCCACTGGACTAGGGTCCTGGCATGGGCCGGGATGAGGTTGACCTGACCTCCAAGGTCCAGGTATCGAGCCCACAAGTACCCCGTGCCCCTGCTGAGGGCACACTGTTGGCACTTGCTGCAACGGAGCCCAGCCTCTGCTCAACCTCCATTTCTTCTGCAGCATTGGGAACTGGGATCAGTACTGTCGCCTTTTCAATGCTGGAGAGGCCCATGAGTGGCCGAGTACCTTGTGCACCGAAGCTGGTGTCCTCTGCGAGGCCAGTGCAGGGTCCGATGCTGGTGCCAGACAGAGAATCAACTCCAGCAGCAGAATAGTCAGGCGGTACTCCCGCTCAGTGCACAGCTTGAACTCTCTGCAAATCTTTTAAGACTCAGAAAGATGGGCCTCCTCGAGGCACATTAGGCAGTCTTCATGGGGGTCCCCACAGGGCTTCAAGCATTTATGCAAGGCTTGAAACCTTGGAGCGCAGGCATGCCCCACAGCAAGTGCAGGGAATGCCAAGTGAGTCCCTGGGCCAGAGTCAACTACTTACTCTAAAAACTATTTACAGAGATAAGAACAAATAAACAGGAACACTCACTACATCTACAAGAACTAAGTGGACTAAGAGCACTTGCAGAGCAAGAGAAGAGCTCAACCTTCAGGAAGAGTAAGAAGGAACTGAGAGGATGGAGGGCCAGCAGGGGTATATATTGGCCGATAGCGGTGCCACTCCAGGGGGCTCCCCTGGTGGCCCAATGGGTAGTGCTAAAGGAAAAACTTCAAATGATGCGTACTTGCAGAGCATGCACACCTACATGGAAGGGACATGAGCAATCACTCAAAGAAGAACCAGAGTATGGGCCTGGATCTTTGACCATCTTGGCTGCAACAGTTGGCAGAGCTAGTCTCCATCAAACGATCTAGTTCTTTTTCAAATTGGCCTTTACAACATCCCCTGGCAACAAGTTCCTCAGGCTGACTATGCAACGTGTAAGTACTTCCATATGTTTGGTTTAAATCTACTGTCTATACATTTTCACAAAGTGATCCCTAATTCTTGTTACCATATATGGGGCAAATAACACAGCCTTATTCACTGTCTCCACACTATTAATACTTGTATAAACCTCTGTTATGCCTGCTCTTTGTCTCCTCTTTTCCTAAAGCTCAACTGTCCCAGTCTTTTTATTCCAGAACCGCTCACGGTACAGGTTTACCATGGCATATACAGGCATTATGGTATTTTCTCTCTTATTTGCTACCTCTATGCTAATGGTTCCCGCTGTTTTCTGTAGGATTTTTCGCATGTTTCTACACACTGTTCTCAGAGAACTATCCATGATGATTCAAAGATCTTTCAGAAATGTTAACAGATAATATATCATTGGCATTGGCTTTTTCAACAAGCGTTACTTTGCTCTGATCAAAACTGAATTTCATCTGCCATTCTGCTGTGCAGTCACCCAGTTTAGTGAGATCCTTTTGTAATTTTTTGCAGTCAGCCTTGGACTGAATAATCTTGAGTTATCGTGTCTCATCTGCAAACTTTGCCACCTCATTGTTTACCCCCTTTTTTCAGATAATATATGAATATGCAGAACAGCACTGTCACAAGTATAGCTCCTCGAAGGACCCGGCTATTTACCTCTCACCACTGTGGAAACTTAATTTATTCATACCCTTTCCCCTCTATCTTTTAACCAGTTACTGATCCCTCTTATCCCAGAACTTCCTACCTTGCTTGAAGAGCCTTTGGTGTTTTCTGAAATTCCATTATATGAGCTGGATCACTATCACCCTTGTCCACATGCTTACTGACAACCCAGAACAGGAGTGGAGACCTCTCTATCAGGGGCCACTAACCAATACAAAAATATCTATCATGGGCCACCCAGAGCCCCATAGTGGGCAGAGAGGCTCGTGGTGGGGCTGGAAATGAGGGGGTCAAGGTGTGGGACGGGGTTCCAGGGTGAGGCAGGAGGCTGATGAGGGCTCTAGATTGGGGGGGCGTGAAGTGGGGCTGGGGATGAGGGGTTTGGTGCGCAGGAGGGGGCTCTGGCCAAAGTGTTTGGCATATGGGAGTTGTCTCTGGTCTGAGGAACGGGATTGGGAGAGAGGATTCTGACCTGAAGCAGGCGATTTGGAGTTTGCTGCCTGGCCAGAGCCCACTTACCTGAGGTGGCTTCCAGTTGATGGCCCAGCAGAGCTAAGGCAGGCTCCCTGCCTACCCTAGCCCTGCACTGCTCCTAGTGTTGCTGCCATGCCTGGCCCCCACGTAGAGGGACCAGGCCTCTCTGCATGATGTACGCTGACTGCATCTTCAGGCACTGCCCCCAAACTTCCATTACCTGTAGTTCCTAGCCAAGCTGAGTGAAAAGCTGATGGCGGGGTGAGGAAGGCACAGAGCTTCCCTGATCTCCCCACACTGCTTCCAGCCTGCTGATTTGCCACAGGTTGGATGAAATTAAGTGGAAGGCTGGAGGTTCCCCAACTCTGCCCCAGAAGAATTGTAATGGCATGGAGAGACATAAAGTCCCTTTACAAAAGCTGGGGTTAATTTTTCCCAAATGAATTGTGATCCTGCTTACTGCTAGGGATGTAAGCGACTAGTCAAGTAGTCAGCTAATTGATAAGCATATGCGTAGTCACTACTTGACTAGTCACTTCCCTCCCCTTGCTGCCTCTATCAAATTCCATCAACTCCTCGATTAGCTGATTCATCTAAATTTAACATCTCTACTTACTACCGTTTAATTTATCAGTTTGTTTAAATACCTCCTCTGGTACTTCAAACTGGGATAGTTCTTCCAATTTGACACCTAAAAAGAATGGCTCAAGTGTGAGAATCTCCCTCACATCATCCTCTGCAGTGAAGACTTGCAAAGAATTCACTGCAATGGTCTGGCCTCCCTTGAATGCTCCTTTAGAACCTCATTTATCCAGTTGTTCCATTGGCTGTTGACAAGCTTCCTGCTTCTGATGTACTTAAATACTTTTGCTTTTAGCCACGGTGGAATTTTTTAGTCCTCCGCTTTTTAAAAAAATAATAATTTGGGGGTACACATTTAGTTTGAGCTTCCATTGAGGTATTTTTATATAGTTTCCATGCATCTTACAGACATGTCACTCTTGTGATTGTTTCTTTTAATTTCAGTTTAACTAGGATTAGATGCTCCAAGAAGCAATCAATGTTATCTAAAAATGTTATAACACACAAAACAGGACTATGTAGCACTTTAAAGACTAACAAGATGGTTTATTAGGTGATGAGCTTTCGTGGGCCAAACCCACTTCCTCACATCAAATAGTGGAAGAAATAGTGACAATTTTCTTTCACTATTTGATCTGAGGAAGTAGGTCTGGCCCACGAAAGCTCATCACTTAATAAACCATCTTGTTAGTCTTTGAAGTGCTACATAGTCCTGTTTTTTGTTTCAGCTACACCAGACTAACATGGCTACATTTCTATCACTAAAAATGTTCTTTGCATTCCATCCAGATGTGCCATATAGCCAGTCAATATAATCAGATAGTTGAAATCCCCCATTACTGTTGGATTTTCTGTTTTTGTGATCTCCCTTCAACATTTCACAATCTCTATTGCCAATCTCTTAACCAGAATGGTGATGTAGTCCTACTGCTATTCTCTTATTCAAGCACAGGATTCCTATCGACAGGGATTAAATAGCATTTTAAAATAGTTGAATACACCCACCAATCTAATCTACATTACACACATACAAATCTAATATCATCCACATAAAATTATGTAAAAAAATGTGTTGCACCATGTAGGCCTTCTATCTGGGGTGACATGTGGAGGCACATGCCCCTCCTGTTCCTGGCATTTGGAGAGTAAGGGACTGGCAACCAGCCAGCGGGATTAGAATCTCCGGGCTCCCAGGGAAACTAGTGGAGTGGCCTGGCACCCACAGCAAAAGTTTGGTCCAGTGGCAGCAGAAGGGGACGTGGGGGCAATGTGGCCCCAGCTCACTCTGCTCTCTCAGTGGCATCACTTGGGTAAGGATATGACCCGCAGACTAGTATTTGCCCACCCCTACTCCAAGGAGAGAAGACCATGTGAATTCTCTATACAGAGCAGGAAGAAAAGCCAGGAAAGGGCCAGTGAGGAGGATGGGGATAAAGGACTCTCTAGCATTCTAAAGAAGAGAGCCTGGGAAACGGAACATTCAGAGAACAAGGGTCTGCTTGGAGGAAAGCCTACACCAAAGGCGAGAGCCAGCCAGGAAGACTCAAAGATTTGCGGGTATTTTCACTTTTACATTAATACACCAGATTTCCAAAGGGGACCATTGCTGAGAAAACACTTGCAGGAAGAAGTCTAAGTTTTTAATCTGAAGAAGGGGAAGAAACGTGGTCAGGGACCAATGACATACTGGACACTAGTGGAGGTCTGGTGGACTACCAGAAAATAAAGCCAACAACAAAGGAGAAGGACATTGCAGGTAAGCTAAATTTCTCCTTAACATCACTTTTTGGCTCAGGGGAATTTGTGGAGAGATCTACTGTAGTCTTCTCAAGTAAGAAGATATATTTGAGCATTAGAAGAGAAGATGTTGGAATACACTGACAAATGAAAGACCAACCAGGACTAGATAGACAAAGAATTCAGGAATGAAGTGAGCTATAAATAAATGAAAACAATCAAATAAATGTCAGTCATTGAAATTGGCTACCCATGCATAGCAAACACTATACCTATACTATACAGTACTTAATGTCTGTGTGTGTGTGTGTGTGTGTGTGTGTGTGTGTGTGTGTGAGAGTGAGTGAGTGAGTGAGTGAGAGTGAGTGAGTGAAAAAATCTTAACACCAGGTTGCCCTAAGAACCCATAGGATGTAGCTTAGTCTAGTCAATGACCTGCAGAAGATGAACAGGCAAAAGGTTAACTGTGTGTCATTTGCAAAGGTATTTATGTTAAACTGAAGCAAGTCTGAGGAACTTCAGCAAAATGCAGGACAATGTAGCACTTCAAAATTGTCCTGCATTTTGCTTCAGCTACCCCAGACTAACACGGCTACATTTCTATCACTGAGGAACTTCAGATAGTCCTGAGAAAGCCAAACAAACAGCAAGCAGCAAAATGGCAGATGGAAGAGTGTTAACCAATGCAAATTTAAAGAAATAATTTAATTCTCTAATCTGGGTTCTAAATTAACTATATTTGCTTAGGAAAAAGACCCATTAGCAGCTTAACGGGAACTAGAGAGGTAAGTGACTAGTCGACTATCTGATAAGCAAAAGCTTATTGGATAGTCAACTAGTACCTCAAATAGTTGCTCTCCCTCCCCCCTCCTGCTGCAAATGAATTGCCAGTTTGCACCCAGTCCCAGATGCTGCGTCTCTGCTTTTTGCACATACAGTAAAACTCCGATGGTCCAGCATCTGACGGTCCGGCACCATCAGGAACCTGGAAGTGATCCGGGCAGCCAGACCATTGGAGCTGCACTGCCCCCAGCTTCCCCTATTCAGCCGCTGCTAAAACTGACCAGCGGCTGAAACTGGGAAGCCGGAGGCAGAGCAGTTGGGGCGCTGCCGGATAGGTCCCCTAGCACTGCCCCTCGGGGCTGAGGGACCAACCGGGCAGCACCCCGGGTGTCCGATTCAGCCGCTGCTGACACTGACCAGCGGCTGACTCCAGGAAGCCCGAGGCAGAGCTGCTCTGTCCCGGGCTTCCTGGAATCAGCCCCTGATCAGTTTCAGCAGCAGCTGACTTGGGGACACCTGAGGTAGAGCAGCTGGGGGGCTGCCAGGTTGGTCCCCGCAGCGCTGAGGTGCAGCGCTGCGGGGACCAACCTGGCAGCGCCCCACCTGCTCTGTCCCAGGCGTCCAGATTCAGCCGCTGTTGAAACTGACCAGCGGCTGACTCCAGGAAGCCTGGGTTCGAGCAGCTCTCCCTCGGGCTTCCTGGCGTCAGCCGCTGGTCAGTATCAGCAGCGTCTGATTTGGGGACACCTGGGGCAGAGCAGCTGGGGTGCTGTCGGGTTGGTCCAGTAGCGCCGAGGAGCGGCGTTGTGGGACTAACCCAGCAGCACCCCAGCTGCTCTGCCCCAGGCATCCCCAAGAGCAGCTGGGGTACTGCCGGGTTGGTCTCGCAGCGCCAAGGGTCGGCGCTACCGGACCAACCCAGCAGCACTCCAGCTGCTCTACCCCAGGCGTCTCCGATTCAGCCGCTGCTGGTCAGCATCCCCCCCACCCTACACCCCTCATAGCCCCCCCTTCCGATAGTCCGGCATATTTGATAATCCCGCACCCCCTGGGTGCTAGAGGTGCCGGATTATTGGAAGTTTACTGTATTAAGAGCCTATCAGCTTTCAATATGTTTTAAAAAAAATCAGAAACGTGGGGGCAGGGGGCAAGGTGGGGGAGAAGAGAACCCGGCACAAGCCAGGACAGCGGATTCCTAGCTTACACTGGGTTCCTCACTGCACTCCAGCCTTTTTACATTTAAGGCTGTTATGCAGCAGTGAGAACCCTGCGTGAGCCAGGAATCAGCCGTTCTGGCTCACACAGAGTCTCTCCCCCCCTACCCCCCCAGCCAGCTCCCTGCTATACTTCAACCTTTTAAATATATTAAGAGCCTGCCAGCTCTTCATACATTTAAAAGCCAGAACCACAGCGGTGCTGCTGCAATTCCCCTGCTTATCAACTACAGGCAGTCCCCGGGTTACGTACAAGATAGGGACTGTAGGTTTGTTCTTAAGTTGAATTTGTATGTAAATCGGAACTGGTACATATTGTAGGGGAAACTCTAGCCAAACATTTTTTTTAGTTTTGGATAGCATAGGGAAAGGTTAACTCCCCTCTAATGTTTGTTTTGCTGTCTGTTCCCCTGTTCAGAAGATTTCACATCTATTTCTGTCCCTGTGACAAACTCAGGACTAAAGGAGTAACTCATCAAATACCAAACAGCTCTGCACCATGCTTTGAGCTAATAGCTTTATTTCCACACACCACCCAGGGTTCTAGGAGGAGGGTCCTTTTTTTGCTAACACAATGAGGCCAGCACTTTGTTTGTTTTGGTGGAGTCTTTGTTTACCAAGGGAGCCCAGCATGTATAGGGGGAGGAGGGGCGGAGAGGCTGCTTTTGTCTGCTGTTCGGCAGCCTGTTGCTCAGGGGAGGGGGCAGCCTGTTGCTGGCGGGGGGGGGGGGGGGGGAGGGGGGAGGCGTGCAGGATGCGAGGCCGTGGGGGGGGGGGGCAGCGGGCGTGGGGAGGCACTTTTCCTCTGCCCGGCAGCTCTGCGGGATCCCTGTCCCTGTGGCCAGCTGCTGCAGGCAGAGGCCAGTTGGAGCCTGCCGAAGAGGAGGAGGAGGTGGATTCTAGGACCCAGGTGAGCGAGCCCCGGGGACGCTGCTGCGCTGCGGGAGCCCGGCATGTATAGAGGGGAGGAGGGGCAGAGAGGCTGCTTTTGTCTCTTCGGCAGCCTGTTGCTGGCAGGGGGGCAGCGGGCGTGGGGAGGCACTTTTCCTCTCCCCGGCAGCTCTGCGGGACCCCAGTCGGAGCCGGCCCGAGGAGGATCCTAGGACCCAGGTGAGCGAGCCCCGGGAATGCTGCTGCGCATGTGCGGGAGTTGCCTCACCCCGTTCGTATCTAGGGATCCGACGTAAGTCGGATCCACGTAAGTCGGGGACTGCCTGTAGTCAGTTAGTTGATTAAACTAAATTTAACATTCCCAATAGGAATTTCCCAGTGCACAGCAGTAGTTGAAAAATTAAAATGTTAAAACATGACGAATGGTATATTGTACTCCAAATATGCTAAAATCTGCCCTAAGGACACCGACTCTGCCCCCAAAAGTTTACAATTAAAAAGGACCAAAAACAGAGAGGAGAAAGGGATCTAATGTATAAGCCAAGTGACTGTTGTTTTTCAAGCTCAAGGCGCATGCATGTGTGTCTAAAGAAAAGATTGGTCTTGATTCATTTCATAAAAGGATAGTTTAGAAGTGGGTCTTCCTTGAATGAGAACAGTGGGTTTAGTGAGTCAGTTCAGGAATGATATTTCATACACAGGAGGCAAGCATAGGAAAAGAGGTAGAAATATAATGCTACTGTTGCCACAAAGCACATCTGAAAAAAATGTCAGAATTCTGTGCAATTATGAACTGTGTGTCTCTACCAAGATGCAAACTCCATTTAAAGTGAAGGGCAAGTCACCTTTTCTTTTGCCTCTATCTCTATATCATACTGAAATTCCAACAGAGTAATACAGGGCCAACTATCAAGGGTTAACAACTTGGGATGCTTCTTTAGTCAAATCCAACCATCCATATCAACTGGCTCCCACACAGGAGAACTGGTTTGTCAGAGAAAAGGTCTCCTGGCAGGGGTCTAGGATTACTGGAGGAGGAGGCTGATATGTGAGCTACCTGACAAAGGGACTGGAAGGTTATAAAAGGGACAGGCGCTGATCTCTTAAGGGTCTTTAGCCATTTTCAATAACTCAGAGAAAAGCTGCTGCAGCAATCTGATGTGATGGAGAAGGAACCCCACGTACTTGAATTCAGAAGGTCCCACAATGGACCATTCAAGATACAATTTTCTACCTGACCAGTATTCTCTGAGCTGCAAAGAAAAGAGGAATGGTGGCTTAGAATCTCATGCTAAGTCTGTCCCTGTGTGTCAAGCAATACACCTACCATATGCCCCATTGAAAAATTGAAGCCAGAAGGCTCACATCTTCAGGTGGCATTTTGGGAGAAGATGTGTTTAAGCTAGGGGTGGGGAACCGCTGACCCACAGAAAAATTAGTCAGAGACCGCACAGGAAGTAGTAAAAAACCTACCCCCCCCCCACGTGGTCCCTGACCAAGGAGAAAAACACTCCCCACACACCAGAACCTAGGGGGAGCCCAGGCTAGTAGATTATGCGTCCTGCTCCATCCCTGCAGGGAGATGGCAGCTGGGTTAGAGCACCAGTGCAGGGCTCCCCAATGCTGGTGGGAAGCCCTAAGCCTCAGGGGCCACATCCAGGCAAGCTGGTGGTCACATTCAGCCCCCAGGCCTTAGGTTCCATATCCCCTGGTTTAAGCTATTGGGGCCACGGACAAAGTTTGAGGGGTCAGCTCTGGTTCTAGTAGCTGAGCAGGGGACCATGTAATCAACATTCTCAGGTGGGGATACTAGACAGAGGATTTGCACCCTGAGAAAGACACCAGGGACTTCAACAGAGCATCAGTGCCTAGATTCTGTTCATACTTCAGTGGCTTAAAATATACACAGACTCAGTGGCTGGATCTCTTCATACCAGTCTGATGAGTGGCCACTCTTCAGCTTCATTAGAGTCGTGACACACTCTCACCTGGAATTTGGTGTTCTAAGATGAGACAGGAAATGCAAAGAGTCCTGAGATGAGCAATGAAAATTATTCGAGATAGAGAACAGTGGGTTTAGTGCAGTGTGTCTTAAACTTTTTAAGACTGAGGAACACCAAACATTTTTTTAAATGAGGAACACCAGAGATTTTTTTGTTGAGCCAAAAAAAAAAAAAAATTGGGGGGGGGGGGGGGGAGAAGGGGGAGAAGAGAGAAGGTTGCCTACCCCTTTAAGGGTGGCCATTTTGAATTCTGTTCTCTGCAGTACACCTCCGACTGCCTCGTGTGCCGCGGAACACAGTTTAAGGAACACTGGTTTAGTGCATTGGGGGTGTAATGACAGAGGTAAACAAAATAATGAATGGTACAAAGGAGGTCGATCCAGCACTCCTATTTACCTTAATATGATGATACAAGGAAATTGAAAGGAATAAACCCACTGCCAATATGTTTATTTTATTATGAAATGCATAAGCAGCAGAACTCAGTGCCACAAGGTATCAGGCAAGATATTAGTGGGATTAGAAATTGATATGGGCAATATGCACATCTATAAATAAGGATTGGTAAAAAAGTAAAAACAAGAGGTACAAATCATCTGTAAGGGCATAAGATATTCACAAATATCAGGTGTTGAGGAAGAAACATACTATATTGTTATTTTGTTATTGTTCATGATTAAATATTTGTACAGTAGCACCCAGGAACCATGATCAGGTGTAGCCAGTTTTGTTGGGAGGTTACAATGTAGAGAATTCTTTGAAACAATACTGAATTCTTTGATACCGGCCACCGCTTTCCCTAGATGGACCCTGCTCCCGCTAGGTATGGCAATCCCTGTGTTAATAATCTGAGGTACAGATAAAGGATCCCTTCTCCTAAGGCTGTTTATGAGCATCAGCACTCTGGTCTGCAACTTGCCCAAAGCAAAGGAAAAGACTTAAATATTACAAATGAGGCATTACATTAGAGCAGTGGTCAGCAAGATTGGGATCTACTGGTAGATCCTGACTGGTTTGGCCAGGAGGCTATCAAATACCAGCACTTCAGCTGCCCCTTCTCCCACTGCTGCACATTTCCCGCTCTTTGCCTTGGAGCTGCCTCCCCCACTCACAGGAACCTCCTACGTTGTGTAAAGCAGGGAAGAAAGAGAAGGGGGTGCTGACATCAGGGTGCCCCCTCTCCCACCGTGTATTCCATCTCCACAGAATGGAGGGGGGCACAACAGGACTTGGGATGGCGTTAGCTGGCTGTTTTTGAGAGTGGTACAGGGCCAAGACAGGGGTGAGCCTGCCTTAGCCCCACTGCACCACCACCCAAGAGCCACCAGAGGTAAGAAGTGTCCAGATGGAGCCAGCGCCGTACTCCTGCCCCAGTCATGTACCCCACTCTACACCCCAAGCCCCTGCCCCAGCCCTGAGCTCCCTAAACCCAAACTCCCTTACAGAGCCTGTATCCTGAATCCCCTCCTGCACCCCAACCCCCTGCCCCAGGCTCAGCTCAGATCCCCTCTCACATTTCAAATCCCTTAGTCCAAGACCAGATCTTGTTCCCCAACCCTCTGCCCCTGCTTGGTGAAAAGGAGGGAAGATGGGGAGGGAGGACGGAGTGAACAGAGGCAGGGCCTCAGAGAAGGGGCACTAAAGAGGTGGGACAAGGGTATTTGGGTTTGAGGTAGATCCCAATTGCATTTTAATTGCATTTAAATTAAAAGTGATCTTGTGCTTAAAAAGGTTGAGACCATCGAATTAGAGGGTAAGAGATGGCAGACCCACAACAACAATATAGTGGATCCAAAAAATTACACCCCCACTAAAACTCCTTTTAAAAAGCAGCTGAAAATATTTCTACTAGGAACCTAAATTGTCCAAGATTACCACATGTTTTAGACTATGAAGACACATATGATTTCACATGTATGGCACTGGGAAAAATATATTAACAATAATCATCATAGTTTGAGGGATTTTTTTGGAGGAAAGATTATTCACCAGTCAAATTAAAATGTACCACTTAAGTTGGAATCTTTTGTATTCAGGGTAACAAAAATTGTCTGCTTTGCTTGACTGATGAGGATTAGCTGACTTTTTGCATTAAAGAAGTTTGTCTTATATGGGCTGAAGTGACAAGACAATAACTAAGTGCTAATTGTGCATAACCAACACTAAAGATATGCAGCCCCATTATGGCATGTAATAAATGAAGCGAACAACAGAAATATATTAGGCACTTTAATAATGATACTAGAACAGTGGTTTGCAGCACTACGGATGTGAAAGGTTTTCGAATCTGAATTTTTAGGGGGTGGGGGGAGAAGAGAGAGAGAGTGTCTTACTTCAGTGGGTTCTACTGATAGGGTAGACAGTATTTTGAATATAGCCCTTTATTTGGTAGCAAGGTAAAATTGATACAGGATCTGTAAATAGCATTATAACCTATAATTATTTTGCATTATTATATCATTTAAGCTGTGGTTATTATTTGTCTGATATTTTAATTTTCCATGCAGCATGATGAAAAAGGTCAATTTAGCTTTTTTAAAGTGTAATTGTATCATGCTATACTTATTAGCAGTTGTACATTTTATGTTGCTCTAGGGATGCTTGATTTTTAAATTACTACAATGCTATAGAACCACATGCTGTAGTACAGAGTAAGTTAGCTTGGCTTATTTAGAGCTAAATTTACATTTGGTGACTATTATATTAAAATATTATTGTAATAATTTTTAGTTAGTACCTAAGAAAGTTGTATCCTGAGCATTTCTTCTTATGCAAATGCAAACTGTAAAATGCGTTACTAAATGTAGGATTATATCATAGAGGCAATGTAATCTATACATGAGACAGTGCTTGTGAATCAGTTCTTTTATTTCCAGCTTTGACATCCTGGCCTCACAGAAGTCAATGGCAAAATCCTCAGTTAACTTCCAAAGGGCCAAGATTCCACCCCCTGACAGGCAGAGAGTTTAAAACAGATTACAGGATTTAGCTGACCAACTCCGAAGGAAATTACTGGGAATTGTGAGACCAAGTGTTCATTGACTTTGAAAATATCAACCATTGTGATTTTGCTGTGTAGATGCTGATCCTGCACCATATTCTACCTGGATGAATGTCTCTTTGTCGTTGCAAGAACGTTTACACAGAACAAGTTTGCAGGAGTGGGACCTTGGAATATTTATGTCACAAGAACGTGGCACCTGATTTCAATACGGATTTACAAAGAACAATGGAATGCAATGTTCTGTAAATTAAAAACAGGAGTTCTGTCAACAGAAAGAAACCGTATGTATTTTAAAAGACGTTTAACTGACAAAGCTGTGGAATTTCAAGATAATTAACATAATCATGATAAATAGCACTGCTTTGCACTTTTCTACAGCAGAGGATCTCGAAGCACTTTATAAATATTAATTAATTAAGCTTGACAAGCACCCTTGTGAGGGAGCAGAAGTATAATTATTCTTGTTTATTGATGAGGGAACTGAGGCACAGCAAGATTAAGGGACTTGCCCAAGGTCATGCAAGTTGTCTGTGGCAATACTGAGCAAAGAATCCAGGTGCAACTCCCAGCCTTGTGTTTCAACCACTAGCCAATGTTTTCTCCCCATTCAACAAAAATACACACCCACCCCCACCCACCCACCCAGGCTCAGTTTTAGCCTATGGAATTAAATCAAGAAATCTTACCTCTGATTACAAAGTTGACATGCAAAACAGTCCAGGTGGTAAACATTTTCCTTGGCTCTCATCACCATTTCAAAAGCAGGTATGAGCTTACTGCAAGCAGCGCAGTTTCCTGTGACACCAAATAACCTGAAAACACACAAAGGGAAGATATTCCAGGATACAGTTATATGGGAGGGAAGAGAGTTACACCTCCATTTATTTTCTTGGGCTTTATAAAAAATGTGTGATTACCATTCAACTGCTCAGTATGCCTTTCTTGGGAAAGGCTGGTATATAGCAGAACAAGCACATTCATGCCACAATCCATTTGAAGTCACTCGCTGAAAGTGTGATAGCATTGGGAAGCTCTATAAAACAATGCTTTGAAAATAATTTTTATGCTGGTTATATACATAAATATTCTTCTTGGGTACATACTTCTTAGTGAAAGAAGCATCTTGTTCAAGCAAATGAGGAAATGTCAAATACATTAGGAAAGTTACATAACCACATGCAAGCAGAGGTCAACCAGTTTGAAATACGGTAAGCATCTTTCTACTTCGATTGTACCGTAAATATGAAAGCCACAACCTTGGCCTCGATGCTATTTATTATTAAAAACACACTTTAGCTAGCAAAGAAATAACACTTAAAAAAGCTAGTATTCTCCACATTTCTGACATCTAGTGCTAAAAGCTTTACCGTTATTATTAAAAGAACATTTTATGAACAAGTCATTTAAATCGTCAGAAAGCATTAGCGGTTCACACACCTTACAACCCTTTACCATAGTTATAGCTATGATTATGTTATTCAGGTAGCACATTAAAGCAAATGAGGCTGTAAACTATATATAGCCACATCAAGAGCAGAGGCATAATACACTGCAAGAACAATTTGAAATGTCTGGTAAAAATGCCTAATATAGATTTAAAAAATAATTTTAAAAGATTTCTTTGTTAAAGATTTCTTAAAACTTTTCAAACGAGATCACTACAAAGAAAGCTTCTATGTATGCATGCCTTTGTAACATATGAGGATTACAATGAACAAGAAAAAAATGCTTTTGCTACACACACCAGCAATTTTTGAAACTAAGTTCTATTTAAACTATCTAATAGTTGTGATGGATTATTAAAAGTAATGCTCTGCCCGCGTACTGCAGTTAATGCTGTTTTTAAACTATGAAGCAAACTAGATGAAAACGCCACATCTGCCAGTTCTCTTTTTTCCTCAACATCAGGCTGACAGCAGAAAAATATAATGGCTCTCAAGGGAAACACCAAATTAAAAGCTGTTCTAAACTAATGAATTCAAAGGTGCTCTGTATAAAATTCAGTTTGGTAACATAAAAATGAATGCACTTTTTTAATCACATCTTTCCATTCTACTGAATTTCACAAGTTACCAACAAACCTATTTAATTCCAATTCCTTTTACCTTCTGCTTCCACTTAAAACGCACTTTTTGCATAAATACACCATGTTTATTTTAAAGTTCTGAGCCATTTTTAATGATTGCCTGATGTGCTGGTTACCATTATTTGAAGACATTTTTTGAGTTAACCAACACCAAGGCTTTACCAGCAGTGTTGTTACTCAGTTCTCAGATTTTTCAAAACCATGTCAACTGTGTTTCTGTTAACTGTTAAAATGTAGAATTAAAGTTACAGATACACAGTTCTTTTTAATCAAGCCCTAGGCCCAGCTCTGCTACAGACTTGTCGGATGGGCTCCATTCAAACCTCAGTTCCTCATCTGTAAAATAGTCCTAATACCCTACCTACTTCATAGGCATGCCGAGATTCAAGGCTTGTGAAGACTGTTCAGATCATCTGACCAAGGGCCCAGTTTTGCATTCCTTATGCACCCACCTTGAAGTCAACGGTACAAGAAATGCAGATCCAGTGGCAAAAGGTGCTATATAGTATTATACTGAACTATTGCATGAAGGTTATGCTTTAAAAGACCAATATAGCAAAGCACTTAACCACAGCTTTAACTTTAAGCAAATAGGCATGTGCTTAACTATTTTGCTGGATTGTGGATTAAATGCATGTGGTGTTACTCTTTGAAGTCTTATTCTATAGGACTTCCATTTAAACCTGAGGTTCACTGTAGTTTTGCATACTGGAGTGTGATGAAATAATTTGGGACCACCCTTCTGCATCCCTACCTTGGGGGTGGGGGAGAGCAGGGAGGGGAGAAAACACTGGAGTTCACTGTGTGGGGGGGTTTTATCGAACAGTTCTCTAGCCTTACCCCCACCACATGGAAACTGCTTCACTTTTAAGCACCAGATCTATTCATAAAATTTCAACTAAGCAGTGGCGAGGAAACCTCCTTTACAGTGAATTCTCCCCTAGACTAGCAAACAAAGTCACACGAGATTAATATTACAGTTAATTTTAGATAAAGCTGTTTATATTAAGAACATTGTTTCCCCTATTAATAACAATAATAATAATAAAACCCCACAATGCCATTTTGAAATTCTGGACATAGTTTTCCCCCAATTTCAATTGCTCTCGCTCCCTTAGCATTTATCAGCTACCTGATTAGAATTTGTTTCCACACAAACCATTGATCATCAGCCTATTACTAGGCAAATGACAGTTAATTACCCACTACATTAACCACTGGGACCTGAGACCTGCTTCTGCTGCCATCAGTCAACATGATAAATGTGGCAAGTTCAGTAATGCATGGCCAGCCCTGAGCTGCCTGCTATAGTGTGAACAACCCTCAATCTCACTTCCAGGCCCAGGAAAATCTATGGCAATCTGCATAATTACAAGCTCTGGGTTAATAACAGACAAATGATTTGTTGCATCTAAACAAAGTCCTTGGAATGGGCCTGGTCTCCGGTGGCTGCCCAGGCTGCTGTTTTGCCACGGGTGTACTTTCCTGTACAATGCGCACAAAACAGATCTCTGGTGCTATATCCTTCCAATCTGTTGCCCTCCAATTTATGGATTCTGCATATGTGATTTTTAATCATTAAAGAACTCTTGAAGCAATATTATCTTAATTATTCTCTGCTGTAACCAGGGAATTAGGCTTCAGATAAAATTTTCTTCTTCTGTGCACTTTCCCTGCCTCGCTGGAGGCTCCATCAGTTTTCATCTACACCTGGACTCTGAAATCCTAATGATGAATTATTGCCCCTTTTCCTAAGAGGGCGAACCTTACAAGGGAACGTTCTACTGAACTGTCAGCTCACAGACTGAGTGCGGAGATGCGGAAATCTGATCTAATTTACTGCAAAACGATGCATTTGTTAGACTCTCTCCTCAGTTTCGCCCAAGCATCAAGAGATCAGTCAACAGCCACTTTCGGGTGCTCCTTTGTGTGGGAGCATGTACCAGACTCTCCAAATCATACATGTCCCCTCCTCCCCCAAAACTGGATACTGGAACAAGGTTTTACTTTATGAATTCAACATTTTTTGTTTTTACTAAAATGATTGCTTTCTAACAGTCTCCTATTTCAAACTGATGCTTGGAGAGACAGACTCCCAAGTTTGCTTTTGTTTACCCAAAGAATGGCATGTGTATATCTCTCTGCTCTATTTTTACCCAATCCTCATACACCCAACTCAGGTTGTTCCTCTCTCTGCAGTCATTAGAAGGGTTTAAGACTCAGCAGCTTCTCTTCCATTGGTGCTGAAACTAGTAGTGCTGCAGCTTGAAATGGTTTCCATTATACACAGGGTTTACAGTCTGCTTTAATGTCCCTCCACACCCGCAGTACAAAAATTATTCCAGTGCTTCTGCTCCCTTCTATATTAAAATGTCATTGCACTGTGTCCTAGTTTGCCCTAGGGTATATGATATTGGTCCTTCCTGATTTCCCTTCTGGCAAAAGGTTAGAGAATTTGTTAGACAAAACTAGTTTTCCTCTAGAATTTTTGAATCATCCTCCCAAACTGTGTTTGCACTTAGTTTCTTAAAATATAGAAGAATTGTATCAATCCATGGCTGCAAGCCAACAAAGATTCATTTACAAAATCCCGGAAGGATGCAGAACATGGTGCACATAGGTGCACCAAACCAACAAGCCAACCAAACCAAAACAAGAAAACAAATGAAAAGCCAAACATGCACCACCACCACCACCAAACCAAAGCAAACCCAAACCTGACATTTTACATAAGAAGCAACCTAATTATACATCATACTATAGATTCTGCTTTGGTGGATTTCCAGAGTAGGAACCTGAAGATTAAGTACAGCATTTAATTGGTGATGGAAAGTGCCAGGACTCAGCCTAGCTCAAATTAAGCACTGATGCACAACCTATGCACCAACTCTGCTATCTTCCATGCATCCCCCCCCATCCTCCAAACACTCTCAGAACTGTTTATGTCCTATATACCCTCAAACCTACAATTGTCCCACACACCCCACCCCAAACATACCCCCACACTGTGAGACTATCCTGGGGAATTGGTGCTTCAGTTACCAAGTGAGGCAGAGGACATGGAACAGAACTGTGCTGTCCCCCACATCACCCCCATCCCTATCCCCTCTCAATGCTGCCCAAGCCACTGCTCCTGTATACAGGCAGTCCCCGGGTTACATACAAGATAGGGACTGTAGGTTTGTTCTTAAGTTGAATCTGTATGTAAGTCGGAACTGGTGTCCAGAGTCAGCCGCTGTTGAAACTGACCAGGGGCTGACTACAGGAAGCCCGAGGCAGAGCAACTCTGCCTCCGGCTTCCTGTAGTCAGCACTGGTCAGTTTCAGCAGCGGCTGACTTGGGGACGCCTGGGGCAGAGCAGCTGGGGTGTTGCCGGGTTGGTCCAGTAGCGCCCAGAGCGGTGCTGCGGGACCAACTGGCAGCGCCCCAGCTGCTCTACCACAGGTGTCCGGAGAAAAGCCTGGTCTGCTGGGCGGGGGGCGTATTAGCTACGCCCCCCCCCCCCCCCAGCAGACCAGGGAGACACGGGCGGTGGACCGAGATGCACCGCGGTCCCGCCGCCTGGGTCCTCTGCAGCTTTGCTCCGCATCTCCCTGGTCTGCTGGTCTCCAGCAGACCAGGGAGACGCGGAGCAAACCCCGTCCGTAACTGCGGATCCGACATAAGTCGGATCCCCGTAACTCGGGGACTGCCTGTAATGTGGCTGTGGGCTCCACCACCTGAACCTAGATCACTCTCCTCACAGCCTGGGTGGGGAAATTCCCTAGCAGGAAAGAGCACCCTACCTCTCATCAAGGGAGGGAAAGGTCAGGCCCTGCACTCACTTTCTGCTAGCCCTGGCTTCCTGCGAGGGGTAGACTGTGCAATGACCCCCTCCCCCCAGCATGATTGTTGCTGGGGGCTGCGGCAGCCAGGGTCACAGGCATCTAGGTCAGAGCACAGACCTGCGTGGTGCATCTTGTGCTCCCTGCTCTGACTACTCCATGTGCTTTGCTTCAAGAAAGAAGTCCAGAAGGGAAAGGGGCACTGGTGGAACTGCTGCTGGGTGGTAGCATCCCTCCCACCCCTGCCCCTGCCCTCACGTGTTGCTGCTTCTGATAGGCAGCAATGCAGAGTGGCAGGGGGCTCAGGAGTGGGGCCAGAGTACGCTGGCTTCTGGCCACGCCCCCAGGGATTATAGAGTAGTCGAGTAACCAATAGAATTCACAAGTTAATTGACTATTCAATTAACATGTATTTCACATCCCTGAGTCCCTGCTTTCACCCACTGGGCATTGGGCAGGCTCAGTGCACTACTTGCTTATGGTAGGGGTACTGGAAGCTGTGAATAGGGTGACCATATTTCCTCATACCACATACGGGACACCGAGGTGAGGGAAACTGCTGGTGCTTGGGGCTTTAGCCCTTGGGGAGGCAGCACTCAGGGCTTCAGCCCTGTAGCAGGAGGGGAGGGGGCGAACTGGCACTTGGGGCTCCAGCCCCACAGTGGGGAGGTAGAGCCGCCACCGGTGCTCAGGGCTCCAGCAGCTGAAGCTCCGAGTGCTGGCAGCTCCCCACCCACCTTGCCCCATTGCAGGAATGAAGTTCAGCCCTGCAGCATGCAGGGCAGGGAGAGGTGGTGGTTGGGGCTTCAGCCACTGAAGCCCTAATCTATGGCAGTTCCTCCCTGCTCCCGGGGGAAATATGGGACAATGCTCCCATTTAAAATATAGACACACACACAGGACTACCCTGGTAAAAATGTGATGATAGTCATACCTGGCTGTGGATGAAGCAGCTGCTACCAGTATCCCTACCATAAGCAAGTAGTGCAGAAACTGTGTTCTATAGCCAGCATGAGCTGCCTGCTGCCTGCTCTGGGGCCCATAACTGACTCAAGTACAGAGGTCCCAGGTAAACCCGAGCAAAAATTAAGCAGTGCCCAGAAGTGCTGGAGTTATGACCTGCTAAGCCTAGATGTGCCAGGACTCAGACAAAGGAGCAAACAGAGAGGGCAGAAAGGAGTATGTGGACAAGTAGAGGTGTAAAGAGATCATGCAGCTACACTTGGGTAGGCAGTATTTGTGAACTATAGGATATTCTACGTGGGCCTGACCTTTCCATTGACTTCAGTAGGCTCAGAGTGAGGAACCCGATTGTCTACTGCACTGGCATAAACACAGCATAAAACAGGGATGAGCAATAACTTTTGTTGGGGGGGGGGCACCTCATCAATGTTGATAGTGGTCATGGGCTGGTCCTGGAAGGGGCGGGGTCCCTCTGGTGCCAGCTGCCTCTGGCAGGGGAAAGGAGACTTTGCATGCTTCCCTGCCCTCAGACCCCTTATCGGTCTGGGGGTGGGGGAGCACATGAGGTCTCTCTCCCTCCCCACCCCATTGCCTGCCCTGCTGGGACACAGGATGCCTAGAGGGAACCACTAGACATTTTGAACAGCTGCTGCGCACTCCTGGCAAGAGGGAGGGAGAGGAGGACTTTGTGTACTCTGCCACCCCGAGGCCCAAATTGGCCTGTTGACCTGGGGGCAAAGGAAGGGAGCACAAGAAGTCTCCTGCCCCACCCAGCTGGGGCCCACAACATGTGGAGGGAACTGCCAGCCATTTTGAACAGCTGGTGGTTCCCTCGGATGCTGTGCATCCCCAGTGAGGGCGCCAGGGGTGGGTGGGTGTGAGAGACTTTGCATGCTTCCTTGCCCCCAGGTCTTGATTGGCCACAGGGCGGACTGGATCCAATGGTTTGGCAGGCTGCATCCAGCCCATGGGCAGTATCTTGCCCACCGCATGCTAACCTGTGCCCTTAACACTGTACTAGAATCTTTGAGAAGAATCTAATGCTACTTATTGTCTAGTGCTACTTCCTCCACAATTTTTTACTGAATCTCTTCTAGAGCACTATTATACAAAGAAAGGCCACTGGAGCACAGAATTTTGGTATTTTGGTTGCTTTCTGGTTTAATTTTTAAGAGGTACACTTTGGATTGTCATTTGTGTTTTCATTTTGCATGAAGAGAATGATTGGTGTGTATCAAAGGAAATAAATACCTAAATCCAAAACAGTGGGATTTTTATAAGATACAAGATATTATACGGAATTCTCCTACGGTATTTAACACTCAGTCAACCATGCAACAATGGTACAGTGGAACCTCAGAGTTGCAAACTGACCAGTAAACCTCACACCATTTGGAACCAGAAGCAGAGACCAAAAAAAAAAATAGGGAGCTACAGTATGGTGTTAAATGTAAACTACAAAAAAATTAAGAGAAACCTTAGAGAAAAAGATTTGACAAGGTGAAGAATCGGTTTGTGCTGTTTTATTTAAATTAAGACAATTAATCAGAACTTTTTCTGCATAATAAAGTTTAAGCTATATTAAGCCAACATTCAGTTGTAAACTTTTAAGAAGACAACCACGTTTTGTTCAGCTTTTTCCAAACATTTGAGTTATGAACCTCCATTCCCAAGGTGTTCATAACTAACTTTCTACTGTAATTACACAGATTTTTACCACATTTACAATATCTTTCATATTACTAGTATATTTAATTTCCCTAATCATAAGGTAAACTACCATCATGTACCCTAGGATTCGTAAAAGGAAAGGAGATCTATGAAACTGGCATAATGTTGGGAGTCAGAAACTTGAGTTTTAAGCATGGCTCTGCCACTAACCCACTAAATGACCTTGAATAACTCACTTAAACTGTTTCAATTCATGCATCTGTTAAATGAAGACTCTCTCTATAGGGGAGTTGTTTGAACAAACTTTGAGACAATACTTGGCATGTTTAAAAACACGATTATTCTACTGTGCAGTCAGTGGGAAAAATCATACACCCCAAAATGCTTTATTATACCATACGGCCACTTAAATCAGTGATCAACCACTTCGCTTGTATGCATTTGTGCAGCTCATTGACTTCAGCAGTAGCTTCACGTATGCAAGTGAAAGCAGAATTTTGCATATTGGCTTTTGTAATTATGTAGTCAGCACAATATGCTATGTAGGAAAGCAAAAAAAAAAACTTGTGAAGAACCTAAAAGTTAATTTATCTACCTCTTATAATCAAAGGCTCTCACTTCAAAACTACATTGAAAAGAATACACCCATCCTCATCTTCCTGGCACAGTTGTATAAATGGTCCCTATACAATGAAAAGCACTTTTAGCAAAAGTGACAAAGAGAAAACTACTCTATGGTGGTTACTGAAGTTACATCATGCATCATTCCTGGATTTGAGGGAGAATTCAAATTCAGTTTGCTTATTCACATACCATCTGATCCAGCATCAAGTGAAGCCTCCCTCTGCCCTGAGCAGAGCTCTTAGATTTGACCTGAACCTTGCCCTATGATCAGTAATGGTTGTGAAAACAGGGAGACTTTCAAGGGGAGGTGAGGGTGGGGGGAAAGGAAGGTGCACTGGTGAAAAAATTTAAAAAAAAATGAAAACCTCTAGATATAGTGTACTTATATTTTCAGAAAGCCTTTCACAAAGGCTTTAGAAGAAACTAAGCTGTTATGGGATTAGAGGGTCCTCTCAAAGCGGTAACTGATTAAAAAGAGAGGAAATAAAGGAATAAATGATCAGTTTTCAGAATGGAGACACAAATGTGTTCTCCCAGAGGTCTATACTGGGACCTGTCCTATTCAATAGATTCACAAATGATCGGGAGAAAGGGATAAACAGTGAAGTGGCAAAATTTGCAGAGGATACATGACTACTCAAGATAGTTAAGCACAGGAAGACTGCAAAGAGCTACAAAAGGATCTCTCAATACCGGGTGGCTGGGCAACAAAATGGCAGATGAAGTTTAATATTGATGAACAAGTAATGCATATTCAAAAATGTAATCCCAAATTACACATACAAAATGACGTGGACTAAATTAGCGTTACCATTCGAGAGAGATCTGGGAGTCATTGTGGAGAGTTCTCTAAAAACATCCACTCAATATGCAATGGCAGTCAAAGCCACAATCAGAACGTTGGGAATCATTAAGAAAGGGATAGAGAATAAGACAAAGCAATATTATATTTTCTAAATAAATCCATGGTACGTCCACATGTTGAATACTGCATGCAGATGTGGTAAGCTCATCTAATAAAGAAATAAATATTAGGGGCATGGAACAACTACTATGAGGAAAGATTAATAAGACTTGGACTTTTCAGCATAGAAGAGACAAATGAGGGATTGAATACCATTGAGATCTATCAAATCAAGACTGCTGAGAAGAAAGTACTATTTACTTGTTCCCATAACACAAGTAGTAGTGGTCACCAAACAAAAATTTATATGCAGCGGGTTTAAAGCCAAGCAAAAGCAAGTATTTCTTCACACAACACAGCCTGTGGAACTCCTTGCCAGAGGATGCTGTGAAGGCCAAGACTACAGCAGATGGTCTAATAAAAAAAAGAATGATACGTTCATGAAGAATAAATCCATCAGTGGCTAACAGCCAGGATGGGCTGGGATGGTGTCCCTAGCCTCAATTTGTCAAGCTGGGAATGGGTGACAGGTGATCTTGAGGATTACCTGCTCTGTTCATTGCCTCTCCGGCACCTGGCATTGGTTATTGCTGGAAGACAGGATACTGGGATAGATGGACTTTTGCTCTGACTAAGTATAGCTGTTCTTATGTTCTCTTGTCAGTAGGTGAAAGTTACCAGTTTTCAAAACTCTTCTAGATTTATTTCTCCCTATACCTATGCTAACACTGTAAAAAAACAAGGCATTGTTTCCAGGGGTGAGAAGACATGTGCTATCCATTTGCAAAATGGTTTGGTCAGCAAGGTTACTATAGTTACACACATAGGAAGTCTTGGGGTCCGATTTTAAGAAGAGTCTAGCATCATAAACAGATCAGATTTTCATAAATGCTTAGCTCCAGCTTAGGCACTAAAGTAGGTAGCTAGATTGTCAGAAGAACTCAGCACATTGGGTACTAGATTACTTTAAAAAAAAAATCAGTCCTGACGTGGTCTAATCAAAGATGGTGGGTGTTAGGTACCTTTGAAATCCTGGACACATTTCTGGATCATAGCTTAATCTACACAACCAAGTTGTGTTAATTTTTTCAGGTGTTAACAAAAACAGCCAGAGGGTGTTCACACCTACACCTTCTGCCCACAGATAATATCCTCATGGGGGGGGGGGGGGGAGACTCTCATTGGCAGTGTGAGTAGTGCAGTGTGGGTACATATCTGCAGAAGCAGTCTTCCTCCCTGTCCTTGTGCTCCTAGTACAGAGCAGAGCAGGCGCATTCCAATGATTTGCTCTTTGTTTGTTCCACAAATGGAGCAGCTCATTCAGCTGTCAGCTACTACCCAGAGCTTTGAAAGGGTGAGGGTGCATGCCTTTAGGGCAGCAGAGATCAAAATTTGAGCAGAGCAATCAGGGCATGCACTGCGGGATACTGGTTCTGTGAACAAAACCAACAGCAGTGTCTATACTAGCTCTTTACTGACAAAGGGAAGGGAAAAGAAAGAGGTCTCTCATAGGGGTGGAAGATCTGTGTTGCCAAAAACTGCCTTTTAGTAACAAAACCTGATAGTGTGTAGACAAATCCAATGCCAGCACAGACTCTGTAGCACAGGCATTGCCTGAAAACAACAAGGGTGAGTTGTGTTTTTTTCCCCCAGAACCTTTGAAACGGAATGTATCCAGGAAACACAGTAGATTTTAACTGCATTTTTAAATCAGACACCATGTATTTCACGGTACTTGCTGCAGAAGCTAAAGGCACATCTACACTATGAGCAATACTGATTTAGCTATAGTACAGTAGCTATCCTACTGTAACCCTGTAATAGAGGCACAAAGATTTTTTTCTTCTATTGCTGTAGCAACTCCAGCTGTGCCTAAGATATAGTAGTTTGGTTGGTGAAGCAGTCTTTCATCAACCTAGTGGGATCTAAAGGGTTAGGTTGGAACTAAGGAAGGGTGAGGATTTCTCACGCCTGAATGCTACAGCTACACCAAGCTAAATTTTAGGTGTAGACCAGGTCTCAAGCTTTCATTGAGCATATATTTCTAGCCTTTATCTTTGTAAACGCAGCCTTAAAAATACGATGGCATGTAACCAATGCAGTGTCATCTTCCCGAGTCTGCAGACCGTATGACACGCAGCTGGAGTGTTATGTCTCAAACTTAGACAATTACTTTGTTTTGCTCAACACTTATCTGTTTTGTTACTAATCAATTTAGGAGAAACATCCAGCTAAGGTGCCTATGCCACAATCCCTCAGGAACTAAAAGCCCCCTTGGGATCCTACCCAGCTGCTGTAACTTTCAGTTTAATTTTAAACACATGCTTAAGCAAGATGCCAGCCTAATATATTGTGGGCTTTTGAGAAATTTACTACTCGTTATTTTTAAAATTCTTACTACATTTACTTAGGCCATATCTAACTAGAGAGCTCACAGTGGCACCGCTGTACCGATGCAGAGGTGACGCTGTAAGATCATTCATGTAGCTGCTCTATGCCAATGGGGGAGAGCTCTCTGTCAACGTAATTAAGCCGCCAAGCAATGGTGACCATGCTGGAGGGAGAACCTCTGCCACCGATATAGAGTTGTGCTTCCTACCACTTATGCTAGCAAATCTTTTGGCATCTGGAGGTGTTTTTTCACACCCGAGTGACATGAGTTTTGCAGGTGTAATGGTAGTAGACACAGCGTCAGTTCAAAAGACAAAAGTAGTACTGTGTGCACTCCATTCTTCCTTCAACCCAGCTGCATCTTAGGGGTTAGGCTGGTACAGCTAAACTGTTGAGGAGGTAAGGATTTTTCCACACTTGAATATTTTTGGAAATAAATCCCAGTTAAAAATGACCTCCCAGTGCATCTGGGGATCGGTTTTGTCCCACCATTAACACATCATGACACGTTTAAACATGTCAGTAAAGTCAATATTAATATTGGAGCCACTCTCACATAAGCCTCATATAGGCCTCACCTTTCTACCTATGCTTTACTCTAAACCATGTATATAGATCTACCTACATGCACAAACTAACTCTTAGAATTTGGAGCTATTCAACAGATGGACTTCTACCATCAAACTACAGAGTAACCTAGAAACATTTAATGCCATATACCAGATCTAGTAACTCAAAATGGGCATTGGATACTATGCTAAATTCTGGAACCATACTTCCCAAACCTTCAAGGTATTTTAGAAGCAGGCACATATCACTGCATTATATCATTATCCATGCTTTATATCCATGCATTAGATTATGATTTAAGATATCCAACTTTAAAAGCCGTATTGAGGGCTGCAATTCAAATGACTGTAAAACTCCAGTGGTTCGGCACTCCTGATGGTCCGGCACCATCTGGAACCCGGAAGTGCTCTGGGCAGCTGGACAATTGGAGCTGCTCTGCCCCGGGCTTCCCCAAGTCAGCTGCTGGTCAGTTTCAGGAGCAGCTAATTTGGGGAAGTCTGGGGCAGAGCAGCTGGAGTGCTGCCGGGTTGGTCCCACAGCTCTGAGGGGCGCATCCCTCCCACTCCACCCCAGACCCCTCATAGCCCCCCCTTCCGATAGTCCAGCATCTGATAATCCGGCACCTCCAGGTCCTAAAGATGCTGGATTATCGGAAGTTTACTGTACAAAGCTCTGTGGCAGTGAAGTTCCCTTCTCTCACCATCCAGTATGATTCAGAGGTGCAAGAAACGAGGAGAGTCAGAAGCAAAAGAATGCGACTCTTCAGCAGTGCGAGGGTCACAGTGGCACTTAGGCTATAACTTTAGTGACAGCTAAGTTCAACTCTCAGTTAACGCAGCATATTTTATTTGCCTGCTTGTAAAAGCCGCATACATAGAAACTGAGACCCTCAAAGATTAATGTACGTAGCCTGAACACACTGAGGTAAGGCGGTACTATTATCCCCATTGTACAAAAGAGGTGGGGGAGTGAACAAAGGCATAGACAGATTAAAAGACTTGCCCAAGGTCACACAGGATTTCCATGGCAGAGTCAGGAACAAAAGGTCCCAGCCCAGTGCTTGAACCAAAAAACTACCTCTTTGCACTGGGGAAAGGAATGGGGAGAACATCAAGGATCACCCTGAGAGCCTCAAGAGCTGGCAGGATTTGGTAAGCTCTGCATTTAAGTCACTTCTGCTCCCTAACTCCTAGACCTCACTCCCTTTCTCCTCCCAAAGAGTGAATTCCATTCCATGCAGACAAAAGAGCTTTCACTTCCTTTTGTAAGAGGGCATCCCCTCCTTTCCGCTGATTAATATTAGGTGCCCTTAGTTCCCAAATGCACTGCAAAAAGATCAATACCAGCCAGTGCTGCTGCTTCAAAATATTTGGGGATACATTTCAGACACACCATGCACACAGGTATGCCTTTCGAGCCAAAGACCAAAGAGTTTGGGGGGGAGGGGGAGAAGAGGAGGGGCATGCCATGAAGAGAAGGAACTGGATGGACAAACCTCATAGCTAGGATAGGACCTGGCCAATCCTGAACTTTCTGGCTTAATTGGCAATAGTAATGCCATTATTTTTCCAGCAATTAGGCATGAAGTCCAAAGTTCGCTCCTGGAGGCGTAAGAGGTACTGAAATTAAGGTAAATATAGATCTGCCGCCTGATTTGAGGAATGCAATAGATAGCTTTTTTTTAAAAAAAAATTTAGCCCAGAAGATTATGGGGTCTCTGGATAAGAAATCCACATATGGATTGTCAGGTAAACACATCTTGAACTGGAGGTGGAGATTGAGTTAATAGTTCTCCGAGTTCATATAATAGACTCAGTCTATAGCTATTTCACTGATGACTGTGAACAATATAGCTACTGTGCCTCTCCCGTGGTGTAAGTGAAGACGGCTGCTAGACTCTGAAAATAAATTATGCCATGCTTTATTAAATGGTAAACAGCTGTTCCAACCACAATACATGCTAATTGAAGAATGCCTTAAGCAGTCCTGTAATAAAAAAAGCTTTGCAAGAGTTGGGGGTGGGGAGGGGGAATGTAGTGACATGACAGACTCACTAGCATAGGCTCCCTTACTTAAAATTCGACACATGGGTCATTCAAGGCAAGACGTATACTCTGAAAAAGAGGAACTACAGTAATGAACATTTAAGAATCATTAGCAGGCTCTTTCATGCCATGGCATGCTTAACGAGGAAACATAGCCACCAGGTTCTCATTGGATTTCCATGTCTTGCTTTGCTTGAAAGTATGTATATGTGAATGCAAAAGCTGCAAGGATACATTACAGGCAGTCCCCGGGTTACGTACAAGATAGGGACTGTAGGTTTGTTCTTAAATTGAATTTGTATGTAAGTCGGAACTGGTACATATTGTAGGGGAAACTCTAGCCAAACATTTCTTCAGAGCTCAGTTTTATTCTCCCACACCTCACTTCCCTCAGTCCTTTATTCTCAAGCTGAGGTGTCTGCTGAGAAAAGCCGCTCCACATCTCCTTGGTCTGCTGGGGGGGGGGGGGGGCGCGCTAGCTTTGCATCTCCCTGGTCTGCTGGAGGGAAGCAGCTAGTGCAGGGTTGCCTCACCCCGTTTGTAAGTAGGGATCCGATGTAAGTTGGATCCATGTAACCCGGGGACTGCCTGTACTCCCAACCCATAACTGTCACCATTTAGGGAGAGCTTGAGAAAGAATCGGAACTACTGCATGTGGAAAAGGAGAGGCACAAAAGGGGAGAACACCACTGGAGACAGGAACTTCTGGGGCAAGAAAGACCCCGATCCTGTAACTGCATCCATATGGGTGGATCCCTGTACTCAGTGTTTTTTTTGTGACAGTACTGCCCAGTACACAGTACCAGCACCTGCAGTCAGAGCTCAACAACTTTTCCCCTGGAGTACCAGCACGTTTTAAAACACACACACACACACACACACACACACACACACAAAGCAGCACTGCCTGTACCCATGAAGAGCCCCACTGGTGTCAGTGGGGCTCTTGGCAGATGAACAGGTCTACCAGCCAGGATGAAATTTCAGGATCAGAGACTTAAAACTCTTGTTCCTGCTGTGGCAGTAGTTACTTATGACATATAGAAATAAATGGCGCTTTCTACTAAAATGGTCATGATGGAGCAGCAATGAAATTCTGGAATGGGAAAGTGTTTAAAGCAAGGGGCTAAGAGGTCACCATTTCTTGGGCTTCTAGTCCTAGTGCCTGCAGTTATTGTGTGTGATGTGGAAGAATCACATCCTCTTTGAACATTAATTTACCCATCTGTAAATGTGGTTTTAGTCACTCACCCTAAAGGGTCGCTGAGAAGTTCAATTTGTAAAAGTGCTGAGAATGATAGATATTATGAAATGACAATTATGCTATTTTGCAGAGCTTCACATTGAAACAAACATTTTCCAACATGAAACTATTTCAAGGATATTGTATTAGGAATACAAATTATCAGTTTTAGAGAAAATAATTTGTAGAGTTAGCCTACGGTTCTGAGAGAGTTTGCGTAAGTGTAAACAACAGGAAAATATTCTTGCAGGAGAATTAAAAATAGATTTAAGGCAGCAGAAAAAATCATGTTAATCATAAAATACAATTTATTAAATTTGAAATCTGCCTCCCACCCACTCCTGCAGCACCGTCCCAAAAATATTTTAAGGCAAGAGATATACATGATGAATAGGTGGAGATTTAAAAACATTTAAAAAAGTTTGCTAGAAAATAAATATTTAGAAATTAAGAAAAGGAATCAAACCATCAAACACAAAAAATTAATTAACTTTGTCCATAAAAATCTCACAATGTGCTTGAAAATTCATGGAGTAAAGCAATTTCTTAACAGAAATGGAATCAGGTTACTCCTCCCTCCCCACTGGACTGTGTGTGCGCATTTCCTTTATAAATAAAAGCTTCAGTATCCAAGGTATTTCCTTTGTTGTGCCACCTTTAGGACTTACTATTTGAAGTATTCCACTGAAATAGCTATGCTAGGTGTAGTGTTTAGAATTTTAAGTAAAATCTTAAACAGTTACAAATCAAAGCATCAGGCTATTTTGAAGTGCCTACACTATATTTACTGCTACTGCATACATCTGCATTATATATATCAGCAACACATATACAAAACCTGATTATAGCTTTGGTGGAAAATTACTCCAAGAATTAAAGTAAAAAAACTAAAACAAGATAATTTAAAAAAATAAATTACACTTTTAAAAGATGAGTACACACACTGTTCGTGATTGGCTCTAGAAATATGCTTTCAAAATCTCAGATTGAGACAATTTGCATGATATTTTTCTGCCATTGACCCAATTATTTCAATAAAAAGTTGCACTGAAAATAGAACAGATCTGCGAATTAAAAATTCCAAGTAACCCAACCCTCACATACCTAATAAGCAGTTTAGGCATGATGATGATGGCATTTTGCAGCCATGTTGGGGTTTGCAATGTTTTAAACTATGCTTTTTCCCCACATTGTGCATAGGAGGAGAAAATGTTGTACAAGAAATCCCACACAAATCTGTAATTAATTTCTCAGCAAACTGTTACTTTTAAATTAAGCCAGCCTGATCATGGAGGATAATGTGAGAAGCCGTATAAATGGTGTAAAGTTAAGGAGAAGAACAAAAATTTCAAACAATAGGTAGGTTAATATAACCGCATACATTAGAAACGTCTCAATTATTACATCCATAAAGGCAGAACCTAAAAAGCAGCATTTCATAAGAAGGTGTCATGTTGACATATATTGCTCATTAAAAAAGGTGCCGTTTGAATATGGGTTACTGTTCTTCATATGCATGAATATTGGTAACACACGGTTGGAAAGGAAAGCCCCCGAGATTTCATGTAGTTTGAATATTTAATGTAACAATAGTTCGCTCCCTAATAAAAAGAGAGAGGAAAGAATATTTGGGAGCACAGAACATACATTTGCTTAAAAAAAAACCAAGTAATCACTATTGGCATTCTGTATACAAATTTCCAAATGTACTGTTAAAATAGTGACCATTGATAATAGCTGCTATTTAACCCAAGCTACATGCATGGTAAATGAAGTTAAAAAACCCAAATACTGACTAGCATATATATTTAGATGCCTATTCGCACACACTAACCTACTAGTTATCTCTGCTTACACTCAGGCTGTCAGGAAACTGTCAGCTGTAAAGGCGATAAGGTGAGCAGTTTAAAGAAGATACTGAAGCCTTAAGCTTCTTAATGTTTGCAAGAATCAATCCCATGAAAGCAAACAACTTGAAAAGGGGTTCTATGTATTTAGGAAATCTCTGAGCTCCCCTTGCTTTTGCCAGAGCTGGAGCTAGCACTAGAGTTTTCTCACCCTAATGACCCCTGAAGCAGCCCTGAGGGATTGTGAAACAAGGCCGTTACACAAGGCAGCTTGCTAATTGAGAAGTTGATCGGGGGTAGAGAAATCCTGCTTTAGCATGTTAAGTGTCGAAATCAAGCATGACTAGATTGACGTCGCCAAATCACTGTCTAGAGGCCACTCCAAGCCAGGAGCAGCAGGGCTTTTCACACCTGATAGGTCCTCACTCTATCTACATCAAGTCACATTAAGAAAGGAATGTATTATAGAACTGTAGCTTGTGCCCCTTAAGAGCATTACTTGTACTCTCTAATTGCGGCTTCGTAGTTTCCTAGAAGTAGTGAAAGCCTCTAAGTGTCAGAACTATGCATTACCTGTTCCACTCAGAGCACCCACCTTCATCTACGCACCAAAAAAAGTAAAAGGATCCCTCAGTTCCAAGAGGCCAACTAAATGAAATGATTTGTTATAGATTACTAAAAACACATGTACCAAAAAAAATAAAAATTAAAAAAAGATTTGGTTATCACCACTTTGGATAATACAGGTATTCAGAAGAATTGGGCCAGTGTCCAAAATAAGCTGCTCTAACAAAAAAGCACGTTAGTGGGTGTTTGTCATAGTTATGTGTTAACTCATCAATCCTCAAAACAGTCCTGTGAAGGAGGAGGGCTGGTCTCCAGGGAAAAGTTTCCTGGCATAGTGCTAATGGAATAATTATCCTGCTGTAGTTCAGACAGTGTAAATCCCCTCATGGTCTTTCTATTCTGGAATTAAATCACATTGATTCCCAAGTAGACTTACACTGGTATAACTACAGCGGAATTATTATTTTGGTAAAGCTACGCTGGGAGATTTACTCTTGTAGACAAGCCCTGACACTTGCAGAAATTGGGGCAGGGAGGTTCAGCAGAAGGGTTTCAAAGATACAAATTAGGTACCTACTGATTACCAATGAGAGCTGTCCCTTGTATCTTTGAAAAATCTCCATCCTCAGTGGCTACAAAGAGCCTGTACATCCCCTCTGGGATTAGAGCTCTGAAGTCCCCAGCACCTCCACCCCTCCAGTTCTTGGCTTCTTCAGTCATCATAATCTGATGGCGTCACACAATAGTCACGGTATTGTTGGCTAGGGACGTGAAGGACTAGTCAAGCATTTGCTTATTGGATAGTCAACATGGTAGTCAACTAGTTGCTCCCCCCCCCCCCTTGTTGCCTCTATCAGAAAGAGGCAGCAAGAGGGGGCGGAGGGAAACAGAAAGGAGTATTTCAAAGCAGCAGCACTACTTGAAGCCTGGGGACAGACCCCGGGCTCCACACGGCACTGCCACTTTGAAACGTCTCGTGCAGCCTGGGGCCAGCTGCATCAGGCTCTCTGTGACATTTCAAAGCAGCAGCACCATGTGGAGCCCAGGATGAGCTGGAATTCCCAGCTGATCCCAGGCTCCACGTGGCGCTTTCGCCTTTGAAGTGTAGCAATAGCCCTAGGGCTGTTGCTACATTACAAAGGTGGGATCGCCCTATCCACAAATTCAGTGTTTCTTAAACTTAAGACGGGGGAACACCAAACAATTTTTTATGGAAGAACACCAAAGATTTTTTTGTTGAAAAAGGATTTGTGGGAAATTGAGCAAAATAAGGGCAGCCATTTTGGCAGCACACCTCCAACTGCCTTGCGGCACACCAGTGTACCCCGGAACACAGTTTAAGAAACACTGCACTAACTGAATAGTTGATGCAAAATGCATCTATTCGATTACTCAATTAGTCGATATTAACATCCTTACTCTTTGCACCATGTGGAATGTACTGCAGGTAAAATCTGAACAGAAGAGGAAATACATGGGCACATGTGGCCAGCATGTGAAATTCATTGCTGCAGATGGCTACTCTCACTAGGGGGAGGGGATGGAAGAAGAGAGACTTCACAAGCTCCCTCACCCCCAGGCCAATCAGAGTCTGTGGGCAGGTGAGCAGAGAAGTTTTCTGGCTCCACTCCTTCCACCCAAGGCTCCACCCCTTCTAGGGTGGCCCAGGGCCACTTCAGAAATTTATGAAGTGGCCCCATTTTAATAATTATTGCCCACCCCTATTGTAGATGGAGTACGTAAGTGCACAGGGTAAGTCCACCGGGGCAGAAGATGCCTTTTTGTTTTGTGTTTGTCTAGCACCTAGCACAACAGACCCATGGTCAATTATTAGGGCCACTAGGCACCATGAGAATACTAATAAATAATCAGCAACAAGTAAACCCAATACTTTCTGTACAAATCTTCCCCATTTGAGCTAAAGAAAAACTATGAGAGCTGCAAGTAGCAGGCTATTATAGCTTCAGGGGTATAATTAAGGGTATACCTACACTGCAATTAAGAACCCATGTCTGGCTCATGCCAGCTGATTTGGGCTTGGGGGTCCTCTCACTGTGGGGCTATTTAAGTGCAGTGTAGACATCCAGGCTCTGCCTGATGACTGGGCTCTAGAACCCTGAGAGGTGGAAGGACTAGAACTACACCACCATGATTAAACAGCCACACAACCTGAGAACTGTGAACTTGACAGATCTGGCATAGGCCAACCACAATACATCTACTTCCAATGTAGACACAGTCAAAACAGTCATCACAGAGCAGGTAACATTAAATTTCATGAAAACTTTGTTATTTCGGTCTTCCAGCATATGAAAAGATGCAATTTTTCACGAGCCTAAACATTTTTCAACATCTAGATCAATAACATTGAAGCTAGAAAGTCCTTCAGTAAGAGGCAATGGTTTCAATAAATTTGTTGATAAAAGCAACAAAAAAGTCACAAATTTAAGAGCGACTATTGGGGGAAAGTGTTTGGAAATCATCAACTGGCTCTGGCTGTACATCGTGTAGGGTAAGTAGAGTATTACACATTTTAAAATAGGGGCAATCAAATGGCACACAGTGAGGAATTATGATAGAATCTTCCTCTCTCAGTAGCATCCCCCAACCTTTCACCTCCCTCCCCAAGAAATCCTGTCAGCATTCCACAATTTGGCTTGCTACACTCCTTCCTGCGACTTCCCTTCACCCACGTCCTTTGAAGTACTGGATGTTGGTCACTCACTGCTGGAGCTGGGATGCTAGGTTTGATGGACTGAGCCAGTATGATAAATCCAATGTTCCTATATGTTCTCCTTAGGGATGCCAACTATCCCAGACTGGCTGTCACTGCCAAAAATGGTGTCCAGCCGTCCCATCAGGAGAGTTGGCAACCCTAGTCCTTCTTGACTAGAAGTAGGGATGCTGTTTGGTTCCTGGCAGAATTATAGCTTCAAGTCACCAAAGATGAGCTGGTATTACAGTTTATCCCTTTCTTCCCTATTGTGATGGTCAGTGGTAGACAGCATGGCAGGCACGGCTGCAAGCACAGACAAGCTTATAGTGATAGAGAATGATAAAAGTGCAAGAAAAAAAGCAAAGAGAGAGATCTTTCTCCTCCTAGAGAAGAGACCAGGTAAACCAGCTCTCACCTGAGCCCATTCACGTCACCTCCATCCGAATCTTGCCAAGTGGAGTAGAGATGGGCGAGCATGTGATACGAATTAAAAAGGTACACAATGTTAACGAGCATGTTACTAATGCAATAAGCCCCATGCTAACTGCTATTTATGGTAGCATTATTTTTGGCCTTATTATAGTATGGAATGCTCCTCTCAGTGCAGATTGGGATGGGTGGAAAATAGGAGTACACACTGCCTTAGAGGGAAAACAGTTTAAAAAATTTCAGTTTTTTAAAAACCCTGAAGTCTTACAAGAGGCAAAGCAGACAAACAGAAGCAAGTCCAGTGGGATTAAAAACAACGGGACAGTTGTAGGCATTTTGCTCCCCCACCACTACTTGATTATTTTGAACTTGTGTGGGGGGAAGAATGAGGAGAAGACTCTTCAGCTACCACCAGCCTAGCCTCTGCTTCAGAAGTTGTGATGGGTCTATCCAAGGTATCATCATTCCAAAGATTTGCACCAACATTTTTCCAAAACAGGAGATAGTTTCATGGCTGTAGAGGCCCTCGCTGCCAGAAGGCGGTGTGTGCAATCTGGTGAATTTGCAAATACCTCAAACCTCTCTCAATCCTGCAGCTTGCATAGATATTTGAAACAGTGCACACTGGATGCAACAGATCATAGAATCAGAAGGGCAGGATTTTACACTGACATTGTTCACTGCTGCACGTTTCCACTAAAGTGCCAGGCAACAGAGCATCTGGCCTTTGGTCTTCCTATTCCAGTTGTTGAACTCTGCTTCAGGAGTAGCTGGAAATAGGAAACTAACGTACAAAACAGCCAGCCATCCCCAACCTTTGCAGCAAGCTTAGAGCTGTAACATGTGTTCAATGGAAATAAATAAAATCAATTAACCTAAATTGCAGATCATTTCTTACTTTTCTCCTCTTTACATTACTTTACTCCTCTCACCCATTTCTCCACTTCTGTGTAACTCATTCTGCCCATCTCTGTTCTCATGTTTGTTTTTTATTCTTCCTTAGAAAAAAAAACAAAAACAACCCTCTCCCCTTTCCTTGTATTTGTCTCCTTCCCTAATGTCTAGCTGCCTCACTCATCTTGATACATATCATTTCTTGCTTGACTGACTTCACCCACTCAAATATTGTTCTTCCTCCACCGGGATTATTTTTTTCCTATTTCCTTCCTACAGCGGGCAGCAGTCAGGCTAAAGATAGAGAATTCATATTTCTTCAGCACCCAGCAGGCTAGCTGCTGCCACTACTGTACAAAGGTCTGGTCTAAACAGCCATGCAGCTCCAGCCATTGTAGCAGCAGCACAAGTAGCTAAAATGAATGGTTTGCTGGAGCTCTCCCATCATAAGTGGAGTTGTTCTTAAGACAGATACACTGGAAGTTACCAGTGTAAATGTACTCTTTGTGGTAGCATCTTACAGATAAGCCAGCTCTTTCCATTGCCATAGGAGCAGAGCTGGTGTCTTGTCTCCGGCAGCAGCCAGCAGAGCTGAATATAGTGTAATTTCCAATTTTGGTCTAAGTCTTATCTTACCCCATCTTCAGCTCTGAAGAGCAGCCAGTCCAGATACCAACAGTCCACTCTGAGTTACAAGGAAGATTCTGGTGGCTCTGACACTATCAGTGGATTGCCTCCCATCCAAATACTTCGGTCAAATTCCCCATTCCCTTCTCTATAAAGGGAACAAACCATCCCTGAGATGGGTGGGATAAGACAGTCAAATCAATAATTATGCTGAAGGTGCTGTGGGGAGGGAGTCACCATGTCCTTTAGGATAAAATCTGGATTGGGTTTATTAAGAGTAAAGGTAATTTTAGCGCATAGGTTTGTTTTGATTTTTAAAAAGTTGAAAACGAATCACCACCAGCCAGACACATGAAGTGAAAATAAATCCACTCCTGTATTTTAATTGAAGCTCAAGAAAGTCTCAACATGGGGCAAGAAAACATTTAATGTAATCGGTTACCGCTCAAGATATGACACATTAAAGTCTGTCTCTGCAGTACTGAAGCAGATGGCAAATGCAGCAAATTCTCATGCAGTCAATCTGCCTTGTTAGACCTAGTGCACAAACTTTTCCCCCAGAAGTTGAGTGTCCTGTACTGTAAAAGGCTCTTCCTTCTCGCCTAGTCATACCACTCTAGGATCTGTTACTGCTCTTCATTAATCAGTTATACTTAAGACTTTAGTTACTGAAAGATTATAGCTCTGGTTCTGCAACCTTTAGTCCCACGAGAAAGGACTACAGTCCCATTGGCTTCAGTGGGTTGGATTTACCAACCTGCCCGGCATCAGATGGATGTTACCACACAAAAAGGGAGAACTCAGAACCTCACCTCCCCATTGTGCTGTGTTTAGAAATAAAAAACAATGATCTATTCCCTCCCCCCCTCCAGGGGGAGAAAAAAAAAGGGAGGAGAGACACACACTTAACTCACCCTTATTGAGTAAGGGTGGTGTTTAACACACACACCCACCCACCCACACCCACCCCATTTTTCTCCACTAACAAAATTCTCCATGTCCTTATAAAATCAAGGGTGTGTTAGAGGCATTGAGAGAGCAGACTATTGATAGGTTGCAAGTGTAGGAAGATGTGTATCAGTACAATTTGTAGTTAGTATGTTACAGGTACAAGCATTTTTTACAGAGCACCTCTGCCATTGATAATCTGTTACCAAGACACTATTCAGACTCCAGTGAAGAAGCTTACTGCTTACACCCCATAACCACCAACTGTTCCAGGAAGCTGCCAGACAAACCGGTCATTTCAATCCCAAGGTGGTCTGAGATACTTGTACAGTATCAAGATTTAGGTAGACTCATGTCTTTTGGGGGCCATTTTAGCTAGGCTGAGACTTCTTGTGAGTATTTTTATATATAAAGCAGTATACTTAAAGAGTTGTTCAACTAGGGGTAAATTGTTTGCTAATGGTAGAATACACAGTATTTGTGGACAGATACAAACAGTCATAGAATATAAAATCTAAGAACTGGTGAATTGACCAAAAAGTTCACTCACTATTCATTCAACTTTTTCAGCTAAACTTGTTTTGCATTCATTGGAATATTTTCATAAAGGTCAATTAAAAAAAAGACTGACAGTGGACAGCTAATTTTAATATAGCAGAATATTCTAGAAAAATATTTTTGCATCAGAAAACTGATCAGCTATGGTTACCTGAGTATCAAAACATACTTATGACCTTACCGTACAATGTAATTAGCCTGGATTTTCAATATTTGCAAAGATTGCTGACTATGCAATAAAATCATAATTTTGCAATTTCTCAGGTTTATTCTTTCTGTCCCTGAACCGATGAAAAGTTGAAATTTGAACCCATTATTACCAGTTAAGCTTTAAAATTTAACAAGGGACCTAAGAAGAGTAAAAGAGGAGTAAAATGAGACTATGTGAATAATGGATCACATTACAAATGTTAGGACTTAGTAGCGCACTTTATTCTTTAGATTTTACAAGACCTGATCCAATGCCTACTGAAAACCATTGACATCAATGGCATCAGGCAAATGGCACTGACTGCATCTTTACTCAGAAGAAAAAAGACATGTGGAGATTAGTCCCAAAGTAAAATTTCATTCTCTGCTCCAATTTACAACATGTGCAATCCCACTAGTGGAACTGCATGATATTTAAAGTCAGGGGAAAATTTGGCCCATTGTGTTTGATCTCTATTACAGAGAATTTTAAAATGTTTGAGGAGGAAAATTGGCTATTTTGGGGTGTATAGTGAAGTCTGTTGTTAAATGCATTTGGCCATCGTAACAATGAATCAAAGTGCCAATCAAATATCCTGACAAACTCATGTATCAAATGACTTGCATTACTAATGGTGGTAGCCACTAAGGGTACGTCTAGACTACAGGCTTGTGTCGACAGAAGTTTTGTCTACAGTATCTGTCGACAAAACTTCTGTCGACAAAGAGCGTCTAGACACATTCAGTTCTGACGACAAAGCAAGCTGCTTTGTCGACAAAACTCTGTAGTCTAGACACACCCAAAGTGATGCTCTAACACATAAGATCTTTACAAGTCTGAGGAAATTATACACTACTGTTGGGTTTGCAATACAGAGTCTTTTAAGGGAGCTGGTAAAAGTAACAGGAGAGTTTGCTCTTTGCTGTACTCTTTTCAATTATTGTCAATTCCTTCTCAGAATCCTTCCCCCACCCCATTTGAGCTTTTTATAGTTATTTCTGCCCTGTGAATATCTCTTGGACAGTTTTGATTTCAGCAAGTACCTCTTTTTTTTTTGTTTCATCTCTAGTCAAAAAGGGAATATCTACTCATTTCCCTCCAATGAAACTCTGCATCACTGCCACAACAGCAACAGATCAGAGAGGATTGCAAATTAATTTTCTATTGGAGAAAAAAGTCACTGGCATAGAGTCTGTATATTGACTTGGTGTAACTGGTTTTATTTACACAAGCTCTTGAACAGGAAGAAGACATGAACAGGCAGAGAAATGTGCGTGTCTTTCAGGAATGTTAGCCAAAACACCAATGACCAATTTCCAGAGAACAATTCTGCCCCAAGAATTGACCCTAGATAAAGAGAATAAGGCAAAGAGCAAAGACTCCTGCTGCTGGCAACTGGTCCCCCAAGAAACAAAACCAACAATACAGCATTTCTATAAAGACTTAACAGTGCTACAACATTAAGAAAATGAACCTGTAATACATACACCAGTCTCATGTGGTGACTCCCACAACCACAATATTTATGAAAAAGTGTACACTGGAATGCAGGATTTGTGTCTCCATAGGATGTAAATAAATTTTATACAGCAGAGGAAGCTGCTGCCATGACACCATATCATATCATAAGCACGTCTCTAAATTGTATGAACATAAACCTTTAGTAAAGACTCATATGGACTGAAAGGGGATACTTGCGTTAGGAAGGCTTGCAGGGCTGGCCCCAAAATAATAAATAAAGCATAATGGTATGCAGAAAGCTGGCTGGGAGCACGAACAGGAATGACAGCACCCAAGTTAAAAATAATTAAAACTAATAAGCCATGAAGCTCACTAGACAACAGATCAACACCTTCTCTAGCACTGATAGCTTTACGGTGATGGTTCTCCTCTCATTTTGGTGCATTCGGTGCCCTGTTTGGAAGCATTGGCCCTTCTAATAGGAATATTTCTTCTATCTTGCAGCTTTTAATCACCTATTAAACAGTGTAGCTTTAAAAAAAATATAATTTGTACTGAGAAATTACCTATGGGGTCTTTAGGTGAGGTGCTGTACAAACACAGAACAAAGTGATGATCCCCAGCACAAATCTTACAAACCGAAATATTAGACGTAACAGGCGAATACAATGAACAGACTGGGGAAACAGAATCAGTGAGGCAAGGACAGCACACCAGCTGTCAAAGTGCTCTTTTTTTTTTTTTTAAAGCCACCTGGTAGATATGGTTACTCCAAGCCAACACTTGGGGTGAAGAGCTTCTAGTTTCTGTAATACATCTAATGATCACATGTAAACCCTATTTCTCCACTACTCTTATCAGTTTCATATTCACAGATAATTTCCACACCCACCACTTTTCTACTCATCTTTCTCGGCTTCATATCCGCTTCGGCTATTTGCCTGTGCTCACTCCCTGCCCTTCTACTACTGTGATGGCCCACAGCTTGGGCAGGTCAGCATAGGATTGGGAAAGTTTTCCATAGGTAGCCACTTTTCATGGGGGGGAGTTTGTATGAAAGAGACCATGCTTGACAGCCACTTCCTAGTGCTTTAGCACATGTTCCACACCAATATTTAATCACCTATTAAATTTAATATTCCACCATTGTGGGGAATAAGGCAAAGCAAATAGTGTCAAGGGTTTCACGTTATATGAGCTTCAGTCTCCATTATACAATTTATGCTAGTGCAGCTGCCATTGAACAGGAATCAAGTCCATTACAGATTCTATATGGATATCTTGTTCATGCTGATTGTTCTCCTCCCGTCCCGTCCCCCCCATAAGGTTTTTCAGCCATATAAGGTTTTTCAGGTTTGGTTTTGGTTTTTGCCTATCAAACAGCAGTTGGTGTTCCTACTGCAACAGTCACCATTAAAAAATGAGCAATTTTCAAAGAGATGCTGTTAATTGAAATTTGGCCCAAAGTTTACAGTTCTTTAAACAAATTCCCAAGCTTTTATGAAAGCTAACTTTAATGTTTCCACAATTTAAAAAATTCCACTATTTTTAAAGTGAATAATTACTATGCAGTATTTGAAACCCAAATAATGCTCAGAATCAAAAAGTGGAATTTACTGTGAAACTGTAACTTTCATTTGGTCTGAGAGTAAAGCAAAAATTAGAGAGCACGAATGTGAACTGTAACAAGGAAATTAGGTTTTTAGTTATTCCACTTAAAAAATTTTGAAGTAGCGCTCGCAGCACAAAAAATCTCTTTACAACATATAGTACGATTTCATTTGAAAGACCTCTACAGATAAATTTCTGCTAATTTAATTGTGTAACTTTAAATTTGTTAAAAGCTACTTGTTAAACCCGTAGGTCCTGATTCTGCAGGAACTTGTGCACATGGGTAATTTACATGAGCAGCTCCATTCACGTCAATGGGACTACTCATATGAGTAAGCCTACTGTGCACATCAGTCTCCAAAACTAAAAGCTCTTCAAAGCAGGGATTGCGTCTTCTGTATGTTCTCTAAAGTGTGTAGGGTACTTTCAGGGAGTATTACATAAATTTATACCAGTATGGTACATTTTGTTGTGGTGATCCAGGAATATGCATGGTTTATTGCATAACAAGTATTCTGCTTATATTGCTAAGGTAGGGTCAATGAGATGAACTCCATCATTCCTTTTAGTACTGTGAAATTGTACACAATTATATTGGTGTCTCACATTAAAAGGAAGAGCATTATAAAGAAAAGTGTCAGAAAAAAATTCACTCAAAAAGAATTCAAACCAAGATTAGCTCACACTTTAAAAAAAAAGACAAAAAGTTAATTAGAATTAAATACTGCATATTAAGTCTTGTATAGTGACTTGCCTTCTTTTTACTTTTTTTTATTTTTATATATATATTTGTTATTTGTATTGATATAAAATGGATAGAATATACAGTTAAAAAAAGTGGTGTTTGCCAAAAATGCCGTCTGGGAATCCACTTTTTTTTTTTAAACTAAGACTTAGAAATAACTAGGATAATTGTCGACTTTTGACTAGCACTGCTTATATACTCAATGGCACACAAATGTATCAATCCCCTGGAATCCCTCTTTTGCTAGAAAGACTTTTGTTTGGTGTGCATACAAAGTAGGATATAAATGTCCATAGTAAAGTCAAAGCCTCCACTTAAGAATGGGTATAGAGAAGTTATGAAGAAAGCTTCTCCCCCATTTAGAAAGCTTCTCTCCCAAACTGAAACATCCAGATTTTCCTGTAAGAGCTTTTCTGAAAATCTTGCCATAAATGAGTCCCAGTGAGAGCTGCTGGATGCTCAGCACTTTTGCAAATCTGGTCCTTATGTCAAGTTTTGGCAAGTTCTGACAGTGCTACACCCATATTATAATATAAACACACAGTTTAATTTTTAACTTCAACTGGAAATACTAAATCCAGCTGTGCTGTGTCTAGTATTTCTTGATTAATTGGAAACTTGGATATTTATGATGGCACTTAAACACCAAAAAAAAAAAAAAAAAAAAATCAGGACACCAAATCTAGATTCTATATAGGCCAGTGTGTTTCACTACTGGGGCAATAAATGAAACAACCCACCACCACAACACTGAAAACAAAACTAGTATTTGCCAATATTCATTCAGTGTCCAAACAGCTGTTTAGTTTGACCACATTTGTATCCCGTGCCAATTGTGAATGTTTGCAGCAATTACTAACCTACAGGTACCAGTGTACCTATACAAATAGGCATTTGTACATGAACAAGAGTATCCACAATTCATTCATTTACTGTATGAAAAAGCTTCAGTCATCTCCGCACAGAGAAGAAACACATGTGAATTAGGTGACCAGTCATGCAACACAAATACCCAAAGCAAACATGAACACCCCATAGACTGACACAGGTTTGCATGAACTATTTGGCAAATACACTCAACTGAAATCAGGATCAATTTGCTATTCGGGATAGAGGGCAAGGGAGGGCTAAATTTGTTCAATAATTTATTTGCCGCTAACAATCTGACCAGCTCTACCCTAAACATCTGAATTCTCAATGCAATTCTAAGAGGAAACCAATCAAATACAGTACAGTGTGTGCATGCTGCTGAGTTGTTAATCTCAATGTTTCTAAACCAAATAATATGGAGGAATGCATAAACTGCTTCAAATTAACCAGGTCTGACGATGCATTTTAAGAAAAGCACTGGGTGTGCCTTGCATACAATGGTAACAATTTGTTATGCACTCTAGTGTTACAGCACTCTAAATGGTAAGTAATTGTTTAAAAATTCGGAAGCATTCCTAAAATGTTTCACTTAAACATTTCTGCAATAAAATCTTATTGAACTGTTGCTTTCATTAATTTTCTTCACACTAGAGACCAAAGAATGCAAGTTCGACTTTCTCTTTTCTTTCTTTTTAAACTTTGCCTACCACTAGCAAATAAACTCTCTCTCAATAAAATCCTGGCCTTGAGTTTTGGCCCCTTAATAGTAGCCTACACGGTTGACTACCTTTGGTGTTAAATTTTCTTAAATTGTATTTCTGTCAGTATATCATTTTTTTAAGCAATGGACCCTATAATAGCAGGCACTATTCTGTCAGGAGTACATTTGAACAGCGTGACAAGTATTTTTCACTACAGGAGACAAACAATGATATGTATTACATGCAGTAAACATTGCCTTTGGTACACAGGGTTCTCTTAGCATTCATCTGTCTAAAATCTCATTGTGTCCCGAACAGGAAAAAACCCTGCCTTCTCATTAACAATTGCCCAGGGCTGTAGGTTTGTAAAGTGCCAACAATGCACTGTCACATTTCTCATGAAACAAGAGCTTGATTGAATATTACAAGAGATGGTAGAAACCCAGCAAGGTTGATTAGGATGTATTTTAAATAGTAAAAACAGAATAAGTATGTATTTTACTGTGCTGCTTAACTAATAAATATGTATTGAATAATTCTTTATACACAAATTTTGTTTTATAAAGATGTTTCCTGAGAATACTAAGTTAGCAGCAAAAGGAACATCTCATTTGGGCAGAAATACACCTCAGTGCAAATGAACAACAGAAGGTATTCTAATCTATTTCAGCTATACACGTGGCCTCCGGTGGCATCTGCAGTGCTCTGAGTCTATATGTTAGGGGATGGATTTTTAAAACAGCTCAGTATTGGCCTGGCTCTGCTCTGATTTAAAGTTAGCACCAACAGCAGATTTAGGCCAACACAGACCCCTTTTAAAAATCTCATCCTATTGAATTAAACTTTAGCTGAGCTTAACTTGGTGCTCTATCCTGCAGAGGTGTACATAAGCAAATAACTGCACTCCCATACCTAACGGCACTCCCATGGAAGTCAATCGGACTACTCCCATTGCAGAAGTGATGCAGGATCTAGCTCTTGCTCTGTTAATTACATTCTGACAGTGATTTTTTTTAAAAATAAAAACAAATTCCCAATTATTCAAGAAGACTTGGAACTCCACCGGGCAGAGGTTGAGGTCAGCAGGGGAATGGTTAGAGAGCTAGCGTGGAATTGGAGAGACCTACGTTCAATCACCTGCTCCAGGTGATTGACTTAAGTTATTTGGTTTCTACAGCCCAGATCCTCAAAGTTGACTCCGAACTTCTATACATTTGACAGTCTGTACCTCATTTCATCCTCTATAACATGGGGTGAATAGCTCTTCTCAGCCTGCCAGATGTACACTGAGAACAAACACATTCCAGATTAAGAGATGCTCAGTAAGGGAGCCTTCAGTGTTTGGAATAGAGAATATCAAGAACAAATTCTATTCAGAACTTCTGAGTGCATTCCTGGCTGTCCTTGTAACCTCAGTTCCCTGTTCTCTGTACAGGGAAATGTCTACTGCACTCTTAAAGGGCAAGGATGAGAATGCCAAGCACATCAACAGCAGAACACCAGTGAACCCTGGCCGAGGCCCACCAATCCAAGAAGGTGAAGGAGTCAGTGGATGCTGCCCTCCCACCAGGGAGAAGACTCTTGCTAATGATAAAATAACTCCCAATTCATCTTACCTAGCACTTTTCAGTCAGTCAGTCTCAAGTGGTCTGCAAAGGCTATTAGTTTTATTATCCCCTTTGATAAGTGGTGACGTGGCTGATCCAAGTCATGCAGCAGGCTCCTTAATGAGCCAGGAATAAAACCCAGGTCTCCTGAATCCCTGTCCAGTTCACTAGCCACTTCCAAACACAAGATAGAGGAGGACGTGTATTCCAAGGTGTAGGGTTAAGTAGCGGTGCACTGCCTCCTGCATTCAGGGAGAGTTCCTTCGCGAGAGACAGGCACACAAAAGATACTCTAAGCAATGACGTGTTCCTCTGACCTCTGGATGGTGATCTAAAATCTGCAGCACCATGAAATCTGGTTGTGGCCAAGGGTAGCTTATGCTTCTCTTACTTGCAGTTTGCCCTCTCGGCCAAAGAAGAGTAGTCTTACTAGTTCTTTGCTCCAGATCAGAAATCATTGGCAACAAAGCAGGGAAAGTGAGATTATCTTATAGCATAGAGAAAGCCTTTGTATTTTAAAATAAAGGGAATGACAAAAATGGCACTGAGCAATAGCTACATGACTTTACCATCCAATACACACTAGAAGCTGGCGGGTAAACAGACTGCCAGCCCCCGGCCACTATGACTTCAGTCTATAGTACAACATCATATGGGTTCCGCTGCCGTGATGTGTTTTCCCTGTACATCCCTGCACAAGATCCTGAAAATACACCGGGCTCAATCTGTTAAGGGACCAATGGGATAGAAAGCCACTTGAGCTGCAGTATCAAAAGGTGAGACCCATAGAAAAGGCCTATACAAATTACTTGCAAGGTACTCAGGATTTGCATCACAGCAACAGATTTTGATATATTGTGGTGTAGAAAAGAAAAAACTGCAAGGACTTCCCAAAAAATAGGACCACCCCCAAAGTCCCAGCCATTTCAGCTACTGACAGATAGGTACATATGGAAGAGAAAGGCACAGGCTGGCCACCTATGCAGCAATGCTCTGCCTGAGAGAAAGAGCTGTGAAAGTTAAGTGCCTTCGCTAGACACCCTTTATGGGTGGAATGACGACAAGAACCTGCCCATCACCCTTCTGCACCAGCCTGCAGAAGTGAGAGGACTGGAGAGGCAGCTAGATTACACAGCAGCAACCATGGCTAGTGTAGCACTTTCCTCCAGCATCTCCGGAGGCAACGTCCCTGCCTCAAGCATGATGCCTCTCAACCCTGCCTGCAGGATAATGGGCATCTATAATACACCTATAGCCATAATAGAGCCAGCCTTTTTAACATTAAATTTAAAAAATGCACACAGAAAATTTAGTGTTTTGATCTTAGCAAAAGACATGCTTATATGAATTTCTGGAATCACTGTGGTAAGTTTTGCATCAGGTAGGAGACAAAAAAATTCTTGCCCACCTCACATAATTCAAATATAGTAGTATAATCTAAAGCCACTACTTGTACTTTTCGCTCCCCCTTCCCCCCCCCCAAAAAAAGAGTCTCATCTCTCTTCTTCTGGCTGTCGGTACCCAAGTTAAAGAAGAATAAGCAGGTAAATACTCTCTCAAAATGAGTGCTGGAATGGACCAATTCAGTACACAGAAGAGTACATCTTTTAGCACAAGATGCAGGAACTTTCAGGTAGGCCAGGTAGTTCTGAACCAGAAGAACACAAAATGCATAATGCATCATTCTTTTTGGAAACACCACAAACCTATCAGGACAGCAATGAATGAGAACCAGGATCTAACCTGATCACATTATTTTTTTAAACTTGATCAACTTTGAGATTGTATTACAGAGAAACCAACAACAAATTCAACATGCTTAAGATCATCAGGAAAAGCATTTGTAAGGCCTGTAAACAACTAAATAGCGACACAAACTATCATGGCTATGATACAATAGTGGAGATCCTTACAACTGGAATACTCCCTGCTCCTTACTAAAAAGCTCTTTTATTGGATTTTTTCCCCAGCATGCTTGCTTAAGCAGGCCCTTTAAATTTGATTGCAAATGCTTGGCTCTTTCCTAAAGTAGCCATTTGATAGCTACCTGCTACACACTTCTCTCTTCTAACCAGTGAGTACTGGTTCTGCTTTCTATATTCTTAGTACTGAAAAAATAGCACATGGGCACAGGACTTTCTGGCAACAGAAATGTGGGGGTAGAGAAAGAGAGAAGGTATGTTACTGAAAGATTTGCACCCTAGTCAAAACTTTTCCATCTTAAGGTCTCAAGTGTGAGAGCCAAGACTTCACATCACCCTCCACATATCCACTAAGAGCAGTTCCAAAGTCAGTCTTATGCTAATATCTATCAGACTGAGAGGTTTTTGTCTGATTTGTTATTTCAGCATGAGAAGTGGGGACAACTGACAGCAAGCGGTCAGATGCCTTCGGCACTTGTCTGCTATAGTACAGCTGTCAGACCGACAGCATTTTGTTTGAGGTCAAGAGGAGAGAGAGTGGTTTAAATAAAAATGGAATAGTAATTGAAGTCAAGATTTTCCTAAACCACTGCACCACTCAGTCCATAGCGAAGACATTCTAAGTCACACATGTAGGATAACAGGTTCAAAATGTCAGCCATTTCTCCCTTTCTTGAGAGGAACTCAAGCTGCAGGAGAGTTGCCCATGTGGAATACAAGTCTTAACCTGTTTGCATCCTCTGTTGTTGTAGGACCAAAGCCACATCTTTTCCCACATGTCGCTCCATCCTGTAAACACCCAATGCTGCAAAGAGGGCCAAGGAAATGGAAACCCCTCCCCAAAGGGAAAACCAAAGTGGAATGTTTACCCTGACACCTGCTCTCTGTGCACTCAAAGGAGCCCCTCTGACTCAGAATGGCGTGACTGGGACCTGAGAGGGAGTACAGAGCAGCTGCTCATTGTGGCGGTTCCCTATAGCAGTCCAAGAAGCATGCAGAGGAGAAGCTAGCTGACCTGGCTTCCAATTCTTACTGTATCCCTTCTACCTCAAGTGTGCTCCTCAGCGGTCACCATATGCTCATCTAAAGTACAGCATCACCTGTGGTTAGGTTAGCACAATGGCAGTTAAGAGTGCAGCACAGATGGCTGGAGCTCTATTGAGAGAAGAGCATTACACCTGTACCAGCATGTTGTGTATGTCTAGACTTGTTTCCATGTGAGGTGTCACTACTGGTGCAATTGCAACAACGGAACAGCACTCTTGAGACTGCAGAATAGTCCTTTGAGGGCTGAAAGGCTACAGGGTTGGACTCAGTGCTTTGCACACAAGGGCTGTCTAGGCCTACACCCAGACTCAGAACTATCCCGTAAGGCAGGGCTACTCAACTTTGGAACCTCCGGGGGCCACAATGATACTCACCGCACATTCTGAGGTCTGCAACTTAAGTGTGGTTGCATATACACGCAAATAGCTTCTTTCACGAGCATGAATACAAAAATTAAGGCAAGACTACACAACACGCAAACCCCATTTAAGTCAGTTCTGCTGATAATAAAATGCAATATCTACCTGATTTCCACCCATATGACAGTACTTTTAACGAGCAATGACAGTCCAGGAATTTAACTACTAACACACATCAACAGAAGACCATTATATTGACTCTGTTTTTAAGCATGTTCCCAGTGGAGGCCATGTTCAAAGGATCCCACGCGGGGGCCACATGTTGAACCCCATTTAAACCCAAATTACACTGCGGGCCACATGTGACCCCCATGTTGAGTAACGCTACTATAACAGAAGACTTGCTCAGAAACTTCCTAATGCCTGCTACCTCTCTTCCATTCCCCAGCTTGGGCCCATTTTCATTGTAAAGGTAAGGGAACACTTAACTTTGTGTCAAAAGATTATTCAATATTCCAGTAAAAGGTATACCACTTTGTGAGAATTACATAGGTAGTACCAGTACAGTGTGTTGCACTAATCATCTAAGTACTGTCCAGTCAAGAGTTGGTGTCAAGAACTTATTTCTTGGAAAGATAACGTCTGCAGGATCACCTTTAACAGGGAAGGGAAATCAGACTTCATAAAGAAACTGAGGTAGGTAGTTAAAATGAAGAATCTGCCAAGAATTTTGGTTGGTTTGTTTAAAAAGTAATGTGTAACGGATAAAACAGCATTAGAGGCTTAAAGGCTGTTTTCTAAACACACAGGAAAAAAAATGTATCTATCCTAGATGTTTTATCTGCTAAGACTGCAAGTCTACCTGTGTTAAAAAAATACATGAAGTATATTTAGTTTGAATTATTTTGCCAGCACAGTAGGTTCCTGTGAATGAATGACTGGACACCTGCCAAACTACAGTAGATTTTACAAATAAACCAGCTCCTGTAGAGATTAAGGTATATTTGGTTGGGCGGGGGAGGAAAGAGGCAGATCAGGGAAAATACTTATCTACATTGGTAGAATTAAAGAGATGGAATCATGAGCACTTGAAGACATTTAAATTCTTAAAGGAATGTGGTTAGTAATCTTTTCCCTTTAAAGGAGTAAATCTTAGTCTATCAAGTGATACAATATTGTTCCTAAAGAGGAGAGAACTAGCCTAACACTAGGCAGACTGCTATATACCCAGCACTTTCTGAAAATCAGAACACCTGTTTCCATCAGGGCTTCTGAGCCTAACTTTAATCACCCATTTTAAAAACTAGATGAATTCTGGTGAAGTTTTTTTTTTTTTTTTTAAATCACCACACAGTGTGATCCTTCCCCCCCCCCCCCCCCACCACTGAAAAATGGGTGGAGTGGAGGGGAAGAGAATGAATTGGAGGATACCATTCAGAAGTTTGACTGACCTACCAAAGCCAAACATAGTTTGGAGCTTGTGCTATTTCACCAGATAGTTCTGGGCAGCGAGATCACACCTAGCAGACTTGTGGTGGTCAGCTACTCATGAGCAAAAAACCTCCCCAGCCTGTGGAGGGGATGATTATTCTGCAACATAAATTAGGGTGAAATTAGGAGTAATAGAGTCAAACACCTGGTGTTCAGGACTGAGGCCTAAAGCAAGATAAAAAGTAACTTGCTTTTAATGTATCAGATTGAACATAACTAATGTCACTAAAAGAATTTATTGCAAGACACCACTGTAGTAAACGTTCACCCTTTGCATCAGGAACAGTTCACATTTAGAAAGTGCTCTTTGCAGCAACTAGGGTTAAATATGTAGCCCCTTCCCAAAAATCGGCAGAAAAAAATGCATTTTCCCTATACATTAGCAATGAGAGTTTTCACTAGAATGTGTTTCAGTCTTTTTGGCTCTGGGCCATAGGAGCAAAGGTTATCTGCATCTTCACAAATGGTATATATAGGACTTCTTTCTATACTAGGAATAGGGGTATATAGTGCTTTTTTGTGATGGTACTGGCCAGTACACAGTACTGGCACCTCCAGTCAGAGCTTATCTGGAAACAACAGTGTACCGGCACCTCTGAAAATGGCTGACAGTCAGCTGGATCTTAAAGAGTACCGGCACCTTTTCTTTTTTGTTTATTTTTTTAAACAACAAAAAAAAAAGCACTGGGGGTACAACAGTTCTGAGTAACAGCCTTGAATATAAAGGAAGATATATGGATAAGGAACAGATGCAGAACTGGAAGATGGATAGATAATAGTTAATTATTGCAAATAGTAACTGGAAGTCCACAGCTAAGCTTTGTGTGTCACTATGCTATGTACTGGACAGCCACCCTTCCAGAAGAGCTTTGAGTCTACATTCAGTTAATGTAATCCAGTGAATGTAATTTCCTTCTCAAGATCTGCATTAGCAATAGCGAGTATCTTAATTATGTGTTATTGAAGAATATTCAACAAGGCTGTGTTGCTGTTTTAACAGTGTGTAGATGCAAACATTTCTCGGCAAGAATTTGATACATGCTATTTCAAACTCTGCCAGTTAGTTGTATTCTTGCACGTATGTTATGTGATACGACTTTTGGATCAGCACCAAACACTTCTGATTCAAATATTGGTGAGCCTCAAAAGTATGGATTCATACACATCTATACTCATCTATGTGACTGATTTTGAACGTTGCTCACAGTAAATCTCAGCTGTACATATGCAAATGGTTATGGAACATTAACCCAAAAGGTCTACACACCAGCAATAACTCATTTAAGAGTTAGGGAGGGTTTGCCGGATTTTATCCTCTCCCCCCAATATATGCCTAGTTCAACCCAAATAGTGCTCTCGTGTCTAGATTCCATGATTCAGCAATTTTCATTTCACTGTCCGGAGAAATTGGAGGGAGAGAGAGGAAACAAACTTACATATTATCCCATAGCTTAATATAAATGAACTAGCAGATGCTGGCTGATATCTAGAGGAAGAAATCTTATTTCCCATAGACTCTCACACAAACCCTAAGTTCAAAGGCTTGACCACAAAAATGCAATGGGAAAGTAATGGATATAAATTCAAAGTGACAGCACTTCAGTTTTGTGTAGTTCCCTTCTAAATAGAAGAACATACCCCCCATTATAGTACGTCTGGATACAGGAGTTGACATCCCTTGTTTATTTCTCACCTCTTCATAACGTAAAAGGAAGCTGCAATAAAAATCACTGATTTCTCTCCCCACAAGCAGTTTTATCTTTAGATGTTGTGCAATTCTCACTTTCATCCCATATGTGCTAACACAAGACATTATCATTTTTGCAAGAGAAAAGATGAAAGGCGTAAATTACAGTACTGCAGAATGCCACTTAACACAGAAACGGCAGGAGACTTTTCCATGGAATACCAATCCAGATTTGAAAACTCTTCATTTTACGAGAGGTGATTTACCCTACTGAAGGCTTCTGTAACGTGCTGCGTACTTTGTTACAAAATCAGAAACACGTTTAAGTGTAACACAAGTAAAAACCTCCCACAGTTAATAATTAGGGCCACTTGTGCCTTCAGCCATGCAAATACCGTTCTCATTCCAGCAAATAGGGACTGCGGTTGTGATAAGAAGCTAGAGTTTGGTCTAGGCCAGGGCTGTACTACAGACGTGTATCAGTATAACTACATTTTCACACCTCTGGTGACCAAAGCCACATCCCTTAGTGACAGCTACATCAACCTAACTCTCCCCACACTCTCCTCGGCTGTTGACAGTGCTATCAATGGGAGAGTTTCTCCCCTCAACACAGCTGTCATTTCTTGCAGAGGTGAATTAACTACAGTGATGGAGTAGCTCACCCATCATCACTAAAGTGCAGCTGTAGTGCTATATACACTCTCCATAGGTTATATGAGCAGAGCATTTCAACACATGCTGAACTTGAAGCCCTTGAGTAGTCTCATTGAAATCAATAGGGATCCTCAAATATTTAAGCTAAGCTGAAGCACTGTGGTAAATTGGCCCATATTTGAAAAAGATTTTAAGGCCAGAAAGGACATCTGATCTACATAATGCAGGCCATCAAATTTCATCATGTAACTTCTGAGTCAAGCCCAGAACACATTTCTGCATTGAAACAGATGTTTTAAAACTAAGACTGAAGGGTTTGAGGTTTTGACTGAAGGGTTTCAGGGTCAGTGGGTATCCTTTAATTATGATAAGAGAAGGATACATATTCTATTGTATTGAAATGAGTATACTTTTCAATCTCTTAAGTGAGTTTTCTTAGTGTCCTTGTTGTCATGCAGTAAAGACATGTAAAGACAGCGGAAATAAGTGAAATTTAGTTACTGGGGGTCGCATTTAATCCTGACTATGCCCTCCAGAACAGAATATTGTTCTGCCAAGTCAGGTCCGTCGAACTATGTCCATAATCTGGTCGCCAAAAGAGGACCATCGGAGTCTATAGCTATTCTTCAAGGGACAGTATTTCTACAGATGTCTTAACCTTTGATGTTTTGAAATAAATAGATGGATTATGTCCATGACCACCTAAAAACAATGAAAAGAGGGACTCAAAAGACCAATGGCTAACGGCCCATGAATGTAGAATAATTTGGGGTCTCCGCCACAGAAAGCTCCAAGACAACAGCAAAACCAAAATGTCACGATTTATAACTGCTGAACTACAATAAGATTTGTTGGCAATGGCTTTAATCATTAGTTCTGAAAACACTAAAATCAGAAATTCGATTAAGTATTACATTTGGGACAGAGACTTTAAATCTAAATGATATCTCAAGCTTAAAGGGCCTTCCATGTCACCATAAAAGTCTCCACTGGGGAAAATAAACTTTCAAACCACAAGGCATCTGGTAACAATATGCGCCCTCATATTTTAGCATAGGTATGCCAACTAAATGAAAACTCATAGCCTTTAACATCGAAAGTATGTATGGTATATGTTAGATCTTTTGGCCCTCAAATACGTATGTGTCAAAGAATATTTTCAGTAGGAGAAAAGTGTTTGTGTTTTGATTTCTTTTAAAATCTTTTTCTCCTGGGAAGAGTGAGGAAAGCTAGAAGTTTTATTAAAGCCAAAAGCTTACTATCAAATAGCACTTATTTGATCGGTCATAAATTTTGCATAAAATTTATCTTGGGTACCTTCGAAATTTACCTTGGAAATTCCTAGTTTGCTTATAAGCCACCAGAAAGGTTATATTTAATACTGGGAAACAAGCATAAATTAAATTTTCAGAAGGCAAATATAGTACATCTAAGTCACATGTGAAAGTTAGAAATTAAGCCATCTGTCATTGGTAAAAGATTCAGGAATTTATCTCCACAAAACCAAAATCATGCTGTGGAGTACAAAAATAAGTAAAATAGCATTTAAAAAAAAAATCAGGAAAATTTAAGACAGTAACAACAAAATACAATATGGATGAAAATTTGAATGTGGCTTTAAAAAAAATTTCACTAGCAGACTAGTATTAAAGTTCGCTATATGCAGAAATATTATGCCCCTTTTATCTTAAACCAGAATTTAGGGTGCATTGAATATAGACGATATACCAAAACACTACTCAAGTTAGGAAACTCATGTTCTAGCTAGTCTCGTAAAACAAACATCAGTGTGCTTCTGTAAGTATTACACTCAAATGCAATCTACTTAATATAGCGAATACTTTATACATAGATGAAGCCAGTTACACAGATACTGCAATTCACTGAGGGAAGAGGAGTGCTATAGAATTCAGCAGGGAAACAAAGGATACTGTACATATTACAACAAAATAAATTCTTTAAAAATCCTATAAAATTTGATAGTTTAAAAATTCTATAGAAATGATTTTTCTCTATCTTACAGAATTTGGTGTAGCATTGTATGTGCTGGCTTAAAATTATATACAGTAACTTCTATTTCATTGAGCAATTGACAAAATCGTTGTAGTGCAATTATTTGCCACTCAGGTATCAAATAATAGCATCACAAAATGCAGCAGCATTTTCAAAACAGAGTATCATCATATGCAAGTTCTCCAGAAATGTCATGTCTGCTTTCAGCTCTCCTGAAATTCATTAATCCTATGGTTGTGCTTAAGGAGATAGTTTAACAATGCACAAAGTGGCTGATTTTCAAGGAGCCTTATAGCAGGGAGCATTTGCGCACTTAAATTAAACCCTGCATAAAAAACATACTACTTCAAAATATGCCACTACTAAAAACTTTGAATATTTTAAGGAAAAAGTTACAAAGAAAGAATAGCAAACATGGAGCCACTTGGATAGCGTCAAACTTCACTAGCAAACAAATTATGCTTTAGTGATTATATTACAGCATTTCAACATATGCCACTGAACACTAAATTATTACAGTAATTGAATGTGCTATATTAAAAGCTAAAATGGATAAAATTGCATCAATTTATGTAGCTATGCAGGATATTATTGTATCAGAAAAGTATTAATAGTTACCAGTGTTAGGCAAACTACACCTGCACGATAAGACGGAAGAGTTCTGGAGCTCTCACAACATGCTTTTCCACGAACGGCTAAAAGTTGTTCCCTAGTGCTATTTTTATAGAATTTGGTATTTTAAAGCCAACAGCACATATAATTAGTGTAAGTATTAACACACATGCATCTTACACACACAATTCTTGACAAGCAGAAAGATTCAGTGTCAAGATTTTAAGACATCTGTTTTAGAGCCCATTTCTGAAAACTTACTCAAATAATTTTCAGGATCAGGCCTTTAGTAAGGGAAAGTAATCCCTTATACTCCAATTCCCAACAAACAAGTGGGTAAACTTGAGCTCAGTGCAACTTAGTGCTTCATGCTTTGATGGTTCCCGCTCTGAGTTAAGCAAGCTGGTTAAGTATGGTGCAGTTTAGAATCACTCCATACTCAATTATTCCTAGTGTAGTCCCTGGAAAAACAAATCGAGTTTATTTATGTATACATTTTTGGATGAGTTAATCTCTTAGCTGTGTGCAATTTTTTAAAACTTTCCACTATACGTACTAAGGAATTTGGGTTTAGTGGGGGATGGAGGGGGAGAAAAAGGGAGAGGGAGAATTCTATCAATCAGCACCAGAGCATGAGTTTTTAAAATAGCGTTCTCTTGAATTTTACTCCAAAGTATTCTCATTAAGTATTTAAAAACCACCAAACCCCCCCCCAAAAACCCAGTTACGTTATAAGTAAAGGACAACTGTACAGACAAGACTGAATCAAATGCAAACAATTCATATCTTTGCAATCCAATCCAGCCTTCCACAATCTAAATATTTTAGAAATGCAATATCTGTATGATGTTTATGCCTGAACACTATTTCTGTAGTGTGCTTTCATTATTTACAAGATCTGTGCCAATATTTTTTCAACTTGGTTTGTCTCTGAAGTCTTCAGCCAAAAGCAAAAGGAAATTCAATTCACCATCTTCCCTAGCAAAATATAATCTAGTCATCTTTATAGCTATTCAGTGATACTTTTAAAGTTCATAGTAAATGCACAAGCTAAATGTTCATTAAACATAGAAGAAGGAAAAAAAGGGAAGAATTTTACTATTTTGTATTTCCTTTTCCCACAAAGATCCTACATGCAAAAAACCCACACTAATATTTGTTTTGTGAATCCTCTTTGTGAATCCTCTTATGGTCAGTTTACATGTCTAGAGAATTTATTATGTAAAATGTTCTAATTCAATTTCCACATTGAGATGGATTTTTTTTTTTTTTTTTAAAGTCAGAAGCCATATTCTTTGTATTTACTAAGAGAGATGCACTCCAACATTAGTGTCATGGAACTGAATTAAAACCAGAAACAGTGAAGGTAATTTAGCTATGTGAATGCCTGCTCTTCAGTGAAATGCTGCCAAAATTAAATAGGAATGAAACAGCACTTTGTAGTCATTGGTCGCTCAGCAGGGTTTGCGTAGTTAAAAACCTAAGTGAAAAGGGTGATTGACCTACATTGCTACTAGCTTAGCACAGCTGTAGTTTCATATTTTCACTGCTTCAGAGGAAGCTCATTATTTAATGCAACTGAGTTACAAGTAATTGTCAGTCTTTCATTTTTCACTTTGGGCCAGATATTAATCTCAGATGTGTGGCACACATTACTGTGCATCTGGAGATACCCATTGCAGCACACATGTGCTCAAGCTGAGTAGTAACCCTTGAGATGGGTGCAAAGTGTGCTCGGGCCTAAGATAAAGATGCTGCTCTGTGGTGCTAAAGAACATACAAAAGTCCAGTGAGCAGCAGAGGGAAAAGCCCTGCTACCTAAGAATAGGCAACAATTGGCAGTTTTCCATTTTAAAAGTTTTTTTGCAGATGTTCCCTGTGATACGTATGAAATATGCTTGAGTTCAAGTCATACCTGTGGTTTAAATAAGTACGAACCTTCCAGTTAACAACCAGTTTGATACGTTAATAGCCCTTGGGCTGTGAACATAACAACTGGTCATTAACTTCCATAATGGACAGATTTCAAAGAGAGTATCACTCTTGTAAATGGACATGCTGCCAGTCAGAATGGAGGACAGATTGGGATGGGAAGCTACATTAAGATGTCATTTCACATTTCTGGAGAAAAACTGTTTGTATTAATAATATGTTCCATTTACTATAATTGGATGCAGAGTAGGAGCGTGAACCCAAATTCCTTAAATTAAGTCTTCACTGCTAACCCAAGAGTGTATGAGCAGGAGACAGAAGCCTGCAGGGAAACTGTGTTCTGAATCTCATTTTCATGGAAAGTTATTTCTAATACTGAGCGTTCTTTACACAAGTCAATTTCCTTACTGGTTAACAGAATAGGGTGGATTCCTGCAGTGCTTCTCCTTCCATTTTCTCCCCTCCCTTCCAACTGCTCTTCTGATGTGAGTTGTCCCTTTGAAGTCACTGGGACAACTCACATGCAAGAGGCTGCAGGATGAGGCCACCAATGGATTGCCTAAGATATAGTTTTGTTACATCTCACTACGAAGACATCCCCTGCTTAGAAAACAGGAGTTAAAAATAAAATTAGTTTAATATCATTGATCAGGGAGTTTGATATCTGGAACTCCTTGGTATCAAGGTGCGGATACTGGGAAACAATTACTTTTCCAGAATGAATCTTTATGTGCACACATAAGATTTGGAAAAAAAAGGGTGGACGACAGGAAGCCTCTGTACAAACAACCTTGGACAAACAATCATCCCCTCCCCTCCCCCCCGGCCTCCAGTTTAATAATGGAGCCACTTTGTTTTTCAATAAGACCATCATTCCAGAAATTCTGGAAGTGATAATCTGACCACAAACAGTTTAACTTGTATTTCTATTTTGCTCTATTTTGCTCTCTTTTTAGTATCACTAAAGTCACATATCCTCTAGAGGGCACCACATAAAATAGGAAGCTAATTCTTTTCTATGTAGCTGATTAAAACTCTGTTTACAGTTAATCTTACTCTAAGAAGATAGTTTGAAGCTGTAACCCAACCATAATCTGTTCATTAATACAAAGTAATGTATTCATAAACAAAAAAAGTTCACATTTTAAACTATTTGCCTACAAGGAAAAACAGATTCTGCATTAGCAGTAAAATGAGAGTTACTTGTATAGGTTCACTGCATAACTATGTGTTGAGCCCTGTGCGGATACAAATTTTGTATCAGCATCCATATCCACAAAAATGAGCTGCAGAATATCTGCACTGATATCCGCAGATGCAGATATGTGTACATTTGCGGGGTTTTAACTACATGGTAAGGCAATGAGGTAAATGAAGCACCCACAGATAATCATTTAAGTGCATCAGTTTAAAATTTAGTGTTTGAATCTATACATTTGCAAGTATCACTACAGTATAAGCACCATGACTATATTTTGATGAATCCACAGCCAGATGAGAAATATTTAAACTTGACAATGACATGATTCTCTCCCCTGTTGGTTGTAGTTATCCTGATCAGAACAGCAGATAGCTGTATGGATGATGAAAGCTACACATAAGTCAGTTTAAGTCTGAATATATAGAGCCTGGCAAATCCACAGGAATCCACATGCATGGATATCCGCAGCTCAATTTTTGCAGATACAATTTTTTTGTTTAAATCTACACAAGGCTATATGAAAGCAGCCACACGAGACTATGCAGAAAGGAGAGGATAGATAGGACACAATTTAAGCATCTTACGTAGACCATCCCCCCCTCCATCTTCTCCCCACATGACTTGTCTCACCCTACCCCCTCTCACAGGATGTTACCTGAGAAAGTTGGAAATGGGGAAGGGGAAGTTAAATGCCTCACCTGGCTGCTGGAGGCTGCCACTCCCCTCCATGGTTTGGGGTTCACTAGGAATAAGAGTGCTCCGGCCTTCAGCGAGCAGGGAGCCAGGTTCAGGAAGCACAGCCAGCAAGTGAGGCAGATGAGGGGGATGAAGCTAAAAGGGCAGCTGCCCTAGGGCCTCGAAACTTTAAGGGGGCCAGAGCTCCCAATAGCCACCATTGCTATCATCAGTAATGGCCAGAATCCTGGCCCCTTTAAATCACGAGCACTGGCAAGCACGAGCCGGACGGCACTAAAGGACTGGCTGGGGGAGATTAGGCCCCAACTCCACCCCTTCTGGATTCTGGAGCTTCCCTCACACATTCTTTAACCAGGGGCTTACACTTCTATCCATAGCCCAGGTCTCACCCAATTGCCACCACAAGCTGCCTAACTGGCCCCCTCCAGTAAACGTTACCATAATTTGGGGCAGCAGGAGCCAGTCAACTCTCACATGCAGGAGCCCGGTGGCACCTCAGATTTTCAGGTGCCCTATGCAGCCATGTATTCCGCGTATGTGCGGGGATGGCCCTGTATGGAGTAGTGGGTCCCCTTCCTACTTACACATTAGCTCAAACTACTGCCAAACCAAGTTTCCATCCCAGCTAACCCTAAAGTGCTCTAGCAGCCAAGAAAGAATAAGCCGGGTTCTCATCTGCACCGTACACCTAATGTTCCAAATGCTTGATCATTTATTGCTGTTGATTTGAGAGGCATGGAGAACACCTTATTTCAAGATGCAAGATTTGCTTCACTAGCTGTTTGCAAAGACAGAGATAAACCTGGAACTCCTGCAGGTTCCCCCTCCCCCTTGCCACTACTGCATAATCATTTGAAAAGGGAAAAAAATAGGTCTTAGTTTGAAAGTTGAGAAGAGTTAGATTGTCACGAGGAAAGAAGCTGTTTGTGTCTTTTGAAACCACTGTCATGAGCATATGATCAACGGCTGTACACCAATTCCTTTAGTTATGGTTTCCAGCTTTTTCAAGCAACTGAACCAATTTGTTGGAATAAGACTTAACTAGCACTCATCACAAGAATCTCAGAGTCCAAACTCAATGTTTTGCTCCTGTGCAGCACTACCTTGCAATCAGTTCAGTGTTCTCTAACTGTAGTGTTCTCGAAGCCTGTAATAGCAGACTTCACAAGGAAGAACATTGCCCATTACACAAGATAGTTTGAAGCACCTCAAGTTGCATCTCAGATCAGAAAATGCGTAACTAAACGGGAGGTGCCATGTTACAGCAGAGATCATACCTGTATTTCCTTTCCAATACTGCATCATCACTAAGGCAGGGAAATGTAATGAAGCCAGCCGAAAGAGTATCAGTGATCACCTTTATAGTATTTTAAAATTAGCAACAGAAACTATTGTATGGAGTATAGGACCACTTTAGACCTAATCTATTTTAGAGCTTGTCTACACAGCTGGGAATAACGGGCATCTCGAGGGTGGGAGTTGTAACATGCACTAACTTACTGTACATTAATGGGCCCATCCAGGCTTTGCTGGGAGACACTTAAGGATCCCTAGTGCACATTAACGTAATACTGTTTAAAACAGTACTACATTAAAAACATACCTACAGGATCTCATTGGACCAATTAATCTGCAGTGTGTTAGTGCGCTTTAGAAAAGTAGAACGCTGTACTTTCGTTATTAGAGGAAGATGTGATGCCTCCAAGTTAGAGATGAAAGAACAGCAGTAGGAAAAACCTATAATGTTTACACAGTGCACTTTCCTCTCAATAGAGGGCTTCAGAGTCCAGTGTTGTCAGGCTGACATCTATGCATTTATGAGGGCATGCAGCGGTTACTTCAATTCAAACTATTTTTGCTATCATGGCACTTGTTTTTATCTGTACAATACTTAATATAGGACTGGGGAAAGACTTTATAGCAGTCGGGTATTTATTGTTCCAAGGGATCTTTCTTATACAGCGAAAGGCAAGAGGACTACAATGCTTACATACTGGACAACGACGACAACTCCTACCTCAGGTAGTCTCTGCGACAAAGGATAAGGTTGGCTTTGGTGTACAAGGTGGAGCCCACCTCCCCCAAACGACAGTCACAGCACGCACATTTCAGGCAGTCCTCATGCCAATATTTGTCCAGGGCTTTTAGAAGATACCGGTCCTTGATCTTACGGTTGCAGCCAGCACAACCTTTCGGCTTGGTGTCTGGCTGGACCGAGAGCATTTGTATACCTGAAATAAAACACAGGAGAGAAGAATGAGATTTTTAAAGTCTCCCTTTCACAGGTGTGAATTTTTCTTCCTAATGCATAAAAAGGTTGCTCTTTAGATGAAGTGAATGATTTAAATAGTTAATGTCACATTGACAATAGCATTAAGAGTCATTTAATCTCTCTCGGCTAGGTTCCTTACCTTCTCCCCAACATCCCTGCCTTCTCAGGCACTTGGCAAAAATTGCTATATACAGTAATTAGTTAAAATTCGAATGGTCAAAATTTGAACAAATCTGAGGAAGAGTTGAATCAGGAGCAATATTGAATTTGATAATATTTTGCACTAGGGACAGCCAAAGGATTCCCAAATATTAACCACAAGCATTCCCAATTTTATATTTGGAAAGAAAGAAAATTTAGACTTGTACCTCTAATTGCAAGACTGCTCAACACCCACATTCAGGGTCAAATTTTTGAGAGCTCAGTTCCCATTTATGTACCTAAATAAAGTGAATGGACAGTGAAAATTCAGAGATTCTGAGAATTTCAGGGTGATCACTTTTCATATAGATTCAATAGCACAAAAGCACTATTGGTCCTAAATGACCTGCACAAATGTCAGTTATTCACAGGCAAGCAGATCAACCGAAGCCATTTCTCCTGATTAGCACACAGTGAAACAGAATACCACCATTGTAGGAATAAAATGTTTATAAGAGGTATTATATCAAAGATTCCTGAAGAGATGTAAGTGGAAATATTATAGCTTTAGACAAAACAGTAAATGCCACTTAGGAGATATTGAGTGGCAGACACCTACAAATTGCAAAATTAAGTTGAAGGGGAATGTGTAAGGAGGGGACTAGATGGCTAGAAGTGAAAATGATAAATAGTTACTCTGTCGCCCAAGGATCAAATCAGGGAAGGAACCCAATTGCTCTAGTTTTTACAATGCACGGTGGGTGGAGGGGGGGGGACCCATCTGCCAACAAAGATCATGGGAATGAGTGTCTCTAGATTAGTAGTTTGAATCCCCACTCCAGATCAACCTAGTCATCAGACTTCCTTAAAATCCAAGTGTTTCGCTCCTCTGCCCCTGGTATCTCAAAGTCCTCCCACTGTAAACATCTAACAAGGCTGTATTATTTCTCCTTGCATTACATCAGGCAGGCAAGCAGAGAGATAGAAATAAAGCATGCATGCTGAATCATTACTCTATTTTTCCTCCAGTGTTCCAAGCCAAGCGCGTAAGTGCATATGTTTTCATAAGAGTGCACCCAATACACAACCACAGTCCTCAGCCAAAATGTGAAAGATTTGAGCAACATAATAATGAACCCCAACCCAGAATCAAGTGTTACTGCCCACACGTATTGCTTTCCTTCAGGCTTAGGTTGGGAAAAACAGAAGGACTCAGCTTCTCCACAGCCTGAAGGTCAAATATGAGCTCTGAGAGTACAGCCCTGTGCGGCTACAAAATTTCTATCTATATCTACAACCAAGCTGCAGATACCTGCCTCCACAGACGCAGGTACCGGTGGATTTGCAGGGCTGTTAGAGCAATGAAGGAAAGCAGCATCCAGAGGTATGGACTCTTCGCCAAGAATCCCCGTCCATCTGCTGTTTTAAAAGCTGGGGCCTGCAAGATCTGGCTATCAGCTCATCTCAACTGGTGTGGTAAGTTACCAGGAGGAAGAATCAGTATGAGGTAGCTACACCTGAGCTAAGTAAGGGTACATCTACACTAACATTATTTCAAAAATAATGTTGAGCTGGAGGACTTCTTATGCCCACTCCTGTAACCCTCATTGTACGAGGAGTAAGGGACTTCGGAGGAAAAGTGCTCTCAGACCACCTGCTGTGTAGTCAGCCAAAAGCCAAAATAGCCTATTTCGACTTAAGCTACGGAATTGATGCAGCTCAAGTTGCGCAACTTATTTCGGCTTCAGCCCTGCTGTGTAGATATGCCCTAAGGAATTACACTCACACAAGCCACCAGGAAGCCAGTGTAGACTAACACACTATAGTGTGCCTTTTTGACTGGCACCACTAAGACAAGCTGCTGCATTTTGCACCAACTGTAGGTTCCATGGTTGCCTTTAATTGTATGTTCTCCATGCAACTACCCTTAGTCTGCATAGATACTAGTTCAGCTAAGAGGCTTTCTGAAGGGGCAGAAGGAGCAACTTCTAAATTTTATCTCTGAAGCCCAGTGGCCACAGAAATTAGAACAATAATCCCCACTTGTGCTATGGAATGCCCCTAGTACAGCCCCGCAGTTCCCCACCCCCATTAGTCATGTAATTAAATATTAATCTAACATATGTAATACAAAATAGCACTGTTGTATTTTGGCTGGCATTAATCTGAGAAGTCAACGGCTCAAATTCATTTTTCTGTCATTTTGTCTGTGCATTGCCCACTGCACTGTAGCATGTGAGCATCATAGCTCCCAGCAGCGGAATGGGCATAATCCATGTTCCCATTCCCCGTCTCTGAAATGGAGATTATGTGACTTTCCTCAGGACACGTGAGAAGCCACCATCAAAAACAAGGCAGAACAGCCCTGTCTATGCCAGTGCCTTAAGCACTTTCCAGGGCACCTTCCAGTATGCTTCTTCACCCACAAGCTGCATATACAGAGAGCCACTCACGCGCCATTATGAACGGGGGTTAACACGATCCTCAAGGGCAACAGCTATTAGCACACCGAAGAACACCTTTTGAAGAACCTTTATCAAGAACAATGGAGGAAAAAGCCTTATGGAAAAATCCCACTGGATATTTAACCACTCAAAAAAAACCCAACCCTCTAAGCATTTACATTTCCTCTGAAATAAGCATTTGGTAAATTAATATCAGTGCTCTGCATGGCTTTTTTACAAGGCAGTTTCCAAACCACATACACAATGTAAAGTAAAATAAAATAGAACAACAAACCTAGATTGCTTGGATTCAGTTTCAGAAGTTCAGAAAGGTGAAAGACTGTACTAGGATTTGAAACTTTAGCTTGAGGGAATCCAGGTTAAACCAGGAGCTAAAATACCGAAGGGCTTAAAAATAAATAAATAAGTGAGCAATTTTACGTGAAAGGTGACTATGGGTAGAGAATCCAGGCTGGCGCACTCTGATTCTAATTGATCAAACCAGCAAGCAAGTATCCTGTTGCAGCTTGTTCACTTTAAACTGCAAGAAGCGATGCAAAGCTCAAAAATCCGAGACTGCAAAAAGAGTCAAACCTCTGGATTCCCAAAGGCTTATGTGGGGGTCACCACATGATAAAGAGGGTATGGCTTGCATGATCTTCCAACTGGAAGGGGTACATACAATGCGACGAAAGGTAAGGACATGGTCAAAGGTGAGGTCAAGATTTTTAACTTTATTCACTGCTCCTGAATCACTCAAGCAGAAACATGAGAAGGGAGAGAGCCTTTGTGCCCCAACCTAACAGTGCCACCTATTTTCTTGAGGTGGAGATAAAGGTGTCTCAGACAAATCCAACTGGCAGTATCTATCTTCTAAGGGACAAAGCTTATAGGATCCTCTTTTATAGGATCCATGCTGGGAGTGTGTGGGGGAGGGGGGAGGGGAAAAGAGAAAAGAGGTTTTTCACAGCTGCATTAGAAGACATCTTATGGTACTTCAAAAGGAAGGAGACTTCATTGGCTGAAAATTGTACCAATGCTGCTGATCTTTAACATTAAGTATTTTAGTATATTTTCCCCAAAAGCGATCCTCACCTCTGTCACCTCTTCCCCCACTGTACTCCCTCAAAAGAGTGTTGGCAGTGCCTGACCGATTCTTAGTTTACTTTCCCCTCCTCTTTTCCAAACCCTGGACAATTTCTAGAATACACTCCCTAATTGTATTCGTTGTGTGGGACACATTAAGGCATATGGCCTCATGGACAAGCTCTTGCCCATTAATGATCTCACACGATCCCTATGGCAACTATAGCAATTACTTACATGGAAAGTGATCAATTAAATTAAAAGATGGCCAGAAATATATTAGTCTGAAATAAAGAGTGCCAGAATCTTAGTGTCAGCCTGCTCTCAACTGATCACCATCTGGATACTTCTGTTCTAAGGAGAACTGGAAAATTTCCTGTGGGTTCAGTCACCACCCAAACACTGTTTGTTGCTGAACTGGTAGAAGAAACATGCACCCTTCTACAGCACAAGCTACTGCTATCAGCACTTCCAAAAACACTCAACTCAGTCAGTGGAGCACCTGATCTGTAAAAATAAGCCAAGGTTTCCCTATGCAGTAGTGCAAAGCACTACCCATTATCCCTTACAGATGTATAGTCTAGACTGATCACAATTATTGACCTCAGTCTGACACTCTCAAATTAGCATTTCTTAATAGTCCTGATAGATTATCAAGGATTTTTAAATCACTGCAGCCAGACTAGCTTTGTAGCTTGAAGATATTTACCCAGACACCATCTTCCACCTTTGAATTTCTGGCGAAAGGTAAGAGAAGATTTTTATCTCTGATCTACTGATTCCTAGACTTTACCCTAATCTCCCATAACCAAATCCTTCAAAGTGACTCATCCCTATTCTTTTTATTTGGAACGTACTGCGGAATGGCTGTCAATTTGCAGATAGGGCCACCACAAAATAAGAAAGTGGGAGGGGGAGAGAAATGGAGCTAATCCTGCTCCTGAAAATAGAGCACGCAGCAAAAATAAATAAATCTCATTCCAACTGTATAACCATTATTCACCCTCTTCCTCAATTTGAGGAAAAGTATTTGGGGTAACTGGTCAGTAAAATATTGGCAATGACTGAGAATCAGTGCCCCCCTTGTGGAAGCTGCTGGACAGAACATCCTGTTCTTCCTACACAGATGATATTTTAGTGAAACTGAAGTGTCAGTCATAGGCTAAGCATCTAATTCTTCCATTCATATTTTGCACTGGATCCTTTACACATTTAGGGCTAAATTCTGCCCTTGGTTTGGCACAATTCTTGCCAATATCAATGGGCCAAGCCTCACAGAGGATCAAGTTTTGCCCACCTTTTGAAAAAGACTTGTTTGGATAGCTTGTTTAAAGAATCTTACAATGAAATATTTTTCAAACAAAATACACAACATCAACAGAAGAGTTAAAGATTCAGGGGTAGGGGAAACCCCAAACACTTTTCAGCATAGGTGGCTTCCATCCATTTCCAGACCATTCCAGAGTTTGCAGTTTGGTTGAATGTCAACACCTCCACTATACAAACTGTTCCCAGAGCCCCTACTTTTCAGATGCATCTGCTACCTTGCAGTCTCACTTACAAAGCAGCCAACAGCTTCTCTCCCCATCAGTCCGGAGCAATAAAGATACACAAGTGTTAGAGACATGAAGTGTTCATAAACTGAGATACATTTCATAACTTGCTTATAGCATATCAGGAGTCGTAACTAGTTTGAGATTGACATGTAAATTGTTCTATGGAAAAATCTTATTGCCTCCAACACCCTGCTATTCCCAGTTATTTGACAGGTTAAGGGAAATTATAATTAAAAAAAAAAGAGGCAAATAATAGCCTGTGCAGTGTGGTGCACAGAAATAAGTAGAACCATTTCATTTAAACTCTGGTGAGCTTTTAATTGCCTGGATTGCATTGTGAAGCAGCCTAACGGTTGATTGCTTCCATTATGCTCTCTTGTTCTGTGCCATTCATCTGCACAGGCTCAGCTTCTGTAGTTAACACAACAAAGTAACCGCAACTCCATAACACCCAGGGTTTTGGGGGGTTTTTTTATTTAAAAAAGTAAGATTTGAGTACTGTAAATGTAGATTCTTTTGCACACTTTTGTTGTTTACTATGGCAAAATTAGCTCAAAACTTCACTCCCGCCTTCTAAAAAAGAGACATGTGTGAATCACATCTCTTTTAGGGTGAATGCTGAGGGGGGGGAGGGGGAGAAGGGGAGGTTAGATAGATACTAAAATAGGAATGCAGTCCCACAGCTGGGAGCACTGACACAGATTAAAGAATTTGGCTACCATCACCATTTGATTGCCAGGAGACACCAAACAAAAGATTTGTCCCCCTCTTTTTGAAAGCTAGATTGGGCCTAAAAGGTTGTTTCTCTCTGTTCATTGGCCCAGAGCATCCCAGCAGGCTGTAGCCCCCTAAGGGACAACAATGTAAATAAATGATCCCCAATCTCAGGGACTGGAGCTGCTTCTTAACTGTGCCCCTATCCTTACAACTCCCCCCCCTTTTTTTTTTTTGAGAGCGAGAGCGAGAGCGAGCGAACGCAATGGTGCTGGGAACCAATTTGATTCCCTTTTTCTCCAATGCAGCTGCAAGGCTCAGAGATACTGACATTTTTCCACTCTTATCAGTTTAATTACAGTTACCATGGCAGCAAAGTGCTAGTGCTTGGCAAAGGCCAACAAGAGATTTGCAAGACTGAGTTCAATTTTGATGCAGCTCACATGCAAAATAAAAAAAAATAAGAAACATACATACATTCTGCAACAAAGGACCCCTTTCGGAGTTAGGCGCTCAAGCCTTTTGTGCTAATTCCTTTTCAAGCCACACAGGGATGGGGCAAGGGGTGGCAAAAGAAGGCACAATATTTGTTGCACCTAAGCAAGATTAATTGGTTTAAGCAGCCGTCCTACAAAACTGGTCAAGGAAACAATATTTCAGAGCTCTGTAGAGCACAGACAAGCGCGCGCGGGCTACAGTAGCGTCTTTAAAGAGAGAAGCCAGCCTGTTTAAACGTTCCCAGCAAGTGCACGGCTGTTGCTGAGTGCAAACTTAAGACACGAGATGGTAACCTTACCAAAACTTTTCTCCTTTTTCTGCATGAGTTGACTTCAGAGTGCCTGCCCAGCGCCTTCTCATTGAGCGCCCAGTTCCAGCCCAAGCAGCAAGTATTTCCCCACTTTGGGTCAAATGAGGAGCCTTGTGAGCTGCAGCCAGACACGCACCAGACAGCCGAAGCCGGGCTATTGTGCAGGCACTTTGGAGACAGGGGTGGGGGAGGTGGAGAGTGGGCAGGGGACTGGTGGAACAGACAAGCCGAGCCACTGGCAAGGGAGCAGCGTACAGAATGATGGCGAATGACAAAACCACATGCCTCCCTAACTCTGCCCGTAATCCTATAATCCCAGCGGTCTCCTTTAGCTGCGTTGTAACAAATGGATTTGATTAAACTGTCACATGCAGCGCTAGCCTACCATATCATGTTCAATATGGAAAAGATCATAAATAGATCTAGTATTTCATAACACCCGCCTGGCCACCCTCCTGCGCCCCACACATACCCTAGGTAAAAAAAAAAACCCCCACACTGCATCAGAGTCCCAGTGTGCTACCCCAGGGGTATTTATTTGGCATTTCACTAGACCCTCTCCCACCCATTTGCTTTGCCTTGCCTTAACAAGCAAGCAAACACACACACATACACATCTGTGGCAAATGGAGGCGTGTTTATGGCTGGACCCCTTCTCAGGGGCTCCCAAGCCTACAGAGCCAGTTACAAATTAAAACTGCTGCAAAGGGAGGTGTTTGGATTAAAGCGGAGCGAGATGGAAACCATCCACCTGCTCCCCTGATCATTGAGAATAAATTTCCGAGACGCTCTGGAAGGAGGAGAGGGGAAGGGGAAGGGGAGGGGGGGGGGAATGTGGAAATCGCTGCAGTTTCATTGTTAACTTTGACTGCTGTTTCTCCAGACATTCAGCTGCGCGAGGCGCCTCCGACTGCATGTATTTCATGTCTCATCATTAAAATAATGAAGCCTCACATGATTTAAACAAAACCCTCTCAGCAGAGCTGCAGCTGGAGCGAAAGTTGCAGTGCCGAGCCGCGCGCGTCTCGGTGCGTTGCAGCCCCAGCTTATGACTCATTAGGCGAGAGGGATGCGCGCACACACACAGCAATGACCCCGAGCCGGGGTGTACAGTTGCCTCACTTACCTTCTCAATTAAGCGATACAGGGGGAGGCAGTTCAATAAGCACAGTGGCCGCTTTGTAGCGCTTCTCCTTGGGAAAGGTCAAAAAGCAGCATTGTTTTTTGGGGGGGGAGGGAGGAAGATATAGGGGGGAGCGGGAGAGATGGGGGAGCGGGGGAGGAGATCGCTATTCTTTTAAGTTTAAAATAATGAGGTCCTCCAGGATCCGCCAAGTAATTGTGTTGCCCGCATCCGAGCTACAGGTGTCCTCCTTTTAGTATCTTGCAGTCCAAGGCTGTCTCTCGCCGTCCTGGCTGAGGACAACTTACCTAAAAGCAGCGTGTGAGGAGCCGCGTTGAATGAAGTCAGGGCTTTATCAGCTGCAAAATGCAATCCCTTACCAGCCAGACATAATACAGCAAAAGAAAAGGTCACTCGGTTATTACTGAGCCAGCCGAACCCAAACAGCTCTTGTGGAAGACCACAGAGAAAGCAGCTCCCTTCCGATTTAAGGCTATTTACCTCTCTTCCACCCCCCCTCCCCACACACCCACCCACCCACCCTTCCTCTCCTCCCCCCCACCCCCTCCAGTTCTGCAGCTCCACTCAAGTACAGCCGCCCTCGGAAAGTGCAAAGCAGCCAGGAGACAGATTGGGCTTTGTTGGTAATTTCCCATGGTGAAAATTTACAAGCCTGAGAGTGCAGTCAGCAAAACCACATGCATATGCTAGACACAGACACCAGGGACAACCTCTCGCTCATACACAAAAAGTGACCTCTACAGAATCCGTTCAGCACCAGCCTCCCCCAGCCCTCCAGAAAAAGACCCAGGGAAAGAGGGTGCACGCTCCCTCAGAAGAGACATGGTTTAAAAACAAAACAAGAAAAAGTTGCCTAGGCAAAACAGGAGGGGAGCGAGGCAAGATATTCATCTCTCTGGCGCTATTAATCAAGCCTACGAAACACTTAAGGTGAAAGCGAGAGCCCATTCAGTACTGGATGTGCGCTGCCAGATGGGCATTTTCAGAACTGCCTGAACTCCAGAGTGGAAGTTTCTTCCTCATCTGGGCTCTAACTTCCAAGCACATCCCCGAACTCCAAATCGGACCTGCCAAGGGGATCAAGCCGCCAAGCACGCACACCGAGCACCTCTTGCCCAAGTATCATAACCTCCCCACTCCCGTTCCAGATTACTAGTTTCTCTCTGGGGTGCCCACCCCAAAATCTAACGCGATAACGGATTCTATGCTTAAAGGGTGGAGGGCCAGAATCAAATATTTCAATCTACTTGACCAGAAGGCAGACATACAAAAAATAAATAGGTTTGGCATACTTGCTAATCAGCTTTGTAACCGTGACTGAACGTTGGCTTTCTATAAGAAAAGATGTTGAGCCTAGCCTACTGTAAATAAAGTAAAAAAAATAATAATTCCACGGCATCTTCCTTTAAGAGCCATCTGCACTTGGAGAAAAACCAGATTAAGAATTTGTGAAGCCAGTTTTCAGACTTCAAAGTGATCCTCTGTTGTCTACTATTAGGAGCACCACACTAGATTTCCACAAAGCTTTGAAAGATGTCAGCTTACAATATACCCTAAATTTGAATGACACTCATATTATAGAAGTCTTTCAAGCCCCAAGAAAGATTTAAAAGCATTGAAGAAGTCTGCCCTCCCCTCCTCCCCCATATAATCCAGCAGTTCCAATAAAAAGAAATCAAATCAACCTAATAAATACACACGGTTAGGGTTGGGAAGCGGGAGGGGGGTTGATTAAACTTCTATAGATTAAGGCTTGTGAAAGAAGCACACTTAACTTCAGTACCTGTGAGTATTCCTGGTTCTGTTGCCCTCCTCTCTCTAAATGGGACCAAAACTCAGCCACAACCAACCTGAGCAAGCTCCCGAAAAGCACAGTCAGAGGCAGCAGATAAATAAAAGCCCCTTCTGTTGATATGATCGGCAAACAGAGAAAAGCAAGACACGCCAGAAACCTGCCTTCCTTTTGCACGCACCCATACGCTCAGCGAGCAGACTCACTTCCCTGTGTTTATAGACTACTTCTGCCACCACACCACTCTGAAAATGCAGCAGGGAGAGTGTCTCTCTCGCTCGCTCTCAGCCAATGCACTCAGAGAAGAAGAGAGGGAGGGAGAAGTTGTGTGGGGAAAGGGAGAAATAAAATCAAAACAAATGGTACAGCTAATGAGGACAATTAAATTAATTATGTTCAAGGAGATGAGATTTTTTTCCCCTCCAACTGTATGATCTGTTACCCCTCGCTGGCAACTGCTGCTCTGTAATTCATGGCAACTGATTAGTGCATCTATGCAAATCTTTGTTTAAATCATTCAACTAATTAAATGATGGGATTATTCCTCTGCCTACGGTGACATCATTCGCAGTAATTAGTACTCTATTTGGACTGTGGCAATAAGATACCCGATGTCAACACCAACCTGCAGAGACATTAACCACGTTGTCACTTTTTGTGTGTACGCGCAAAGGGACAAACACCCAGATCTAATTGCATCTTTACACCTCTTCCCCCCTCCCCATCAAAGATTTTTTCCTTAAAAAATTAGTGAATAATATGCCAAACCACATGTGTAAAGGAATAAAATGGAATAGTTAACATTCAGCTCCATGCCATTCATTTCCCCCTAAAATGTAATGATAATTAGATGGGTCATAAAATGCTCTTCTTTTCATTATGACTGATGAAATGCATTAAAGCTGACAGGGTATTACCTGACAGTAATTAGGTTTTGTCATGAATTAAATTATTTGAAAGCAGGCTATCTCCCCAATCATGCAATTTACAGCAAGATTTTTTTTAATCTGTGCTGCAGAAGAGAGAAAGAGAGATAGAAAATAGCAGTTTTTCTCTTCATAATCATATGAATTATTCACAAAAAAATCATCAGAAAAAAATCGTGCAGATGAAGAGGCTTGCCACTTAATGTACTGCACAGATGTGATCATCAGCGGTTGCCGACAATGAAATATACAAGTGCACACAAAAGTGATCTGGTGAACAAGAGGTGGAATTTAATCATCTTCTCCTGACACTTTCGCGAAAAACACCATTAACCCTCGGCTAACTCCCCTGTTTTTCCCCTGCCTACCCCTAGCTAACACCACACACACGTACACACAAAAAGTGAAAAGAAAAGAAATTGTGCTTTTGTTTACTCAACCAACCTAAAGGTTGGTTCCAGGCAGCCAAGCAATTTCTTCATTTCCAGAGTGTAAACTATCCAGTTTAATTACAGATTCCTAGAAAAATCTTTGCTAAGGGATTGCTGTAAAGTCGGAGTGGTTTGTTGCTGGGTTTCTGGGTCCGATTACCCTTTCCTTGAGCCACTGTTTCAGCAAGTCATACTACTCTCCATTTGATTAAAATTACTTAAAAATAAAGCTTAAAGCTTCTTGCAGTATTCTCACACCAGCATCTTGGGGGGAGGAGAGGAAGAAGAGGAAGTGGGGAGAAATGAATAACTTACCTTTAGGTAAAATAAACCTTCCAAGGGAAAATAAATAGGAAAAAAATTGAGGTTCTCAGCTCACTCTCTTTTAAAGACACTTCACAGTTTGAGATTTCCCCCCCGTTCGATAAATTAAGTAAATATTTCTGTAAAGTCCCAAAGATGCAGTCCTACTGTGCAGCAAAATATATAGAATAAAAAAATCCACTAATTTGATTTCTGGAAAGTTCAATTAAAAATAATTAAACCCCTCAGTTCAAGAGGAAAAAACTAGAACTAGTACTTCTCCCCCCGGTTCAATCGAAGCAATACAGATGAAAGGAGCCCCTGACTTTCCTCCTCCCTCTTTCCTTTTTCCCCCCCTCTCTCTCTTCTTCCTCCTCACTTTCTTCGCCTGCTGAACACAAAACCTGAGTGGGCCAGCTCTGCTCCTCCAGTATTTAAACACCTCACCAGGTCCCTAGTTAGCAGCTTCCTTCAGCTCATCCAAGAAGCTGACAAGTACTGTTAGAGGAGGCTGTACATGTTGCTCTAATGGACCTCATTAAGTTCTACTTACAGATGTTCTCTTAACATAATTGATCTGCGGTGAGTTGAGAGGACTGCAACTTATTCCCTAGCCCCCAATTATGGTTGGGTAATTAGATCCCCAACCTCCAATTTTTCACATTCACCCTTCTAACATTCCAAAATATCAAAGTATCTCTTTCTCACCAAAGCTCCCCCCCTTACTGGACTCCAATCCACTCACTGTATTGACAGTTAGATCTGCTCTAACCTTTGTAGTGACGCCAGTTTTAATGGTGCATTCAGTCCATTGACAGAGCTCCGGATTTTTTTCCCTTTTCTCCTCTTCTCTCCTTTCCTCTTTTTTCTTTTTTTTTTTAACCCTCAGAAACAAAAGGGGAAAAAAAACTTGTATAGTTTGTACTTTTGATAAAAGGTTCTACTGATGAGCTTTGGCAGTGGAGGTTCTTTTCTAATGTCTTTTTATCTGTATTAATTCCTCAGATGAAAACTTTAAGGAACAATGAAGGAGCGAGGTACTGCTCTGAAACGGTGAGAAGAAAAAAAATTACACAGCACACCTGGGACAGATGAAGCCAAACTAGTGCTTTTATAATGCCAATCAGCAGGGCTGTTATCATCCCTCTAATTAGGAAAGCAGCCTAAAACAGAGAGCACTTGGGGAAATGGTAATGTTATGGTTTTGCACTTAAAAGGGGAGACATTTCCTGCGCTGTAAGAATCCAGGATTGGGGCTGACAAGTCCTTTAATTAATGGGCAGGATTCCCTGTGTGTGTGCGTGCATGTTTCAATTCATAAAAGTGGACAAAGGGGGCTATTTGAAGGGGGGGGGGGAGAGGTGAGAGAGAATGAGGAGGGAAGAAAAGAAAAGCATTAGTTTGAAGGAGTTTGTAGCCTTCATTTTATTTAACATCGTGCCCCCCCTCCCCCAAAGGACTGAAATGTGGAGGTGCAGTGAGCTGTTTGCCAGAGACTTGAAAGCTGCAGTGGAAAAAGCCCAAGGTCATCTGACCAACAAAAAGTTTGAGAGGGTGCACATCTCAAATATGATAACGCTACTGATCCCCATGGCATAGTCTGTTTGTCCCCTCTGCTTCCTGCCACTATATTTGTATCTCCCCACAGGCTGCAGCTGATGGTCCCACATAGAATTTTTATTGTTGGTATGGCATTAGGAATAAGCTCTACTTTAGGTATTTATGCCATACTCATTGGAGGGGTATTTGAGGCAATTTTTCAAAGAACCATTTTCCCTTCTTCACCTCCACAAAATAGGCTCTGCCAGGATGTTCTCTCCAAAATATTTCTTGTCAAATGCATTTTTTTACAGTGATGTTGTATCAAGACAATGGGCAAAATGACAACAATCATCATTGAATGTGTCACTTCTGCCAGTTTTTTAAAAGTAAAAGGTGTACCCTTCCGACATGACAATGTGGCTACTTCAAATTCAAGTGGGACTGCTAGTGAGAACCAGGGTTCCACTATCAGGTCCTAAAATTCAGTGACTTCTGAGTTGTGAAAATGTTATTGTAATGATTATATTGATTCCTGGGCCTGATCCTGCCACTCTTTCTTAGGTGAGTAACTCCTCTGAACTGCATTGTCACAAGAAGACCAGTGGGACTATTTGTTTGAATGATGATTACTCACATGAGCACAGGTTGCCAGAGATAAAATGAGCTATTTGCCAGAGATGTGAAAGCAGGACTGCAACCTCAAATCAGTACAAACTACCTTAATGGCATTTTATTCACTCAGGCTAATTGAACCACTGCATTTGAAGGCTTGATCCTTCCTCAGCCTTAGTTTTGAAAGTAGCCTATGCTGAAGTAAATGAGATTACTCCCTTGACTAAAGATTCACAGGATCAAGTATTTTCTAAAAAATGAAAATGATGTGCATGTCGCTTGGGAAGTGGAGGCTGGTTTCCAATACATAAGTGCGCACCTTGTAAAAGTAGCTATTGTACTTGTAGTAAATTGTACGGAACACGGAGTGATAAATTAAACACTCATGTATCTTACATCAGACTGGAGAGTGCTGTGTTCTAGTCAGTGAAGAGAATTAGAAAAAGCAAAACACCTTGCTCTATAGTTATTTTTAATGGTCTTTTCAACAGACATGTTTTAAAACCACAGGAATGATCAGCCTTTGTGGCACATAAGTTTTAGGGCCTACTTTTAGATGTTATTTTCAAAATGTATTTTATGAAGCTTAATAAATAAAAATGCATCTGCGCCTTATTTTATATTTCAATGGTAGCTCACTGGAGGACTTAAATATTTCCCTACAAACTATATGATCTAGTGAAAGCAAATTGGAAGGGAAACCCACCAGAAAAGAAAGTGAAGCCTAGGTATCTTATTTCAGGACTCCTCTCCACTGTGCTGGGGATCAACACTTCAGTGATTGCTCCACCAGCTGTTGATTTAATGTGTCTGCTTAGATGCAATGAATCGATCCCTGAGTGCTCTTCCATCAATGCTGGTGCTCCACCAAGATGAGAAGAGTAGGATGGGAGAGCAGCATCCTCCCACGCCCCCACCGCTGACCTTACTGCACACAAAACGCCATGCGCTAAGTACATTGACTTCAGCTATGCTGCTATTTGTGTCTCTGAAGTCATGTAGATTGGCTCAATGGCAGGAATGAGCATAGACAAGGTCTCAGTGCCCAAAGTTAAGTGAACTATCAAGTAAGCAAGCACCAACAATAGATACAAAGTGCATTTGATTTCTCTTAAAAGGCTGCAATCAAATCTTCATGAATGGGCCCTATCTGTTGCATTGAATGCCACAGCAGTCGTGTTATTTTTAAAGATAGGCATTAATGTTGACAATATCCCTTTAAAGAGGACTTGCAAATATTAAAAAATTTAGTATCTTTAGAACCTAATCCTACTGGCATCTCACCCAGGCAAGGTATTGTGGTCAGGTGAAGACCCACTGAAGTAAGTGGGACTTTGCAAATTGGGGAGAGAGAGGGAGTCCCAGCTGTATGGAGCTACGTGCAGGATGAGGGCCTTACAGAAATTAGACACAAAACAGATCTCAATATAAATATTTATAAGTCTGAAAACCTGAGAGAGTGCCTCAATATTAGCCAGTCTCTAAAATCACACCTCCAAATTTTGCCCTTAGAATATCAGTGGTTTATAGAGCTGCCAAAGAAATTAATACTTAAGTCTAGAGATACATTTCTTTTATAATTATAGTTAATGTTCAATTTGAGTTTGTTCAGGGACTAAAGAGTTAAATGAGTCCTGGAGGGGGAAAGGCACATCTGGGCTGAAAAAATATGTGCACCAAGTTTTAACGTACATTTAAAAACTGTTAAGTTTCTAATAAACACCTGAAAACCTGGGTTTATAATGGAAAAGTGCAAGTGACCTTCACTGCAGTAGAACCTGGACAACCGGGCTACGTCTACATTGGCAAGATTTTGCGGAAAATCTTGCCACCTGTCTACACTGGCTGCGAGTACTTGCGCAAGAACGCTGACGTTCTAATGTATAAAATCAGTGCTTCTTGCACAAATACTCTGACACTCCCGCTCAGGGACAAGCCCTCTTGCGCAGTTGTGCTTGTGCAAGAGGTCAGTGTAGTCGGGCAACATCAATTTCTTGCGCAAGAAAGCCAGATGTTTAAAATGGCCATCGGAGCTTTCTTGCGCAAGAGAGCGTCTACACTGGCACAGATGCTCTTGCGCAAAAGCACATCTTTTGCACAAAGGCACATGCCAGTGCTCTCTTACTCAAATACTCTAATGCAAAAACTCTTGCATTAAAGAGTATTTGCACAAAATCTTGCCAATATAGACGTAGCCCAACAGTTTACGGAACAGCTGAAAATCATTCATAATGAACTGAATAATGTGACTTAAAAGGAGGAGTATTAGTAGAGTTTATGAGAATGCCATTCTCATAAGAAAAAACAGCGTATGACAAAATTTTTCACAGAAATAAAAACTTTAAAGTGTTGCCAATTTTCTAAATGGCCTTTTCACATTCTTTTGCAATATTTTTCCCCGTATGGATATCAGAACAGAAATGGTTTCTTCCTTTTACAACTACATTTTACGACTTGTAAATTCACTCTCAACAAACAAAATAATCAATGTGATGATACTGTAGACACACCCAGGTGTCTTGCAAGTTTGCAGGCTAGGATCAAGTTTCTTTTTCAGTCTTCCACACACCTCCCTTGTAGTTGTACACAATCTAAGCAGTAATTGCAGCACACTTGAGAAAACAAAACAAAAGGCACTCTTAAATACAAAATGGCAAAAAAATTAAAATATGCATAGATTCATTTCTCTCAGTGTGTCAAAGCCTAAATATGAGACACACAGTGTCTGACAAACACTCAAAATGAGGGGGACAGAAATAATACAAGAAACTCAAAATGTGATGCAGTTTACTCTTTAGTGGAATATGGGGATAATTTCCAGTGATTCCTAGTTCTAACTTTGAGTTTACCTTTACATATGACTTTTTCCACTGGACTTTCCTTTTAACTGGACTTTAAATCTGTGATAGAGGGTCAGCTGCATTCCTTAAATGACCATTGTGACTCTACCCAGTACCTCCCTCCTAACAAATATTTAATTCTTACATTATACTTTCTTCTCTCTCTCCTGCTTCTCATGTGGTATTGGATAATAATAGGGATCACTTACCTGACATTGAAATGCTTCAGTTTCCAGGGTAAAATGTAGCATATACGTATTTAAAAGATGTTTAACCAAAGAAAGCTATCTTATAGTTTTGAGCAAAGGATGTGAAACTGCAGGTGTAATTTAGGAAGGCAGAATGCAACTATCTGCTCTTAGAATTTGGCCAAAACACTGGAATGAAAACTTTAATATGAAAGTCTGGGGGGGGGGGGGGGGGGGGAGCGCAGGGACAATGCTATAGGATTTCTTAATTAGCTCAAGAGATCAGGACTAGGGGCATTGTCCTGGTGCAGGCTCTGGGGGAAAGAATGCCACCTAATGAATTGATGCCATTGCCACCACTTACAGAATCTCCTGAATTTCTTCAGGGATTTCATATCCTGCTACTGACCCAGCCTGACCCTTATGAATTATGATGAGATCACAGTCTTAAAGCAGGATGGCTGGAGGCTATTTGCCAATAATTAACTATAATTATTAATTCATTTTTGAAAATTAAAATTTTATGGACACCTGGTGCTCAGTAGTGAAATGGCCAAAACTCTGGTTTCTATCTGATTCTATCAGAACATAAAACAAACAAGTTTGCAAAGTCAAGCACTAACAAGTTAGAAAGGGCCAGAAACAAAGTTGTGTATGGACCATAATTTGCCCTCCCTCCTCGTGTATGCACTGTCTTTAGTTATAGGGAGACATGCTATTTTCCCATAAGATTTCTGCCTTATTTGGTGAACTCAAGTTTTCTTGTTATCCTTTTTCATTCAATATGTGGTCCTAAGCCTTAAAAACACGACATCCAAACTCTGCACTGACTATAGAATTATTAATTTCCACAGGGGCATTTCTATGGTGTTTTTACCACAGAATCAGAATCTTTCACAAACATTAATTAATAAATTAATTTATTTCCTCATCACTTCTGGAAAAATATGATTGTCTAATTAGCCCCACAGATGTAGAACTGAGGTCCAGAGAGATTTTCTCAAGTATCCCTTAATTTTGCAACACCTAAGCCTGATTTTTCAGAGTGCTTATCATTATATAGCGCTTCATAGGTTCAAAATACAGCTCCTGTTTGACTTCTGATGTAGGGTTGCCAAGCATCTGATTTTCAAGGGTCAAGGCAGGCTCCTACTTGCCATGTCTCTCAGAAGCAGCTGCCAGATCTCCATGGTCTCTGGGCACAGGGAGGCTCTGTATGCTGCCGCCACCCCAAGAACTGGCTCCATAGTTCCCATTGGCTGGGAATTGTGACCAATGGGAGCTGTAGGGGTGGCATTAGCAGGCATGAGAAGGGTTGAAGAGTCTCCCTGGCCATAGATGCACTTAATCACTGCAAGAACTTAGCAATTCTAGGAGGCATGGTAAGCACCACTGGGACCCCATACCCTGCACTCCCACCCACTGCCCAAATTCAGAACCTCTTCTTACATCCCAAACCCCCAGCCTGACACTTCACCTTACTGCACCCTAAATTGTGTCCTAATCCAGAGCCCTCTCTTGCACCTTGAACCCCTCATTTATGGCCCTATCTGAAGCCTGCACCCCCCCCCCCAGCCAGAGCCCTCACCCCCACTCCCCCGACACATGCATAAACCCCCTTCTCCAGCCCAATGAAAGTGAGTTTTGTTGGGGGAGAGCAAGTGAACAGGAACAGCTAACAGGGGAGTTTTGTGAGGAAGTCCTTCAGGTGAAGGAGGAGTAATTATGTGATCCTGGAGGTAAGTTGTCTGTAGTGTGCTTGCTGCCTGCCTGAAATATATGGTAAGCTGAGCTTATTTGTTTGGAGGGCCATGTGCTAAAGTCCTTCTAGACCAGCGGTTCCCAAACTTTTTGGCATCATGCCCCCTTTTTGATTTTTTGCCTCTGCCCCCCCTGGAATTTCTTCACACACCCCCAGTTTGGGAACCCATGCTCTAGAAGCCTGCTAGGCAAAGCTGAGAGCTTCTCAATGAGGCTTTGATATTTAATCCTTTAACACCCATTAAGCCTTAACCAGGGGGCAGGGCTACTCAGGAAGGCCAGGAATTTAAAAGCTGTTCCTAAATGACCAGAGAAGCTAGTGAATAGGAGCAGCTAACAGGGAAGTTCTGCAGGGGAGCTTGAAGGAAGTTAGATACACTTAACATGTTTTAAACTTTTAAAAACTAAATTAAAAACAAAACCATGTGATTTAAAAAACCCATCAAGAAAGGAATTAGCTCTAGAAGACAAAAGAGGATGCATGCAGAAGGCCAGCAGCAGAGTGGGAGGCTACCCAGTTTACTGCACCCCAATGCATCATGTATGATTACATGCCCTATGCGTAGGTGGCATATGTGTGCATTTCGTGCAAGGAGCTCCTGGCCCTCAGAGACTGTGCACAGGCTTTGAAGACGAGGGTGGCTGCACTGGAGGAGCTAAGGGGGAAAGAAAAGCACATAGATGAGACTTTCTGGGACACAGCACAAGGGTTCCACTCCTGGTCAGATGGCTCCTGTGCTGTTATGGAGGGTGAAAGGGAAAATCTTTGGGGAAAACATCCAACTGGAGTAGAGGGAAATGATCCTATAGTTGGGACCCTCCTTCTTGATGATGTTGTGGAACAGTGCTTTTGTAGAAAAGCATTGGTGCCAATCTAGATGCTCTTTTCCGCAAATGCTTTTAACGGAAAATTTTCCTTTAAAAGCATTTGCGGAAAATCATGCCAGTCTAGACGTAGCCTAGATGTATAAATAATAAGATGGGTGAACTAGAGTGCCTTGTATTGAATGAGGATATTGATATAATGGACATCACAGAAACTTTGTGGAATGAGGATAATCAATGGGACACAGTAAAACCAGGGTACAAACTATATCCGAAGAACAGAGCAGGTTTTACTGGTGGGTGTATGGCACTATGTGAAAGAAAGCATAGGACAAGTGAAGCAAAAATCTCTTGGTCTAAATAACCAAGACTGTACCATAAGATTTATATGGCTAGTAATTCCATGCTCTAATAATAAGAATATAGCAGTAGGGATATATTGCCCTCCACCTGACTAAGATGGTGATAGTGACTGTGAAATACTAAGGGAGATAAGAGACTATAAAAAAAATTGGGTGAGTTCAATTATCCCCATTTTGACTAAGTACGCTTTACCTCAGGATAGAATGCAGAGATAAAGTTTCTTGACACTTAGGCTATGTCTAGACTACAGGATTTTTTTGGAAAAAAAGTGGCCTTTTTTTGAAAAAAACTTCACCTGCATCGACTGCCGCCATGTTCTTTCAAAATTAAATTGAAAGAACACAGCGGTCTTTTTGACAGCGGTAAACCTCATTTTATGAGGAAGAATGCTTTTTTTTTCGAAAGAGCTCTTTCAAAAAAAGGCGTTCTTGATTGTGAACAGTGCTTTTTTGAAAGAGCATCCAGATTTTCTAGGGGTTCTCTTTCAAAAAAGCAGATCGCTTTTTTGAAAAAAGTTGTGGCTGTCTAGACGATCTCTTTCAAAAGAAGCTTTTTTTGGAAAGATTCTTTTGAAAAAGCTTCTTTAGAAAGAAGTGTGTAGTAGCCAAAGTAAATGACTACTTTTTGGAGCAACTGGTTCTGGAACCCACAAGAGGAGAGGCCATTCTTGACTTAATCCAAATGGAGCACAGGATCTGGGCCAAGAGGTGAATATAACTGGACTGTTTGGAAATAGTGACCATAAAATAATTAAATTTAATATCCCTACACCACAGGAAAAAAAACTCCAAAACACTACAGCAGTCTAGCACTGTGGCATTTAATTCCAGAAAGGAGAACTACACAAAAATGTGGTTAGTTAAACAGAAATTAAAAAGGTACAGTGCCAAAAATGAAATCCCTGCAAGTTTCATGGAAACTTCTTTTAAACGTATACGCCAAATTAAAAAAACACAGTAAGAAAACTAAAAAAATGCCATTGTGGCTTAAGTCAACTAAAAAAAGCAGAGAGAGATAAAAAGGTATTGTTTAAAAAGTGGAAGTTAAATCTTAGTGAGGAAAATAGAAAGGAGCATAAACTCTAGCAAATGAAGTATAAAATATAATTAGGAAGGCCAGAAACTCATAATGTAATAGCAAAAAAAAAAAAGTACATCAGAAGCAGGAAGCCTGCTAAACAAACAGTGGGCCACTGAACGATTGAGATGCTAAAGGGGCATTCAAGGACAACAAGGTTGTAATGGAGACACTAAATTAATTCTTTGCATCAGTCTTCATAGCTGAGGATGTGAGGGACATTCCCAAACCTGAGCCATTTTTCTTAGGTGACAAATCTGAGGAACTGTCCCAGATTGAGATGTCATTAGAGGAGGTTTTGGAACAAATTGATAAGCTAACCAGTAACTAGTCACCAAGATCAGATGGTATTCACTCAAGAGTTCTAAAGAACTTAAATGTGAAATTGCAGAACTACAAACTGTGATTTGTAACCTGTCCTTTAAATCAGCTTCTGTACCAAATGACTGGAGTATAGCTAATTTGACACCAATTTTAAAAAAGGGCTCCAGAGGGGGTCCTGGTAATTACAGGCCAGTAAACTTCAGTACCAGGCAAACTTGTCAAAATATAGTAAACAACAGAAATGTCAGACACATAAAAGCACATAATTTGCTGAGGAAGAGTCAACATGGCTTTTGTAAAGGGAAATCATGCCTTGCAAATATACTAGAATGCTTTGAGATCAACAAGCATGTGGACAAGGGGGATCCAATAGATATAGCATACTGAGATTTCCAGAAAGCCTTTGAAAAGGTCTCTCGCCAAAAGACTCTTAAGCAAAGTAAGTTGGGATAAAAGGAAGGTCCTTTCATGGACTGATAACTGGTTAAAAGCTAAGAAACAAAAAGGTAGGAATAAGTGGCCAGTTTTCAGAATGGAGAGAGGTAACTAGTGGTGTCCCCCAGGAGTCAATACTAGAACCAATCTTATTCAACATGTTCATAAACAATTTGGAGAAAGGGGTAAACAGTGAGGTGGCAAAATTTTCAGATAGTTAAATCCAAAGTAGACAGTAAAAGACTTCAAAAGGATCTCACAAAACTAGGTGACTGTGCAACAAAATGGCAGATGAAATTCAGTGTTGATAAATGCAAAGTAGTGCGCATTGGAAAACATAATCCCAACTATTCACATAAAATGATGGGTATTCAATTATCTGTCAACACTCAAGTGAGAGATCTTGGAGTCATTATGGATAGTGCTCTGAAAACATCCACTCAATGTGCAGTGACAGTCAAAAAAGCAAACAATGTCAGGAATCATTAAGAAAGGGATAGCGAATATGTTATTGCCTCCACATAAATCTATGGTATGCCCACATCTTGAATACTGTGTGCAGACGTGGTCGCCTCATCTCTAAAAAGATATATTGGAATAGGAAAAAAAATCAGAAAAGGGCAACCAAAATGATTAGATGTATGGAATGGAGAGATTCATTAAATGAGGACTTTGACTTTTTCAGCTTTTAAAAGAGACCACTCTGTGGGATATGACCGAGGTCTATCAAATCAGAACTAAAGTGGAGAAAGTGAATAAAGAAGAGTTATTTACTCCTTCCCATAACACAAGAACCAGGAATCACCAAGTGAAATTAATATGCAGCAGGTTTAAAACATACAAAAGCATGTATTTCTTCACACGGTGCACTTGTGAAACTTCTTGCCAGAGGATGTTGTAAAGGTCAAGAATATAACAGGGTTAAAAAAAGAGCTAGATAAATTCATGGATGATAGGTACATCAATGGCTATTAGCCAGGATGGGCAGGGATGGTGTCCCTAGCCTCTGTTTGTCAGAAGCTGGATATAGGGGTCGGGAGATGGATCACTTGATCTGTTCATTCCCTCTGGGGTACTTGGCTTTGGTCAGACTAAGCAGACAGGATACTGGGTTAGATGGACCTTTGGTGTGATCCCGTGTGGACATTCTTATGTTCTTAGTGTACCTTATTGATTGTAGGCACTTTTGCCTCTGTGCCCCAGCCTGTCCTCACGCCCATCTTCTCCTGTTCAGCCCTCCCAATCCTGTATTCAATTGCCTTATTCATGAGACCATCTTTTCTCTTCCTGCCACTCCCATACTTCAAATATTGCACACCTTCAAAATAATGAAACAAACAAGACTGCTTTTTTCACTACAGAGTCCTGATTCCCTTGTCAGAGCTCTATGTGGACACAGAGGCTACGTCTACGCTAAGAGTTTTCTCTGCAAAAAATATGCTAATGAGGGACTCATTTGCATGAGTCACAATCTTATTTGCATATTTTCCTCTGATCTGTTTTTGTGCTAGGGTTTTTGCACAAACACAAGCAGCGTGGACGTTTTCTTTTTGCGCAAAAACCCTTTTTCCGCAAGATCGGTATACCTCCTTTTTTGGAGCTTAAGGATCTTGCAGAAAAAAGGGCAACAGGCAGTTATTTCAAAATAGTGTCAAAATACTGTCAAGCTGGAACACTTCTTACTCCAACTTCTATAACCCTCATTGAAGGAGGAGTAAGGAAAGTCAGAGGAAGAGTGCTCTATTTCAAAATAAGTGCTGTGTAGACGCTCCCAATTTCAAAATATCTTATTTCAAAATAAGATATGCAATTGACGTAGATCAATTTGCGTAGCGTATTTCAAGTTAAGCCCTGCAGTGTAGATACATCCTGAATAAGAGTGTGTCCTCTGGAGGAAAAAATTGTTATGTGGTCATGTAATTAAAAGACAATATCATAATTCTTAGGAACAAGGATCACTTATTAAGCTACACTGGCAACCTTGAGACATTTCCTAACTTTTAAGCACTTAATTTTGCAACATCAGCTTTTTACATGTTTAAAATATAATTTCTTCCATCATATAGAATTACATTGAACCACAGCTTAAATCAAGTACCTTTATGTGGACCAGCTACTAGAAGAGAATGAGACACGTACTTTGCCAGTGGCTTATATGACTATTTGCTGACAGCAATGGAATGTAGATGACTCGTGAGCTCAGTACTGCTTGATGCTGGGTTCTGGAGGCGAGTGTGTCAACAGGTGCATCTACACAGCACCATAAACTCAAGATTCACAATTTGCAGTATGCAAATTAAATAGACATACAGTGAAAACCTAACCATATATGTGATTATAGGCACTTCTGCTTCTGTGCCCCCAGCTTGTCCTTACACCCATTTTCTTCTATCCAGCCCTCCCAATCCTGTCCTGGCTCATATTGCTGGCCCCTTCTTCACCTATCTACCTGCCCATCCTCCCTTTGATTCCTGCAACTCTTTCATGTCCCCTGCTCCTATTCTCTCTCCCTGTCTTTCCCTCCACTGTTCCTCTTCTGCATTCATGTGAGGGAGTGTCCTCTTTCTCCTCCTCAGTGCTTAGGTGCAAGCAGGAGGGAAGCACTGAGAACACAAGACAGAGAGTCTCCCTCTTCTCAGTTCCTGTGCCTGCCTTCACAACGTCCCTGGCAGCGAGGAGGAGCCATTGCAAAGAAAGTTCTGCTCAGCTTCAACAGCCCAGCCTACAAACGCTGTGTTGTTCTGTGAGAATGGCACATGTTCAGGCCAGCTGGGATGCATGCACTGCAAGATGAAGGCATGCACTCAGCAGAGACAGAGTCTTTAGAGTATTTAGCTGCCAGACTCTAACATTGCTAATACGCATGTGCAAACAGATTTTTCAGAAGCCATATTAGGGTAGATTTCTCTGGGGATAGCAACAGATATGTCCCAGACCTTTTAAATTATGCCCCCCACAACATATACAGTCAGGGGAGAAATGCCTCCCATGCCTCTTCCCCAATTTCCATCCAGGCTTTGGAGACTGCTATGGTCTCTCTCTCTCTCTCTCTCTCTCTCTCTCTAATTTTTTCCCTCCTGCATTTGAGAAATGCTGTTCTAGAGATACCCAGCCCATTGTCCCCATTTCATCTGAGATCAATAATGTAGTTGAATGCTTTACTGAGAGTTTGGCTGAGATTGGGGGCAAGTTGGTGGAAATGCAATTGAGACAATAGAGCAATGATGTAGGTAGATTGGTGAAAGAAACCAGAACTAGGCTGTATGAGTTGCCTTGATTGGTGGCATGTACCTGCTCTTTGCTATGCAAGTTCAGTAAGTTCCTAATTTTACTAATATATTACCCTTAATGCCATTCTCAGAAATTGCTGAGCAGCGCTAGTTGAAATTTGAGGGGAAAAAATCAGCCCGAGGAAGACAGAGGGCATGGAAAACTTGTTCTGTTTAATGGATAAAGTTTGACAAAGTTATCAGCAACTGAAGATATGGTTTTATAATGGTCAGTGAGAGGCAATCTGATCCGTAGGTAGAACTACCAGCATTGCCTCTGCTCCAAAACCAATGTATTTCTAGCTGTGATTATTCCCAGATAGAGCTGGTAGGCTATGCTTATATTATCTAATATTGTTCATTATTTCAAAGGATATCTTAAAATAATGTGGCATCATTTCAAAAAAATGTCTTGACCACAGTAGGAGCTGCTGGGTTCTTAGCACTTTTGGAAATTAAGCCACTAATTCAGTCATCTAGTTCTGAATTTAGAACCCTAACTTTAGGCATCCATTAAAAAATTGCCTATGTATATATAGCTGCAGTGCTAATTTTGGTGCCTGTTCGCTGCAGACTCAAGTCTATTCACAGTCTGCCTGACTCTGCTTAGTACATGAGAGTTGACTGGCACATATGTGACAGGGTCAAGCACGGTTATGCCATTACCAAGGCATTAATCTAGATCACCCACAGGGTGGCTGCGGAGCTGAGCTCAAAGAAGTTTCTGTCTTGGTCCAGACTTGGAGCTGTGCTCAGGGTGTCTCCATGTAATATGTTTAAATGGTGTTGGGAAGGCTACGGGCACTTCCAACCTTCTGTGTCCTGGGGCATGATACATCTGACAACTTCTTTGAAGCCTGAGAGCTCACTGACAGTCACCTGTTGGGTTTGTGAAGCTGCTATAGAATTTTAAATTACTCTCAGCTCAGCAGCAAATGGAACTATTAAAACCATAGGGTAATATTCAGAATAAGGTCACTGTATAATAATCTTGCTTCCAACATGAAATTTTAGGTAGAAGTATGTATATATTTGTTTGAAGAGGTGCTTCAGTATCAGAAATAGACGAGGGAGGAGTAAAGCTGGATTGATCCCCAGTAAAATAAAAATTAGTAATTAGTTCTGATATACATTTGTTATTGAACAATTAAATATTTGTAATATAATTAGCAATGGACCTAAATGAGAACACCAGGCAAGGCAGTGCCTGAATCCAAATGTAATAGTTTGGAATATTGTCTTGGGTGTTATGGATACATATTAGTTTCCAACACTGCATTGAGATGTACCTGTAATTTTCACTGTCTCCATAATGCTGAATGTTGCTAGTGTATCTCCCTGAAATTCAGAGTGGTTATTTTGTTTGCTGCAACAGACTTAATGTCAGTTGGAGAAAATAAAGGTTAAGACACACACAAAAGGCAATTCACCACTGAAGAAAAGGCAGAGTTGCAAAGATTATGAAGTCTTCAACTTCCTGAGGTATCTTCTGTGTCTTGGATCACCATGTTGGCAGTCTGTGATAAAAGCTTTCTGTTTGTGAGTTGGTTTTGGAGAATGTAATTAAAACCAATGCATTTCCAAAATACAGTTTTTGATTCCCTTGATAATTCTAGACATCTGAGATCAGACCTGATGGTAGGAAATGTAGATTGTGTTGGTGGATAATACCTATCTGGCAATAGATGATGGTCATACATTTTTGTTGATTTTGCTAGATCAGTTGTCTCTGTGCTGTTGAACGTGAGGTATTATTAAATTGCCAGTGGACCATGGAATATACTGAGTCATTCTTAAATGGCTGTGCTACTTTTTTTTTTTCCTGAAGAGATCCCAAAGACTAGTTTTTGACAATTAATTACTCTTTTGTGCCAAAGTGTGGCCTCTCTTTCCCTGGGAAAGTTAGTGAGAAGGCATGATTTGCTGTGTCTTCAGAATTCTATCACAGGGGATCTCACGGTACCACCAACTCTTGCTGGTAGCCACTCTGACAATTTTCCCTAAAATACCTAATGAGCTTTAGGAAAAGCAACTCATATGCACATAGACATGTCCACGCACCACCTCCTCCCTCTGTCCCTGCTTCTCATGGCTCTTCAGCGAGAGCCCGCCCTGGGGAAGGTAGGTTGGGAATGCACTGGCCACCTGCAGAATCCCAGGTTCCTTATGTTCTAGCCAGGTGGGAGCAGGGGAGCTACCCAGGGAAGCACTGCCATGACAGAACATCATAGTTGCCTCCAGTGATGAGTCACTTCCTGTGTCAGGAACACTGGCCCCGCATGTCTCCAGAGGCTTTGCCTGGTGCTCCTGAGGAGGCTGCACAGAGCAGAGCACCGATCCTTGCTTGTGACACCAGTGCAAACACTTAGGCCGGTGGTAAGCAACCTGCGGCCCGCTAGAGTCACATGCAGCCCACACGTTTCCTGTCTATCCTCTTCCCCCATGCACCTCTCACGCACTGGAGCCCTGCCCTTACCTGCTCTTCCCTCTCCCTCTTTTCACTTTTGGAATGTCGTGAATCCACTGATTCATGATCTGTCCCCGCTCCTCCGCCTCCCTGCCAGAGCTTGAATACCACAAATGAAGTAAGATGGGGGAGAGAGGAGGGAAAGGGCTTGAGCCACTGGGGCCGGCAAACCTTTAAATTATGCCCCCGACATATACAGTTGGGGGGGGGGCAATGCCTCCCAAGGTCCCCCCCCCCCAAATCTTCATCCATGTTTTGGAGTCTGCTATGGTCTCTCTCTCTCTCTCTCTCCCCCCCCCCCTTTGGTGTCCGTATTTGAGAAACACTGTTCTAGAGATACCCAGCCCATTGTCCCCATTTCATTGGAGACCAATGATGCAGTTGAATGTTTTACTGAGAGTTTGGCTGAGACTGGGGCAAGTGGGTAGAAATGCAATTGAGACGAGGGCAATGATGTAGGTACGTTGGTGAAAGAAATGAGAACTAGGCTATATGAGTTCTCTTGACTGGTGGCATATACCTGCTCTTTGCTATGTAAGGTCAGTAGATAAGGGTCTTTTTGGATCCTCAGATGCTATAAATGATTGGTTACCCTGCTTTTTGCAGTCTCCCTTGCCCAGAAGGCTTTAAATGTTCTCTTAGGCTACGTCTACATTGAAATGCTATTTTGGGATACCAGAGTATTTCGGGATACCAGGAAATAGATATCCCATGTCTGAACACCAAGCCTATTATTTCAGGCTTGCTATTCCAACATTCCTTTAAACCTCATTCTACGAGGAGTAGAGGACATTTCGGAATAGCGCTTTATTTTGAAATTTGGCTCTGTAGACAGCTTATTTCATAATTAGGCAATATTTCAAAATCGTGTAGCTCAAATTGCATATCTTATTTTGAGTTACAATGCAGTGTAGATGCATCCTAAGGTGTACACCTACTTGATGTCCTCCACACCTTTCTTGCTTTGAGATTAGATTTTTGCAAAATGTTCTACATCCGGCTACAACTTAAAACTATTCACACATTAAAGCACGTGCAGAATGGCTGTCACTGTCTGCTTGCTAAATGTTGTATCACACCAAGGAATTATCACACCTTTGCTGTGCACTGAGTACCTGTTAGTGTCTGAGTGGAGTTAAAGATGTTAACTTTGAACTATAAAAGCTCTAAGTGACTTAGGACTTGCCTGCTCGAGAGATTATTTTTCCATATATGTGACATTGCCCAGTTACAATATTCAAATATGGTTGAGCTATCAACCCTCACCCATCACCAGTTCAATAGAGAGGAAACGGGATATTTTCAATGAATACTCCTTGGCTTTTGAATTTATTATCGTTAGAGTCTGAAATCTGCCCAGCTGGTTGAATTTAAGATTATGCCACAAAGTTCATCTTTTTTGTCCTAAGCTTTGGTAAAACTTGAAGTGCATGAGGTGGGCTAAGATTTTTAGGGAAACTGTATTTATCTGGTTGGTTGGTTGGTTGATTAATATGGGGAGGGGATTATCTGGAATGAGCTAGTATATTTAAGATTTGTACATTTTGAATATTTTTAGTTACTTATAGGCCTGCAGGACTTCAGGACTTTTTGTTTAAAAAATGAAACAAATGAATTCAATAAATAAATTATATATTTAAAACCCTTTGTAGTAATTTACTCTTCCTTGTAATTGTGTGTAGTGAACAGATTATCTTTTATATTACAATTCAGTTTTCCTTTAAGTGCTTTTTTCCCCCTTTTCTGGCACATCAGAGAAAGTCTGTTGACTTTAATTGCTCTCTCCTTAGACTCATGATCTTTCTTGCCAGCCAATTATTCAAAATTATCCTACCTGTACTAAAAATGAAATGCTGCATGGTTTTGGCTAAGATAGTTGTGATCCACCTTTCCAAATTGTAAGGCCTAGTCTTTGGCAGTAGAACCTGATAGTTCCAGGAGACCTGTTTCTTGGCACTGGACTCTCAGTGTAGGTCTACACTACAGAGAAGATCGGACCTGCCGCTGTCAAATTTCCAGGGTTTGAATTAGCAGGTCTAGTGAAGACATGCTAATTCAAATTAAGAGGTGCACTCTGGCCAATGCTGGTAGTCCTGCTTCCATGAGGAGTAAGGGAAGTCAAAGGGAATGTGTGCTCCCTTTGCCTTTCTGTAGTGTGGGCAGCACCAAAATTTGAGTTAAGGTACTTTGACATATATGAAGTTGTGTATCTTAATTTGACCGTATCTCATAGTATATAGATACTCTTAAGAGTTCCAGGCTCCTGTTCTGTTGGAATAGATTGGGTGTTTTCCCTCGGAACCCCACTTTCCTGGGTTTGAGACTTTTGCTTTTAAAGAACCCTCTTCTCACATGAACTAATCAATAGACTGTACACGGTGCAAAAGAATGTAACATCTTCCAGAAGACTGGAAAAGGGCAAATATAGTGCCCATCTATGTAAAGGGAAATAAGAACAACCGAGGAAACTACAGACCAATTAGTCTAACTTCTGTGCCAGTGAAGATAATGGAGCAAGTAATTAAGGAATTCATCTGCAAACATCTGGAAGATAATAAGGTGATAGGTAACAGTCAACATGGATTTATAAAGAACAAATCATATAAAACTAATCTGATAGCTTTCTTTGACAGGATAATAAGTCCTGTGGATAGGAGAGAAGCAGTGGATGTGGTATACCTAGACTTTAGTAAAGCATTTGTTATATTCTCTCATGACCATCTTATCAGTAAATTAGGGAAATGCAACCTAGATGTGGCTACTATATGGTGGGTGCATAACTGGTTGGATAACCATTCTCAGGTACTTAGAGTAGTTATTAACGGTTCACAGTCATGCTGGAAGGGCATAACAAGAGGGGTTCTTCAGGCATCTGTTTTGGGACTGTTTCTGTTCAATATCTTCATCAACGATTTAGATGATGACAAGAGAGTACGCTTATTAAGCTTGCAGATGATACCAAGCTGGGAGGGGTTGCAAGTGCTTTGGAAGAGAGAGTCATAATTCAAAATGATCTGGACAAACTGGAGAAATTGTCTGAGGTAAATAGGATGACATTTAGTAAGGACAAACTCAAAGTGCTCCACTTAGGAAGGAACAATCCATTTCACACATACAGAATGGGAAGTGACTGTCTAGGAAGGAGTGCTGCAGAAAGGGATCTAGGGGTCATAGTGGACCACCATCTAAATATGAGTCAACTGTGTGACACTTTCAAAAAAAGCAACCATGATTCTGGGATGCATTAACAGGAGTGTTGTGAACAAGACAGAAGAAGTAATTCATTTGAGATATTTAAGAACAGGTTGGATAGACATCTATCAGGGATCATCTAGTTGATGCTTGGTCCTTCCATGAGGACAGAGGAATGGTTTTGATGATTTCTTGAGGTCCCTTCAGGCATGTCTACACAACAGAGCTAAAGCTGAAATAAGCTACGCAACTTGAGCTATGTCAATTATGTAGCTTAAGCCTAAATAGCTTATTTCATCTTTTGGCACTGTCTACGCAGCAGGAAATCTGAGAGAGAGCACTCTTCCTCTGACTTCCCTTACTCCTTGTAAAATGAGGGTTACAGGAGTCGGAATAAGAAGTCCTCCAGCTTGACATTATTTTGACGTTGTCAAAATAACTGCTTGTAGTGTTGATGTGGCCTATGTTATTTTGGAATGATGTCAATTATTCCGAAATAACACTGTTGTGTAAACATACCCTTCTAGTTCTAGTATTCTATGATTCTACTCCATCTCTCTTTGACAAAGCAAGATTGTTTCCTACCAAATATTGATCAGTACTTTCACAAATTTATTTAACCAATGGCCTTTCCATCATTTTCCCAGACGTCTACTCCACACTGATAGACCTCACTGAAAATCTCCTATCCCTCTTCTATAGCGCCAGTCTCTTACATTGTACGTGACTATGCAGCACTTTAAAGACTAACAGGATGGTTTATTAGGTGATGAGCTTTCGTGGGCCAGACCCACTTCCTCAGATCAAATTGTGGAAGAAAATTGGCATGACCATATCTACCAAAGGGATACAACAAAAAAAAGTAAACACATCTAAAATCTGATTTGTCAGTTTTATAACAGAGAGGGATGGGGGAGGAGGGAAAGGTTAGTGTCTATGAGATAATGATATTAGGGGTGATAATGTCCTGTCTTTTGTTTCAGCAAGACCAGAATAACACGGCTACATCTCTATTACTATCTTACATTGTACTCATTTTTCATCTTACTTATACCATTAAAACATTAAAAAAAGGAAATATTTCCATATCACATAACTAGTGCTCCTCCTACCAAATTCTGTTCCACTTTTAGTTGTCTCTGATCTTGTGGAGCATGAAAGTCCAAGAAATGTGTGCATAATGGACCTGTGACAAGCCATCTTATTCAGAAGAAAAGTCAAAGATACAGAGACCCAATGTCAGTGACTTAGACATGGTTGGTCATGTTTAGTAGTTGGAACCAGAGTCAGGTTTCATGATTAGAGCATGAGTCAGTAGCTGGGGATCAGAGGTGAGGATCAGACCAGGAGACAGGAGCAAAGTGCCAGAGTCAAAGGTTGAAGCCAAAATTAGAAGTTAGGAATTGGAGTTGAAGGTCAGGACCAGGTTACCTAGAACAAGGCTGGGTCCAATGCTGGATCAAGTCAAGAACAAGGCTGGGAACAAGCAGATGTGGAAGTGAATGTTTTGAACAGCTATTAAACTTCTCCTATTGGACTCTTCTGATCAATCTCTCAGGGTAGCCAATCAGGAAGCCTTCTACATGCCACTAGCTATCATTAGGAAGCATGGAGACTCTCTATGTTGGTCCTGATTCCTGACTGTATCTCCCCTTGAGGATACGTCCTGACCAGATTTAATGTTAAGTTTCTCAGGGTACTTCAAAGAGGACTCTTGCAATAGATGTTCTCAGCCCGTTCCCAAGCCTGCCAATCCATGCTCTAGCTTTTCCAGTTTAACTGGTACTTGTGGCTTCTCCTAGGTCATCGAGAGTGGTTTGTTTATGGGTTCTTGGTGTGGGGCTTTTAAAAGTGAAAGACAGGGACTGGGAGCTGTAACCTGAAGGCTACTGGGTTTATTCATTTTATAATTTTGAAGGTCCCCAGGCATTGGTAGTCTAACTTAGTGGGTGGGTGGCTTGAATAAGTTTCTGGACAGTGAGTCACAACCTGTCCCCTATGGCCAGATTGCGGGAAGCCTGATGATCTTGGTGGTGTTTACAGACATGGTCTGTGTGATGTTTAAAAGCTTCTTTGGGAGGATTCAAGTGTTCCCGGAGATCCCCATGCACCTGATGCAGGTGGAAGACTAAAGTTGCAGCAGCCAAACCAGGAGAACTCTCGGCTACTTCTCAGTAGAAGAGAAGATGAAACCATAATTTGGATGGAGACTCTGATTGCCTCATTATCTCTGACTTCAGCGTAACACAGCGGGGGAACCAGTTATCTTGGTGGTAACTCAAAAAGCAGTAAAGGTAAAGCTCCAAGTATTGATTGACACTGTCTGGCCCATTAGTCTATGAGTGATAATTAGATGAGGAGAGACTCAATACCTGGGAATTCCTGCCAGAACTGGGGGATGTACTGGAGCCTTCTATCTTTATAAATGTCAGTACCCTGTGAGAATAAAAAATATTTTTGCAGGAAGAACCAAGCTACTGGCTGGGGTGTAGTCTCCAAACTTTGTTAGGAGGTCAACAGTACCCAAGATTACCCAGTGTTCTTGGGGGCATGGCAGTTCTGTGGTGAAGCTCACTGAGATAGTAGATCAAAAGTAAAAAGGTATGGGCTGAGGAGACCTAGGGGTTTTGATAGTGACTTCTTGGTACAGGTGCAAAAGTCACAGAATCTTATATAATCTTAGATGTGAGCTCATAGGCTTGGCTACCACAAGCTCCTTGAGATCAGATTCCAGGTCTTGAACTGACCAAAATGGCCTGTAAATAGCAAAATGAGGCATAGTTTCAATACCTGAAGTCTAGATTGACTATGTGATGGTGTGAGGATCCTTGTAGGAGGTAGTGCCACTCCCCAAATACCATCATGCTAACAAGCAGATATTTGTCCCAAATACCATGAATTTTTCCCTTGGGGTTAGCTTGTGAGAATAAAATGCACCAGAGCTGTTCGTTTGTGGTGGCCAGCATTCCGAGACAGTATTGAGCTTGTGGCAAAATGTGAGGCGTCAGCCTCAATTGTAAACGATTTAGTAGGATCTGTGTTGAATCGAGTTGGGTGCCAGGATGCCCACTTTAGTAGATCAAAGGCCAACTGAATCTCTGTGAACCCACAAACTGGGCCCTTTTTCTGAGGAGTGCCACTATTGATTCAACTAGACTAGAGAGTGTTTTAAGAAATCATCTCAGGAAATCAGCAAACCCCAGGAATCACTGCACCCTGTGTACATCATCAAGTGGCCTGATGAGCCATCTTACAGCAATCTTACACAGGTCCATGGTCAGTCATTCAGATGACATGACCTATTCTAAGTATTCCACTGTGTCTTTTTTGGAATTTGTATTTCTTGAGCATCACATTGAAGTCCTATTAGGAGACTCTCTCCAAGAAAGTGCACATGTGATGATTTGGAGGCCCTGACTTTTAGAGAAAATGAGGATGTCATCTTAGTAAATGAGGACAGTTTGGTCCTGCATGATCCTAGAGAGGTCATTTATGAAATCAAATGCTGAAAGGTCACCAGAATATTGCACAGCATGACCAACCACTTGAAGTCTTTCATGAATCTTCTTCCTAGATCCGCACCAGGTTATAATAATGATGAATCTGGAATTAGAAGAGATACTATGGATGAGAGAAACTATTGCAACCCTCACCCCCTTAAAATAAGGGGTAGCGATCCCATGACTATAATTTATAAACACTAAGTCAAATTCATCACTTGTGGCTGTAAGAGAGGAGACACCATCAAACCTATTGGTTTCAGCACATTTGCAGAGTTCATTTATGTAAATGGGTTTCAGTATATTCATCAGTAGTGGAATAAAAAGGGGATGGGGAAGAGAATGAGTGATGGCTTCTAAAAGCATCTTATTACGGTTTTAATTTAGATAGGCTTTGGTGCTAATGATTCACCAGGTTATGCCCTTTAAATGGTCTGGTCTTGAAAATGCCAAGGTATTGAAGAACTGGAATATATTTCTTACACATCAGAACCTGCACTTGATATTAAGGTTGGATATTTTTGTTTAAGAAGATCTTGTAATATATGTATCGTACATAACTTCTGCAGTTTTGTTTTCTGTCTTTGGATGAAGTGAGGGACACAGTAATCCACTGAATTAATGTGTGTGTCTCATTACTTTGGGTAATACTGTGGTGATGAGACAGGCACAAGATTTGCAGAAAAAAGAACAACAACAAAAAAGAATATTAATTTCAATTTCCCCCTGCCTAGAGAATGTGCAGCTGGGTGGGGAGATGAAGAAATTAGCGAAGTCAGGGAGTTCGGGGGACACTCATTATTATGGGATTTTGTTTTTTGTTTTTGTGTGTGTGTCTGTGGCTATGAAAGAGAAATAAAAGATTCTGATTCAGGTTTTTTGTTTTTGGTATTGCCTCTTTAATTAGTGAGTCTGCTGGGATAATTTAGCAAAGCAATTCAAGATGGAAGATTCTACAAATAGATTTTTAGATTTGTTTTTTATTATTTGTATCAGCATAGTGCCTAGGATACCCTAGTCCAGGACCAAGGCCCCAACAGTTTTTATTGGTTGAAATGTATCATGGTGGGAAGAAGAGGGGGAGAATCCTTTCCTAACAAGCTGTATTGAAGAGAACTCTTCCTCCTTCACCATCATCTCTTCATGCCACACATTTTACTAAAATAATGTCCAGGGTTTCTACATTATATTTGTGTGAGGCCTCTAGTCTACAGTAACCCCTCAGTGTGTGGACCCCTATGTCTGTGTTTTGCCCATGTCAGGATCCATAGTTCCCCGTTGTACAACATTAATTCCTGGTTACATGCTTTTCCCTATACTACATTCCCACTGAAGTAAGAGTACAAGAATCTTCTAAATCAGTGGTTTTCAAAGTACAGAGTGTGACCTAGCACTGGTTTGTGAAATGCCAGGCACTGGATCGCTTTGCTGTAGGGTGGCCATGTGACTAGTGGGGGTTGCTGAGGCAAGCTCCGTGCCTGTCCTGACACCACAGATGGCACTGAACCTCAGAAGTGGCCAGCAGTGGCTCCAGATCTTAGGCAGGGGGCTCCACACGTTGCCTTCTCCCTGAGCACCAGGGCGATCCTCCCATTGGAACTAGGGAGGATGGTGTCAGCATGTGATAGCAGTGCTCAGAGCTGCTTGTGCACCTCTTCCTAAAACTCGGAGCTGCTACTGGCTGCTTCTGGGACACGGTGTGGTCAGCGGTGTTAGGACAGGCAGGGAGCCAGCCTTGCAATCCCCACTGTTCTGCTGACTGAGAGTCGCTGGAGGTATGCCCATGCCCAACCCGGCAACTCAATTCCCTGCCTCAGCTCTCTGACACCCCTCATTCCCGGCCCCACCCTGCAACCCACACTTCAGTCAAAAGATATAATTATGCTGGATCGTGGGCATCAACAATTTTCTTCAATTGGACCATGAGAAATAAAGTTAGAAAACCAGTGTCCAAAATAGTCAATTAAACTAATTAAATCTATTTTAAGCAATTGTTCAAGGACAATGGAATATAGGCGTTTTTTTTGATAAAGAAACAAGCAGCTAAAGATCAAATAATTCACTGCTGCAAACATGTTAATATTGATAAAAGCTTAATAAAAACAGCTTGCATGGCTGCTGTTGGCTTGAAGAGTTGCAGGACAACATTTATGTGACTGTAAATGCACTGTGATCACTACTTCAGCACAGCATTTAGTCAGAGTGGTTTAAGAAAGGGTCCTAGAGATTGTGAGGTGGCAAGCATTTGAGCTAGGCTGTTTAAAATTGTATTTATCTAACTTAATGTTTCTATGTGTTCTTGCCTTGTGCATTTGGTTTCCAGAGTGAGGTTTCACAAACCATGTTTGATAATGCCTCTGAAAATTTGCCCATTTCGTTCTCCTTTTCCATCCTCTGATGTCAGTGAATCTGCAGCAGACAAATCACCGTTAATAGTATGTGTCTCGAATGGTCTGTTTCATCAAGAGCAACTATAACCTACACACCTTGGGTATGTCTACACTATAAAGTTAATTCGAACTAACAGACGTTAGTTCGAATTAACTTTGATAGGCGCTACACTAGCACTCCGCTAGTTCGAACTTAATTCGAACTAGCGGAGCGCTTAATTCGAACAAGGTAAACCTCATTTTATGAGGACTAACACCTAGTTCGAATTAGCTTGTTCGAATTAAGGGGTGTGTAGCCACTTAATTCAAACTAGTGGGAGGCTAGCCCTCCCCAGCTTTCCCTGGTGGCCACTCTGGGCACCACCAGGGAAACTCGTCTGCCCCTCTCCTGGCCCCGGACCTCTTAAAGGGGCATGGGCTGGCTACAGTGCCCATGCCAGGTGCAAGCCTGCCAGCACCCATCCAGCAGACCCTGCACCTGGCATGGCTCGAGGCAGCCACCCGCTGCCACCCAGCCCCCCGCCTCTTCCCGGGACCAGGGTGGTGGCTCCCGGGAGCCTGCCCGGGTCCGCAAGAGGCGGGCGCCCACCTGGTCTAGTGCGGAGATCGTGGACCTCATCCACAACCTCCGCACTAGGCACAGGAAAGTGGCCGTCGAGGGCAGGAGAGCTGCCAGCTTGACCACCCGGGAGCAGGTTTGCATGAAAATCAAGGTGGTCCACTGAGACCCCCGACCCTGAGCCCTGAGCTTAGAATGTCTGTACTGGGTCAGACCGAAGGTCCATCTAGACCAGTAGCCTGTCTGCCGACAGTGGCCAACACTAGGAACCCTGGAGGGGATGGACCGAAACAATGACCAAGCCATTTGTCTCGTGCCATCCATCTCCAGCCTTCCACAAACAGAGGCCAGGGATACCATTTCTACCCCTTGGCTAATATCACTCCATGGACCCAACCTCCATCACTTTATGTAACTTCTCTTTAAACTCTGTTCTAGTTCTAGCCTTCACAGCCTCCTGCAGCAAGGAGTTCCACAGGTTGACTATTTGCTTTGTGAAGAAGAACTTTGTTATTAGTTTGAAGCCTGCTACCCATTCATTTCATTTGGTGTCCTCTAGTCCTTATATTATGGGAACTAATGAAGAACTTTTCTTTATGCACCCTCTCCACACCACTCACGCTTTTAGAGACCTCTATCATATCCCCCCTCAGTCTCCTCTTTCTTAAGCTGAGAAGTCCCAGTTTCTTTAGCCTCTCTTCATATGGGACCTGTTCCAAACCCTTGATCATTTTTAGTTGCCCTCCCCTCTCCCACCCTCTCTCTTCCCCTCTCCCACCTCCTTTCCCCAGTTTCCCCGAGTTTTGTTCAATAAAGAGAGTTTCTATTTTTGAACACACATGTCCTTTATTTTGTACATCAGGAAGGGGGGCTAGGGAGGGGTGAGTGGAAGGAGGTGAGGGAGGAATGGGGTACGAGCCCCCGATGGGGAGGACTGGGCTGACTCTGCGGGCTTCTTGGGGTGGAAGCTCTCCTGAAGCCCTTTGATTGACCCCCCCCCCTCCAGATGGCAGCCTGCGGCAAGTGCAGACGGGCTGATGGCCGAGTGCTGTGATGTGCCAAGTGTGGGCACTCAGGGCACTCCAAGCCAGGACTGCTTTGCAAGTGGGGAACCCCTGAGAACTGTCTGTCCAGGGTGGGGGTCGGGTCCCTTTAAGCACAGCCCTCGGCTAGCCTGAGGCAGCTGCTCCACACTCTAAGTCCTAATCTGATGCCCTGCCGGCACTGCTTCTGGCCATTCTTAATCTCAGTTCAGGGTCTACTCAGTGTGGACATGCTAATTTTTAAGTCTAGATGCACTAGTTCAAATTAGCTTAGTTCGAATTAACTAATTCGAACTAAGTTAGTTCAAATTAGTGCTGTAGTGTAGACATACCCCTTCTGAGTAAGGTGCACTGTCCCATGTAGGGGCAGTTAGAGCATTTACAGAGAGAGAGAGATTGAATGGGCTCTACAGCCTTAGTTCAGAGCCAGCTGGCTTTATAGCTCATGCTGGAGAGGCTCATATACTAGTTCCAGAGGCTCCCAGGTTCAGTTCTGCCTTTTGGTGCTACACACTATGGTTGCACCAGCCACAAAACTTACCTCTGGTCTCAGTAATGACCTGAGAAGGCCTTTCATATGCTCTTCAGTTGTCTGAGAAGGGGCCACAGAGTGCTGATTATCTGTACTTGGAAAACATTGCTGATTCTTTCGGACTGGTCTCTCTATTGGGTTGACTGGTATTTAATAGCTGGAATTATTACATATTCACATCTCATTTAGAAGAGTGACTTTTACCACTTTAACAAATGAGTGAAATAGTGCTTAAGTTACTTAGCATTAATGGGAGCTACCTGCTTGGGGGCAGAGGCATAATAATTATAAAGTCACTGGAGGCAAACAAATTCTATTAATAAGATTATTGATGCAAATCCAATACAATTTTAGAAAAATCTCAAGACATTTGTATTACTTGAAATGTATCAATCTCATGAAGTCAACATCATAAAAAAAATAAAATCCCTTGATTTCATTTTAGGGAAGATTATTCTTCTATACACCTATGGTAACCTTCATCTGAATAGTCTGAGAACAAGCCAAATCATTCATTCAACATTTCAAATCGTATACTCTCTGCAATATATGGGGAGGGGCTCCCCACCTACAGATTTCTGGGAGAGTATTCAGTTATAAGGATGGGATTTTTAAAAACCTGCTGTGCTGGCTTAACTGTGTTCCTCTCACATTAATTCTTTTCAGTGGGACCAGAATTATGTTTCTTACTATTTGAATCATAGTGGCTGTGAGCCTCATTCAGGAACCAGGACCCCTTTGTGCTAGGCACACTACAAACACACAACCAAAGTTAGATCAGTGCTGAGTATTATGGAAAATTTCCCTCTAAATTTAAAAACATCGACTGCTCTGGAATTAGCACCATCTCGGCAGTAGTAAGCAATTAGCTTTTTACCTTTCCCCAATGTCAGTGTCAAGTTCAGAAAGCAATCAAGACATTGTTAAACAGTGGTTCCTAACATATGGACCAGTCTCGAGAGGTAATTCCAACATAAGCAATTAGTATGGTTTGTCAGAACATTATTTTCCAAAGGTAAGAGTTGAATTAAAATAGGTGGTGATAGAGATAGGTGTATAAACATCAGCAAGATGCATCTAGTTTTAAGATGACTGAAGTTTATAATATTTTGCCAAGTTGAACTGTTAAAAATTTCAGATGTGCCTAAATGATTTACAAGCTGAAGTCCCACTGACTTTGAAATGTTATTTGAGTCTAATTTTTTGCCCAACTATCTAAAGTTATCATATTATATATTTTACAAATGTGCACCTGTAATCCATTTGTTCAAGAACTCCTCCTAAACAGCAAGAGCTAGGACCACCAAATTTGGTGGTAAGCTTCCTCTTATTCTAGCTTAAAGCAAGGCAAGGGGTTGGTTATGCCTGGACAATGGGATGTGCCTGGAATTCAAATGTTTCTCATAAAATGGAAAGGGAGACATCTGGTAGGAGGGAGTTATACTGTAGAATGACCACAGGGGGCAGCAAGAGGCCAGAGATGCTGTTGGGTCAGGGGTAGGGGTGCAGAAAGCTATCTACGATATATTCCAGAGAAAAAACAGGACTGTGTAGCAATATTCCAGAGAGTGAGTCTGTCTGTCTCCTAGCTGGGGGATATGCATTCCTACCCCAGCTATGCCAACTACAGCTGTAGCAACCATCCACAAGCACTTCTCATCTGGCCCAAGTTGCTGCAATTAGAGGACTGGGGTTGTCCTCTCTCCCTGGGGCAGCCTGAATACTGAACCCCTTATCCCTAGCCGTACCTCAGAACAATGATTTAAATGAAGAAAAACAAAACTTATTTTAGTTAAGGACCCAAGCTACATTGGGTAAATCTTCTAGTCATCCCAGAATCCAATATTTGACACTGTCAGCATTATGGTCTGTCTTATGTCTCTACATTGTCCATTAAATCGTAAGACCAGGAGCTAACAGATCTGAGTTCTCTTCCTGATTAACTGGTGACTTGCTTTGCCTCCTCAAATGTGATGATAGATTAACCTTTCCATGTTCATTAGTATCTCAGTCTGGAAAATAGAGAGTGACTAGAATTTTCAGAAATAAGGCCCTAAATTCATATTTAAGTACCTAAATGAGAGGCCTGTAGTCTAGCTATTGGCTTCAACAAGAGCAGGATTGGCCTTTAAATTAGTGATCCATATTCTAGTATCACATGTATACGTGTGTATAAACCCCCAATTTATAGTTAATATATCTAGAGATATACATCTCTTAACTCACATATACGTATGGATAAAAATAAAGACGTGTTATACATAGATAAAGGCATAAGAATTTTGTATTTAGACTGTTTTATTTTATTTTTTTTATGTATTTGGGGGCTAGATGGAAAGTATTCTCAGTAGACTAGGACTTTCAATATGAAATCTACCAGCAGTGTAAATAACTATTCCCAGCACAACCTCAGACCAAGAATTTAATGTCATATCATAAGATCTTCTCCCTTATTTTTCTAGTTATTATATTTCCCCACACAGTGAGTTTTTTAGGGCTCGATTTTCAGAAGTGCTGAGCACCTTCTGCTCCAGCTCGAGTCAGCTCAGCACTTCTGCAAATCTACCCAGAAGTTTTGGTTCATAAAAAGCAATGTCTGAATGCACAGTTGACATGACATGTTACAGTGGATGGGCACACTGAGTGATAGGCACTATATAAGAAAAAGTCTCAATATTCAGGTTATAACCCCCCTTTTTCACTTTTGCTATCTGGTCACCATGTACCATACATAAATGTAAGTGCTAGCGCTCACATCCTATTGTAAAGCTTAGTGTTATAGAAAAGTCAGATGTATCCCATTGTTGTGAAAAACATATCTGAGTTATCACTAATATTTTGGCCCACATCATGAACCCATAGCACTGGGTAAACAAAAGTGCTCTCCAACCTTGTGATGGTATGGGAAAATTGGCCGTAGTTCCTACACATTCTCTCATCTGTACTTCCTGAGAACAATTTGTCTTATCTAGGATCTTGGACCTTGGGGGTAGGAAGAGGAAAATGGGAAGGAAAAAAGGAACCAGGAAAGCGTTATTACTGGAGTTACTGCTAATGCTAATATGATCACCTAACTTGCCTGCAATTCCCCCATTTAAAATTCTGGTTTTGAATGAAATCCAATAATTAAAATAGTAGGGGAGTAAATGTAGCTTTATTTTCAACAGGGTTGCCCACAGCTTTCATGGGACACTGGGCTAAGGGGGTGGGTAGTGACTATGCTCCCAGAAGGGGCGGAGCCCCAGGTGAAAGGGACTGGGCCAGGGCAGCCAGCCTTCTGCACTGTCCAGAGTGAAGAGTGCCCCCCTCCCCAGACCTCAGAGCTACTCAGAGTGCCATGCTCCGAATGGGAACCAATCCCTTCATATCACAGGCAGTCATAATCCCTGAGCTGCTCTCCATTTCAGGCCTATTTGCTATTACTCATCTGGATGGTGACACGGACTGGACCACTATTGAAGTGTATGACCTCCAATGTCTAATCCATCATCTGAGAAACTGGTCATCACTGGAAGTTCTTGACTCCCTTCTGGAGCTCTCCAAGGGTATGTCTACACTACAAAGTTCATTCAAACTAACAGCCGTTAGTTTGAATAAACTTTAATAGGGGCTATACATACAAACTGCTAGTTCGAATTTAAATCGAACTAGTGGAGCGCTTAATTCGAACTAGGTAAACCTCATTCTACGAGGAGTAATGCCTAGTTTGAATTAAGTAGTTTGAATTAAGGGCTGTGTAGCCACTTAATTCGAACTAGTTGGAGGCTAGCCCTCCCCAGCTTGCCCTGGTGGCCACTCTGGGCCAAACCAGGGAAACTTTTCTGCCTCCCTCCCGGCCCCAGAGCCCTTAAAGGGCCACGGTCTGGCTACAGTGCTTGTGCCAGTTGCAAGCCTGCCAGCACCCAGCCAGCAGACCCTGCACCTGGCACGGCATGAGCCAGCCACCCGCTGCCACCCAGCCCTCCGCCTCTTCCCGGGACCAGGCTGGCGGCCCTCCTGGTCTAGTGCGGAGATCATGGACCTCATAGAGTTTTGGGGGGAGGCCTCCAATGTCCACGACCTCCGCACCAGGCACAGGAATGCAGCCGTCTAAGGCAGGATGGCTGCCAGCCTGGCCACCAAAGGCCACATACGAACCCAGGAGCAGGTTTGCATGAAAATCAAGTTGGTCCAGTGAGACCCCTGACCCTGAGCTTAGAACATAAGAATGGCCGTACTGGGTCAGACCAAAGGTCCATCTAGCCCAGTAGCATTGTGTCTGCTGACAGCGGCCAACACCAGGTACCCCGGAGGTGATGGACCGAAGACAATGACCAAGCGATTTGTCTCATGCCATCCATCTCAAGCCTTCCACAAACAGAGGCCAGGGACACCATTCCTACCCCCTGGCTAATAGCACTCCATGGACCCAACATCCATGAATTTATCTAACTTCTCTTTAAACTCTGTTATAGTTCTAGCCTTCACAGCCTCCTGTGGCAAGGAGTTCCACAGGTTGACTATGTGCTGTGTGAAGAAGAACTTTCGCTTATTAATTTTAAACCTGCTGTCCATTCATTTCATTTGATGTCCTCTAGTCCTTATATTATGGGAACTAATGAAGAACTTTTCTTTATTCATCCTCTCCACACCACTCATGATTTTATAGACCTCTATCATATCCCCCTCAGTCTCCTCTTTTCTAAGCTGAAAAGTCCCAGTCTCTTTAGCCTCTCTTCATATGGGACCTGTTCTAAACCCCTAATCATTTTAGTTGCCCTTTTCTGAACCCTTTCCAAGGCCAAAATATCTTTTTTTGAGGTGAGGAGACCACATCTGTACACAGTACTGAAGATATGGCATACCATAGTTTTATGCTTCCCCTCCTCCTTTTTCCCCTGGCTTCCTCCTTCCTGCTCTCTCCTCCCAGGTTTCCCCCTCCCCTCTCCCACCCTCTCTCTTCCCCTCTCCCACTTCCTTTTCCCAGTCTCCCCAGAAGTTAATTCCCCCCCCCCCCCCCCCCCCCCCCCCCCCCTGTTTTGTTAAATAAAGAGCGTTTCTATTTTTGAACACACGTGTCCTTTATTTTTTACATCAGGAAGGGAGGGTAAGGAGGGGTAAGTGGAAGGAGGTGAGGGAGGAATGGGGCACGAGCCCCCAATGGGGAGGACTGAGGTGGCTCTGTGGGCTCTTCGGGGTGGAAGCTCTCCTGCAGGGCCTCCTGGATCCTGACAGCCCCCCGACTGACCCCCCCCCAGACAGCAGCCTGTGGCAAGTGCTGCCGGGCTGATGGCTGAGTGCTGTGATGTGCCGAGTGAGGGCACTCCAAGTCATGACTGCTTTGCTGTCCCTCATCAAGTTAGACAAGCAAGCGGGGAACCCTGAGAAATGTCTGTCCAGGGTGGGGGTCGGGTCCCTTTAAGCACAGCTCTTGGCTAGCCTGAGGCAGCAGCTCCACACTCTAAGTCCAAACCTGATGCCCTGCCGGCACTGGTTAAGTTAAGCCAGCCTTAACTTCAGTTCAGGGTCCACTCAATGTGTACATGCTATTTTGTATTATCAAAACGCTAATTCAAATTAGTTTTTTTGGTCTAGATGCACTAATTTGAATTAAGTTAGTTTGAATTAGTGCTGTAGTGTAGACATACCCCATTATACTCCGATTTTTGGCATCATATACATACCCATGTTGCTTCCCTGCTGTGCACCTTTCCCATTCTCTCTTTAAGCCTCACATGGCAACCTTCATTTGCTTTGATCCTATTCTTACTACTGGGCATAACAGTAATTTCTAGGAAAAAAGTGGCATAAGCAAAATTATTATTTGTATTTATTATAGTTATTGATCTCAGGGCTCTACCACTGTAACTGATGTCATCTTAGCCAATATACCAAGGACGGAAGTGGAGAACGTCAGAGCTAAAAACACAAGCTACTCTATCTGGGGATTATAACAACTCACTTCTTCTATGGACTGACACAAATATTAGTTGGTTTTTACAAACTCTATGGGTGTGTAAGAGATGATCTATGCTTCTAAGAGCTTATCTAAAGAGAAGAACCACACAAAGTCGGGATTGAGCCGATTGGGGAATTTGTTCGTTCTGTTTGTCAAAAACAAAAGTAGAATGGGCACATACTAGTTCTGATAGAATGGTTTCTCAGATCCAGGATGGAATTGCCAGTCAGAGGGATTTGTTCAAGACTAGCCAATAGTTTGGTGGTTAGTGCTCTCATGAGGGATGAAGAAAGCTAGGTTCAAGTCCCTCTTCTAAATCAGGACGAGAAGGAATGTGAACTTATGTTTCTCACATCCAGATGAGTGCCCTACCTAGCAGGCCATTAACTGTGTTGATACAGTTGTGTGTATGGTGTTTCTGTCCCACAGAAAAATTAATATGGTGTGTGTGTGTCATGCAGAACAAGAAACATTTATGAAATTTCAAAAAAACTTGAGGGACGGGAAACCCATTTCCGGCCCAGTTCTAGTTTGTGACGTACCTCTATGTCTGCTACTTCCCCACTGGGGTCTGTGCAGAAGAAAGACATTCCCTTATACTTCTTATGTGCCGGGGGGAGGTGAGGAAAGGGACTTTCTCCATCTGGGACTATCCCATCGGGGCAGCTGTGGGTTCTGACAATATCAACCTCTGAGCTGGACACTACATTGAAGGAGAGATCTGTGCCCAAGGGATCCTCAGATGTTAGCCTTTGGGCAACTGCTTCTTTGTTGTTAATTCACCTGGGTTGTAGGTGCCTTACCAGCAAATGAAGCCTCCATTTTCAGCCTGCATCTGTTTTTGGCTGTGAGCTGCCTCAGAGAACAAAACTAGGGAGGGGGAATTGAGGTGGGGGAAAGAAATCCAGTGGAGAGATCACAAAAGGAAAAAGATGAAAAATAAGCAAAGGCTGAAGGGAGGGAAAAGACAATATGAACTGGGGTGGGTTAAACTGTCTGTGCAGGCAGGTGATTAAATAGGATGGAATCTCCCATCATTGGAGGTATTTAAGCAGAAGTTAGACAAACATGTGTCAGGGATGATCTAGATGGCACTTGGTCCTGCTGTGAGTGCAGGGAACTGGACTCTGGAGGTCCCTTCCAATCCTAGCCGTGTCTGATTCTATGATAGATTAAACAAAATATGGATAATAGTTTAATTTAGTTGTGCTCCACTTTCTCTCTTACACACACATTTTTCCTTATATTTTATGCGCACAAACAAGAAATTAACCCTTTTTTTTAAACATTAAACCACTGGGAGAACCTAAGCCCAAAGACAACATCATTCTTAATAGCAGTTACCATGGATTGGAAAGGATTATACGCTATATACTGTAATAGCTTCTCTCATACTGGTAGGTAGAATGGTGTCCATAAGAAATAATTTGGAAGGAGACTGGTTCTAGGTGTTTGAGATTAATACATGGATTATTCATTTCTTCTCCCCACCCCATGTAGAGATGGAGCTTGAAACATGTTATCCTAAGTGGGGGGGGGGGGGGGGGGGAGGGATGGAAGAGGGTGTACAGATCTAATATTCTGATTCAGCCCAAGAGAGAGAGGAAGCAGCTGTAAACTTGAGATCTGGATCTCACTTTAGGGACATGCAGGTCTGGGTTTAAGATAAAATTGGGACCTCTTCGGTGCTTTCTAAATCAAACCATCCTTATTTAAAAGACTCTGACAACACCTAGGTGGGAAATTTTGAGAGCTGCTGAGCCCCACTTTTCAAAAGAGAGGATAATGCTAAAAGGTCCTCAGTTGTGTGTGGAATTATTGGAGAAATCCTTGTATGTACATTACTATAATAAAAGTCTGATGATTTTCAGTGTGGATTTGACAGAGACACATAACCTCTTGGCACATTAACTAACCCAGCAAAAGGGCTCTTAACACCATTGTGCCCCTCTTTTACTGTGTAACAGTGCAGTAAATGTCATCTGAGCCACCAGGTTGTGGGTGGTCAATTTTAATTTGCTTTAAAGATCTGCTTTCAAAGCCCAACTATGTGTCGCCGCTAATGGTACACTTTGTCTTAACCTCCTCTCTTGCTATAATGTTCAGAGAGAGATTTTGCCCAGATCAGATGGGAATGGCTATAATAGCAAATAAAAATCTAAATTAAGGAAGAGAGAGTAAATAAATTTTTAATCATACAAAATTTAATACTTATGTTAAGGAAAAGAATATTAAAAGTCATTTTATAGAGAGTGAATTTATATTGGAGCTGATTTTAAAGTTGTGCGGCTTTGAGTGATATGATAATCATGGGCTTTTTTCCCCCTCAGTTGTACTAGGGGATTGAAATTTATATACTCAATAACTAGAAAAGAATCATAGAGGATCAGACTGGAGGAATCTGTCTCACTCCATTTTTTCCTGTCACTCCCCTAGCGATTTTAATATTTTTTTCTATGTCTCTGCTTATTGCCAGTGCCAAACATTGTTTTCAGATACAGTTGGCTTGGAAAGGAGCACTTGAAGCATCTCTCAGCAAATACCACAGTTTCCAGGTACTACAATGAAGTTTCTTTTATATATATATATATATATATATATATATATACATATACATACACACACACACACACACACACACACAGAGAGACAGACAGACAGACAGACAGACAGACACAGACAGACTCCTGCCAGCTAAAAATCAACTAAGCAGACTTGTTGCGAACCTTAACATTTTAACTGTTTTACACATTTGATTCCTTAATTTTGTCTTGCTCTGAAGAGAGAATGGACTTGAAAAAAGCTCAATTAAGGACATTTGCCTTCTTCACTTTTTTCAAGTGTAAATGAAGAGACAATATGGATAGGGCACTGGCTAGAGAAGTGAATTCTTTTGGCCCACCTTTCTTATTCTTCAGTTCTCCCCATCTGTAACATGGAAGTAATGAGATTTATCATTCTGTACAAAGTGCTTTGAGCTCTTTATATGAAAATGCTACCTGAGGACTAGGTATTAAGTATTTTCAGAAAAATACTATAGAATATCTGATGAAAGTGACTCCTTTAATTTATTACTTTGTATGTAACATGTGAATAAGCTAATGTCCAATTTTTCCTTGGAAGTTGTGACTAAAGGCATTGTAAATGTCGTCAGTTCCACATAGAATGTGATGTTGGTATTACATAAAAAATATTAAGGCAAAGTGGTTACAATGCATTTATCATAATGTTTTAGAAAAATGCTTTCTGTATCCTGCAACAAAGCCATGAGACGGATGAGAGAAGAGCTGTGGTGTTTCAGAACCAGATTGAAATAAGCAGATGAATGTTCTTTCTCATTAAATAATTTAATTGAAAAAGGAACTACACAGCTGCTTGCTTCAGAACTATAAGCCTCCTTTCACCCATTTAAAAACTTCCATAAATATGGGTCTCTCCCACTTTCTGACACAGGCTTCTGCTTGACATGTTTTATGATCATGCATATTGGCCTTCTGCATTTGTTTATATTGGAAAAAAATCCTCCTCCATGATGGACATCTATGAGAATTTTGAAAGGTTATAGCACTGTCTGTCAGTAGCTAATAAAGCCACAAAATAATTCCTGACAGAAGTGATTTTGTGCCAAACTGCTGGCTGTATGTTGTCAGTGGAAGATACAAACAAGTTAGGATGAGAAATCCAAATTCAATTTTCGATACTCTGACTTCATATACACAGATACATGCACTTTCTCCCATATAGCTCACTGTCTTGTCCATCTGTCCAATCTATACACTTGTATTTAATACAATGGAGGTGAAAGTGTGAACTTCTGTCCATATTGTTGCTTGAACAGAAGAGCCCAAACACCCCTTACAGCAGTTTCTAAAACTGCTGTAAGGGGTGTTTGGGCTCTTCTGTTCAAGCAACAATATGGACAGAAGTTCACACTATCTTGTGTGGGAGCATTTAATTCATCAACAAACACTTGCTTTTGAGATGTTTGTCTTACTATATGTGATAATGATAATTTAATTATATAAATATTAGTCAATTTATTAGCCTCTTTGGCAAACATCGAGAGGCCATATAGTCTGTAATTCTTTGTATACATAAGGATCATCACATCATCCACCATTGCCATGCAACTACATCTGATATATTGAAAGAACAGCCTGTTAATTAATATTTGTGTTATAATAATATTACTCCTTAGATTGTAGGGATTTTCCATACATAAGTAAGAAATAGTCCCTGCCCCAAAGAGTCAGAGTCTATGAAGATAAGCAACACATCCAAGGGTACGGAAGGATAAGACAACCTCCCTGCAAAAACTCCTCCCCCAGAAAAAATATTTACTGTTTTCAATTGATTCTCTACTTTGCCACCATTAATTGGCAGTTCCATATAGTCGTCACAGCAGAAGTAGTTTGTGAGATGATTTGAAGGTGTTAGAAGACATTGACTAGAGCTGGTTGGAAATTTTCCATCCGAATGTTTTTGACAGTAAATGCATTTTCCACAAAATCAATATATTTGATTTTGACAAAATCTTTAGTTTAGATTTTTCTGATAGAAAAATGTAAATATTTTCTTTCTATTCGCTGCTCTGAGTCAACATATTGCTTGTGTCTGGACTGGCATGATTTTGCGGAAATATTTTTAACGGAAAAGTTTTTCCGTTAAAAGTATTTCCACAAAAGCGCATCTAGATTGGCAGGATGCTTTTGTGCAAAAAGTGCTTTGGCGCAAAAGCGTCCGTGGCCAGTCTAGACGCAATTTTGCGCAAGAAAGTCCCGATCGCCATTTTAGCCATCGGGGCTTTTTTGCGCAAAACAGTTCTTCCCTATCTACACTGGCCCTCTTGTGCGGTTAGGGTTCGTATTCTTGTGCAAGAGGGCTTTTTCCCGAGCGGGAGCGTGAAAGTATTTGCACAAGAAGCACTGATTTTGTACATTACAAAGTCAGTGCTCTTGCACAAATTCAAGCGGCCAGTGTAGACAGCTGGCAAGTTTTTGTTCAAAAGTGGCAGCTTTTGCACAAAACTTTGCCAGTCTAGACGCACCCATTCTGTTTTAGGTCAGAATGACACTGAAATCTGTGAGCCTGAGCTGCCACAGTGCCTCATGCCTACATTCTCCTCTGTGAGCTATCCTTGGCTGTACTACGTCTCCCTTGATAATTGTGGTTTCCTCTCTAGATGAACTGCTGCAGTTCAGCAAGGGAGTCCTAGTACTGTGTTCATCATGGGAGATATAGTCTAGTGAGAGAGGTCAGCTTTCTAGATGGGAAGAAAGACATGAGATATCTGGACTACAACTCACATTAGGCACTGTGACAGCTCACATGGACATAGTTCAATGTCAGACTGCCAGGGTATGTCTACACTACCACCCTAGTTCGAACTAGGGTGGTTAATGTAGGCAACCGGAGTTGCAAATGAAGCCCGGGATTTGAATTTCCTGGGCTTCATTTGCATATTGCCGGGCGCCGCCATTTTTTAATGTCCGCTAGTGCGGACTCCGTGCCCGCGGCTACACGCGGCACGGACTAGGTAGTTCGGATTAGGCTTCCTATTCCGAACTACTGGTACACCTCGTTCCATGAGGAGTAACGGTAGTTCGGAATAAGAAACCTAATCCGAACTACCTAGTCCGTGCCGCGTGTAGCCGCGGGCACGGAGTCCGAACTAGCAGACATTTAAAAATGGCGGCACCCGGCAATATGCAAATGAAGCCCGGGAAATTCAAATCCCGGGCTTCATTTGCAACTCCGGTTGCCTACATTAACCACCCTAGTTCGAACTAGGGTGGTAGTGTAGACATACCCCCACAGAATCAAATGTTCTGACATTTATGAATTGAAATTTTCCAGAACTTTCCATGCAGTGAAAATTAAGGATTACAAATAAAGTTGGCATATTGGAATTTCCCATGGGAATTTCTGGTAGTGACTTTGCAGACAAATTCATATACAGTATAGGGCATCCCACATGTCAGAGTGTGCATCACAAGTCCTCCTCTTTGCTTATCCTCAAATTATATGCGTTATTACAGCCCCTAGCTAGGGAAACTTGGCTCTTTAGCCCAGTTCTGTAGCAGTTCATGATTTTAAGCTCTGGAAGTCCCCATTTCGGTCCCTGGTGCATTGGTGAAGGTGGCAGCTAACACACAAGTACATGGAGAAGTGCTTTGGTTTTATATCTCAGATTGTACCTCCTAGCATCTAGTGGGGTTCTGAATCAAATTGACCTAGAGGAAAGAGAGTGGCACTTATGGAATCACCATTACCACTGCTTGCAGCACCTCAGATTTTTTTTTCCTTGCAGGCCTACTACTCAAGCATTGACCTAGCCTGACTCTTTCCTTTGCAAGTGCTGACAAGTTCACAGCCAAAGGTAATATAGGTGTAGATCAGATGAAAATTAATATTATAATAGTCGTGTGATTCCTGTCATATTCATGATTACATTTCCAGTACAATAATTTAATGATGGAGGGAGGAAGTAGTTTTATGTGCTTTCAAATAGCAGCTCAGAGCTGTGCTTTTATAAAGCTAATGTCAGAATATCCTGATCCAGATTTTGAGCATCCCAAAGTTCACAGGTGTTTGAATCCAAAGCTTTTGGGCTCATTTGTCAAAGAGAAGCCATTTACAAACTTTGTGCCCAGGTTCATATTCCAATGGCCTTCCTCAAACTTTCTAATTCAAAACAAAAAATAATCCCTGTAAATAAGTAGCAGTATTTAAAATGCCAATCTTTTATAATAATGAAGGTCAGGAAGTGGTATAAACAAGGGCTTTACAAATAAACCAAATGGAGGCAAGTTTTGTCCTTGCTGAAACTTGCTTTCAAGAGCTTATTGTGAAAGATCTGGTGGGGTTGAGAAGATGAGTATGGAAGAGCAATAGGGGCATTTGTTATAGCAGGATTCACAATAAAAACTTCTCATGGTATCCTGGAATCCTTTCATCTCAAACTGTAAAAGGCTGGACAGGCCTGCCTACCAAGAGCACTGTTTCAGGAGCAGGGTGGAGGGAGAGCAGCAGCTATCTGCTCCGGGATGGGGTTCACTTTTCATGTGTCCCCAGACAATAAGGGAGCCAGGGGAAAGTGCTTGCATTCCATGCTTCCTTCACTAGGTGTGAGAGGTATGCATGGAATGCAAGCACTTTCTCCTCACTCCCTTAGGCTGTGTCGAGACTCAGGGGTTTTTTCGAAAAAAGTAGCCTTTTTACGAAAAAACTTCACCTGCGTCTAGACTGCAGCCGCGTTCTTTCGAAATTAAATCGAAAGAATGCGGCTTTTCTTTCGACGGCGGTAAACCTAATTCCACGAGGAAGAACGCCTTCTTTCGAAAGTGCTCTTTCGAAAGAAGGCGTTCTTGAAAGCAAACAGGCTTTTTAGAAAGAGAGCATCCAGACTCACTGGGTGCTTTCTTTCGAAAAAGCGGCTTGCTTTTTCGAAAGTTCCGCGTGCAGTCTAGACGCTGTCTTTCGAAAGAGGCTTGCAGTCTAGACATAGCCCCAGTGTCTGGGGAAAGGGATGAAAGGTTAGCCACATCCCGGAGCGCACAGCTGCTGTCCCCCTACCCTCCCAAAAGGGTGCCCTTGCTGGCTGGGGGTGGGGGTGAAGGGAAGGCCCCTATGGAGGAAAAAAACCTGGGGCTCCTGGCCATCACCACTGCTACTGCAGCAGTGGCCAGTGTCCTGGGCCCTTTAGAATTGCCATAAGGGCTTCAAGGTTCCTCTAAGATTGATATGAACAAGTTTATAAGATTAGTCATACTCCACATTTGATACTGAGTCAATCCTAGTCCAATCTAAGAGGAACTGTAGCCGAAAGGCAAGAACTAGAGAGTGGGCAGAGGAGATAAAGGCAACAGTTGGGGAGAACCTTTAATGGAAAGTAGGAAACAGAAGGAGCTAGAGGAAGGAACAAAAGCAAAGATGCCAGCAGGAATAGAGTAGCGGCATACAGTGGCTTCAATGTGAGGAGAAGCAGCATTCTTTGAAAAGTGTTAAGTATATGAAATAAGTCTTCACATTTTTTTCTAAAAAACACCTTGAACTTGGAAAGCTCCACGTACTTTATGAATCTTGACTAGATGAGCTTCACAATTCTCTGTTGAATTGACAGGGAAACTTAGCCAAGGTCACATGGTAAGTCAGGGACAGAACTCAGAATTCTTGACTTTGTCATGAGCTCTTTCCAATTGACCACACCTCCTCCCTGTTAAATTCTGCCACCTCCTTGAAACACACCAACATAATAAAATACAAAGGTCATAAGTACAAATGCAGAACACTGAAATGTGGCAGAGCCACATTTCAGGTACTTATCTCATTCCTTTTCAAAAGTAAGCTTTGCTTATTCCTGAATCAGTTTCCATTAATACTTTTTTAAAGGTTCATCGCTAACCAATGACAAAAAAATTGTTTTTTACGTCCCACCATTACACATTCCATTGACACAGGAACCTAGTGGCATTATCTGGAGAGGAGAGCTCACAGTCTAGATGTTTTCAGCCAATCGGAGATGATGATATTGTATTACCAGTTTTATAATATAAATGAAAAAGATGGCCTTCATTTTGATGAAACCTGTAAAGTAGCTATTGTGCTTGTTTGGTATTGCAAGGCCCAAATGTATTATTTATGCAATTTTCCTGTTGAAAGGAAAAAACTGAAAGAGACTATTTCATTTTACAGCATTCAGTGAAAGCTATTGTCTCATGAATGTGAACATTCCTGCATTTTATCACCTTGGAACGTAGAAGCCAACACAGGGATCATACCTAGAAAAGATTTTTGAAAGTTTGAAAACTGCTTTAAAAGTGACTGAAGATATTATTTGTGCTCGTATGTAGGCTAAATGTTGATTTAACCTATCAGAATGTACACCTAGTAGCATCATTTTTCAAGGTCTTAAACAATCTTGATTGAATCTTGTAGTATATTAAAATGATGATAATGCAAGCAGCCTGATCCCAGAATTTCTGTATGAATAGCAAACATCTTCATTAATTGATCTGCACACATATGCCAAACCAGCAGCCATTTAAGGATCTCAAAGCCATTTACAAACAATGAATTAAGTCTCATGCTACCACTGTAAGGTAGGTGAATACAGTCCTTTTGAAGATGGAGTCAGTGAGGCTCCAAAAAAATGAAGTAATTACCAGATGTTACAGTGAGTTCCTGATCCACTGTGGGGGTAGACTCCTGGGCTCAAGTCAGCAGAGCCAGGCATGGAACCCACTAAGCATGACTCACAGTCTTATCTATCAGAGCTAATGCTAACATAGAGGGGAAGGCCTCCTTTGAAGAGGAGCTAAGCGTCTGCAAACTCTCATTGGTATGTAGAATATATGGTTTCAGTGCAAACTGCAAGGTGCTAAAGACTTCTGCTAACAGGCAAAAAAGTGCTGTACTGGCTTCTTTATATGCAAAATTTAATACCATGTTCAAGTTGAAATGCAGATGACATCCCAAGTCCCTTCCTTCAATAAAGGAATTCCAGTGGGGCACAAATGTACTTTCTCCCATATTTTCTAAAAACATTTTTTTTAAAGCAGTGATTGTAAAAGGTGCCATAAGGGTACCGAAGTCTACTGTTTATCCCCACACAACAGGTACAGCAAAGGGTAGTGTTTGTGCATCAGGCTTTAAGGAAGAAACCATTTCAATTTCCCACCTTCTGCTCCCTTCCTCAATATATTCCCTTTGTCATTGAAAAAAAAAAAAAAAAAAAAAAAAAAAAAGTAGTCCCTTTTTTTTTCCACTGAAGGATCCCCTTCTAAGGGCATGAAGTGCAGCTGTAGATAATACTTCCCAAATGTTTCAGAAAAATGAACCCAGATTTAGATGTCCATGTTCAAGCAGCACATTTGTGGGTACTATGGTGAACAATGGTGTGTTCAAATTTTTGATCCTATAAAATGTGCACGGACAAAGACCACGCCCACAACCAAAACTATAGGTTTCAAGAGGAAGCATTACTAGTCCAGGCACCATTCAAAAGTGAAGCCCACAAATTAATTTAATTGAATAAGCAGTAAGAATCTCAGGATGATCCTCTTCTACACAAGTGTCATACTCCCTTGTTTCTCCCGCTGCTGATTCTTCCTTAGAGAGGGGCGCAATTGGACAGAAGCTAACAGGATAAGAAATATACTGTCCTTTTACACATATGGGGAGGGAAATCATACATGGCAACTTCCTACTAGATATCATAGGTGCTGCAAGATATCTTACTATATATTCTAAAATGTGAACCTGTCTGTCTGATCATCCATCTGCAGTGGCTATGAGGAGGCACTTCTCACCTAGACCCATGCTGCTGCAGTGAGAGGGCTGGCATTATCCTTTCTCCCGAGGGCATCCTGTGTACCAAACCCCTCATCCCCAATGTTAGGATTCAAATGAAGTGTGTACATTTTCATTTTGTTTTCCAAAAAGAAAAAAATTAAGGACATGAACCATGCTGGGTATATCTTCTAGTAAACCAATAAAGGATATGTTTAAAAATCATGAACTTGCTCTGTGCCCATTTGAACATCTGATATACAAATGTGCAAAGGAATACAACTGTCATGATATCAAATGCAACTAAGATAATTAATTGGAGAGAGAAAGCTCTGGTACACTGATGAGTATTAGCTCTAGTGCTAGGCTATTCATGATGTCTTTCAGTAGTCACATGTGGTGACTTAGTATTCTGGGAATTTGCTTTTCTAAGATATTCTTAAACTCACCATTTTGGTGACCGTTCCTGCCATGGGGATTGTCTTGCTAGTTTAGTCAGCAAAACAAATACACAATGGGAGAGCATGTGGGCAACATGATTTTATTCAACAGTACAAATCAATACATATCTAGGGCTTATCTTGACTACGTGGAACAGTCGAAAGAGGATATGCAAATTCTATGGGATCCACGTGTGGCTCTCTTGGCAAAGCCTCACTGATGTCAGCGTGACTCTGCATGGGTTGGATAGAAGGGTCTGCTTGCTTTAGTTAGGCTCCAGGACCTGAAGAGCACAAGAGGAGGTTTACAAAACAGGTGGAATCATATCAGTCCAGAGATGGAGTGGCAAGGGATTCGCTCTAGCTGCAGTGCATCATCGAATACATGGGAATGGAGCAAATTCAGGGGTCAATTTATGAAATGCCTAAAACAATGGCTAAGGAGGGGAGAGAGGAATTAGAGGACCCATGCAGTTTTTGAAGTTGTGGAATGAACTACATAGCTCATCATACTAGGTAGTTAATTCTGGAACAGGCTTCCAAGGGAGACTGTGGAACCCTCATCATTGGAGGTTTTCAAGAAGAGATTGGACAAACACTTGTCAAGGATGGTCTAGGTTTATTTGGCCCTGCTTCAGGAAGGAGACAGAATATGATGACTTCTCAAGGTCCCTTCCAGCCCTACATTTCTATGTTGCTGTAATATGCAGAGTGCCAAATGCATAGAGTCAAATGTTACTGTCCTTGTTCAGACCAACTTCCCATTGACGAAAGGTATCCTAAGAACTGAATACTTTCTCTGATAGAAAATGAGGTACACATTCCATTCTTGGGAAATTTCTTAGAGATAGGCAACAGAATTTAGATGGGGAAACATCCATGCTTCTCACTGTACTTCCACCCTCTACACACACTACTAAGTAACTGGCTGCCATCTCATTTGTAATTGGGTTTTGCTTCATCAAGGACTTCAGAAGCCCCTGATTCGCTATACTTCAAGCCAGGTCCTGATCTATTAAACCATTATAACAGCTACTAGGTTTTTTCTTCCAATGGAAAAAAACTAGTATTGCACTGACACCTACCTCCTCCAATAGGCCTTAACTGCAAACAAAAACAAACAAACCCACCAGCTTGAGAGAGAGAATCCATTACAGAATCTGCAGTACAAAAGTGCATGTTGTTAAACATTTTGGGTTTACATATAGCGCAGCATCAATCACATTTGTAAGTGATTTTTCTGCAATCAGAATTTCATTCATTACCCAATTTTCATGCAATTCCCCTGGCATTTGAAATATGTTTCAAGGTAGGCTCCCCAAGGGCTTTTCCTCTACCATAATAACTGATCTGCAATGTCCAAAAACAGATCTAAATATCTTTGGCACAAATTACTTCAGGCTCGCAGAGCATGATTCTCTGTCATCTTCATCACATTTCACACCTACAGAACTGATAACAGATTAATATCTGGGCTGCAAATATTTCATCAGTATCTCTGGCTAAGGCACCTTGCATTATTTTATTCAAAGACACCAATAAAGAAAGGGGGGAGTGCAAAAAGAAATGTATTTGTTGTCTAAGAGGAAAGGGAGGAAAATGAGGGGGGAGATGATAAAAATTCTTTTTGTATTATGAGAAAGGCAACAAAGCTGGTCTTGGCAAACTTCTCTGCTACGATTATGTATACACTTTTATTCAATCATTGTATCGCTCTATGTCTGACACTTGGTCAATAGTGCAATCTACCACTGATCAGAATAAAACAGCCATCCTAGAGCACCTTGGAATTTCATTAGTTTCTCTTCAATGTAGTCTTTATAACTAGATATTTATTTGGAAACAAATTTAAAGCTCAATTCTGTGCCTTTTCAAGCGCAAAGTCAAGGACTTTGAGCATTGCTATAAACAATTTTTTCCAGGTCAAAAAACTACTGTTAAATTTTTAAGGTATTATCAATGCTAGAGCTGGATCTGATCCTGAAGATTCAGATCTGGTTCTCATGTTCCCCAAAGTTTAGAGGTATTTGCATATGTGATTTGGTTTGCATCCTTAATTAATGAATAACCTAAATTCATTTTGATAATGATATGGGAAAAGAGATAAACCCCAAAATGAAGATAAGAGCTTGCAAAGCAGAATATTCTAAAGGACCTAGGATTCAATGTCCCATTTTCAAAAGTGTCTTAGGCACTTGGAAACCTGTCTCATTCACAGTCCATGGGACTTAGGCTCCTAGTTTAAGCATAACCCTGAGTAGTGCAACACCAAAAATACTTCTAAAAACCTGGGCCTACGTCACTTTCCAAAATGAGACCTAAGTGTTTTTGAAAACTTTAGTTTTACTAAAGTTGTATTGATGTATTAATATTAACAGTAGTGTGTGTGTGTGTGTGTGTGTGTGTGTGTGTGTGTGTGTGTGTATGTATGGAGAGAGAGAGGGGACATGTGCAACGTAATGGATTTTTTTCCTAGAAAAAAATTTGTCACTCTCCTAGGGGCAGAAATTAGAGCTGTTATTTTGAAAAGAAATGCTGAGGCATTATCCTAACTTGTTCCGGTTGAAGGTAATGAGGAGTTAGGTTAAAAATGGGTATTTTTGACAATCACCTAGACTTATCAGATAGTAATTACCAGGATTGTGCTGCTTTTCTGGTTAGAAAATTGGTACCATGTTGATATTTTTCTAATCTTCTGGAATTTTTCCCAACACTGTTTCTTATAATGGTATTATATACACAAAGTATTATTAATAATGTAAAGATAATGGCTGTGTTTAAGGACTGAATTCCTGATAGTCTCCTCTGTGACTTGTTGTATTTTCACGTTCTTTTCTTTCATATGTGCAGATGGTTATAATTCTGAATACATCATTTCACATTCTCCTATTTCTGCCTTCCACTTTTATTGGGACTTTGTAAACTCCACCTCTATCCTCTGCTATCTTATACACTCAGCAGGATTGTGATAAGTCCATTCCTCTTTACATGATCAATGATGTCAACTAATAGATTTTACTTTTCCCAAAAGAAAGTGAAGGCAACAATGTATCAAAGTGCGCAGAGACAGTGTAGTTCAGTGAAGCTGAATGACCCAACTTTCTGACCTTCATTCAAAGTGGCAGAGTCGTACATGGCATATTTTTCCCCTATTTGAGTCTGAATCCAATTTCAAATATAATTTATTCCTAGCCAAAGTCTGGACCAATCCCAGCAATCTCTCCCTGGCCGAGCTTGCCGAAGAGCCAAAATAGGTTCAATCCATACTGGGGGTTGCGATCAACTCAGCCTATTACTCTGCCATGGAGGCTAATTCCAAGGACTAAATCAAAAGGAAATTCTTAAAGAACAACCATCTGGATCGTCTAGGTCCACGGGAGTAATCATTTCTCCCCAACAAAACTTTTTTCAGTAAAATAAAATAGTTTGCTATGTACCTTTTGGTTTTCATCTTTTCCTTTTTCTATTATTATCCTTCACCTTTTATCTTGTAGTTTCTTTAGTTTTTTGGGCATTACTTTTCTCTTACACTAATTTCCTTGCTTAGATGTTCCCCACACCTTCTATAAAACACACTAACTACTTTTTCTGCAGCATGGTGTTTCTTTGCCTACAAACTGCAGTGTTTCCTCTCCTTTCTATCTCACCCACTTTTCAATTTCCCATCACTATTTCTTCTCCACATTCTGTTCCTTTTTATGGGTTCTGTTTTTCCACTGTCAGATCATTTTTTCACCCTTTATTTTTCTCCTTTTCTTCACTCTTGTTCTTCCTAGTCCTCATTCCCCTCCTACAACAAATCTTCCTTCATTATTTGTCTTCATTCTTCCAGCCCTATTTTCCACATGAGCTTTCCTCCTATAAAGTTCTCAACCGTTGGCTCCAAGCTCTTGCCTCATTCCGCTTTCTGCTTGGTTATTGGAAACCCCCATTTCATGACAGTGCTACAGAAGACCGTCTTCAAAACCACAAGTGTGCTTCAGCTACCTCTGTGGACAACCTCTCCAATGTAGGACACTAGTAGATGTAGGGATACCTCCACACAGCCTGTCGACATGTGAAAACTGCATTCAGGCTGACATCTGGAACTCTAAAGGATGGAGGATTAAAATTTAGATGCCAAGAGGGATGGCATCTGAGAGTGGTAAAATCACAGGCCAGGTAGTATAACAGGGAAGGCTGGCCCTGTATTTGTCACGTTACCCTTTAAAGAAACCCTTGTTCCTAGTGTATGGCAGGACCACCCATACCATACCAATTTGAGTAACAGTATCTTATGCTACCACAGTTCAGGTGGCCAACAGGCTAGTGAGCGATCAGGTAAAAAAACCCCACAAAGATGGACCTCAACCAATTCACCCAATTCAGCTGGTCCCAAACCTTTCATAAATTCTTTCTTTAGCAAACAATTAGGCTGCGGGCAAGCTTAGAGCACCTTTCTTTATAACAAATGGAAAAGAGGGTCTGTGGCCATCAGCTATAGCATACTCTCAAGCAAGCTCATTGTATTATGTGCAAAATGAAATGACAGTGCATCTTTTGTCCTTGCCAGCAGGTGCAGCTGTTAAGTAGGACATTAAAAAAAAAAGGTTTGAATTCAACAAATAATATGTCCTTGGGGTGCAAAGAAAAAATCTATGTAAATGCCAAAAAATAAAATAAAATAAAAACGGTTTTCTTTGCAATACAAAGGGCTGAGGTACTTCACGATTCAATTAGATCTTGCTCAAAAATTAACTTTAACACAAAATCAAGAACTTATTCATCTAAATGATGTTGTCGTTAACTCTATGAACCTACAATTGCTTTCTGACATGTTTTTAAGCCCCTCATTGGGGAGGGAGGATATGTTTTTAAGTGCATCAGCTTGATTAAGAGAGACAAGGCCAGCCTTCTGTTTTTAGGTATTCTTGTATGAGGATTGACATGTAGAGATTGGGCTCAACCCACATAGCACATCTGTGGAAGGAAGGGTTTGACTTGACAGCAGAGACGTATCTGGCTAGTAATGTTTTTCAAAAAAATCCTTATGGAAATCTCCTATAGAATTAATGGAAAAATGTGCTTTCTAGAGCATATTTAAACCCAGTATAGAATTTAGTACAAAACTATATCCCGGGTGCACATTTATATAAGGCGGTTCAACAAAGCAATTGAGGGTTCTTTCTATATTAAGTTCAATAGGTTACTTGAGTAATTTTGGCAGCCTCCTATTTAACATTTATTGAACGCACTCAGTCTTATCCAGATTATCTTCTGCAGGACCTTGCCAATGGCAAAAGGTTTTTCTGAGCTAGAAGGATGTGGGGGGGAAGAGCAGAGGGTCAGCAACTGAGACGAGAGATGTGTCTCGTCTCTGCCGTTGATCCTGGAAGATGATTGTAGGCTCTGGGCAAGAAGGGAAAGGTGCATGCAGGGGAACTGATACGCTAGGCACCCAAAGAGCTCAGTTTTATAAAGTTGTACATTAGATACAGGCTTAGGATCTGCCTTGAGGTAAGGTCACTCCTTAAGCAACAGAATTGTCATTTTGAAAGGCCACAGGCTAAGTGGGGGTTGGACGTGAGGCTACCTCAGTGGCAATTGTAGGTCAGCAAGGGAGTTGTGTGAAGCGTGGTGATGTCAGTCCATGTCTCTGAGCTTTCCTTTGAATGAATTGAAAACACATTGGTTTGCACCTGGTTTCAAATAAAATACTGAGTCAGCCAGGGCTTGTTGAAATATAGCCCCTGTGCTCAGACTCTGTTCATGGACATGGCCCCAATTTAGATTTCTAAAGAAACCCAAAAGCTGAGTGTCTGCATGATTTGGAGCATCTTAAAAAAAAAAAAAAAAAAAAAAGAGGTTTACACAGCTCTTTCAGAGAGTAACAAACAATTTTTAAATGTTTGTTTTGTTATATTACATTGGAGTTGGACTGTTTTCTGGTAGATCGTTGTACAGGAAAGCACATGAGATGCACAACCTCCACAGGTATGTAATGAGGATAATTCAATGTCTTTTCTAAGCTAATGGACACAGTGATTACTCTGTTGCCCACCCAGAGTAAATCTCCTGAAGGAATGGATGAAGGGACTGTCTCTTTTTGCTTCACTGTTTGTTCTGGAAGTGACGGATGTGTTTTCTTTCGAGTGTGAATAGCACAGGCTGCCTCCTGAGCAAGAGTCTGTAAGTTTTCCTATTAGCCTGGGTTTATTTTTCTTGCTTGATTTCCCCACCTTCCTGCAGTCTGAGCTGAGGATATCGATAACAGGCAGCTACTGCAGCCAGGCTGTGTTGCTTTCTTTGATACTGATGAGGCTGTGATGTGAAGCATTTGCTGTTGGGTGAAGTTCACTGGTGCATTTTCCTGTCTGACAGGAACAATGAGTTGTGAGGAGTTCCCAGGGTGTTACTTTCCCATGTGGGTCCTTACTTTTTGACCATGGCGTTTCCCCTTTTCTGCTAAAGGAATTACCCTGTCAAAAAAGCTTCTGAACAGGCAAAGAGTAACATACTGAATTTCAAATAAATTGTAGCTTTTTAATAAAGATTATAGAACTTCCTCTAAGGTTTGACCTTGGCAGTAAAAAAAAAAAAAAAAAAAGACAGCCTCTTTATCATAACAGTCATGCCAGACGATCATTGTGGTCCATGGATTTAAATGTATGAGGGCAAGACATTCTTGGTGGGAAGACCTAGGCAATTTGTTCCCTGTATTCAACCATCAGTGCATCATATAAAGTTCATCAGGTTTTCCCTGAGGCGATAAGGGCTAGCATAATGGAGAATATGCAGCTTTTTGGGGAAAGGCATTTATTTGATTACTACCAGTGGACTGTGTTTTGAATTTGAGTTTCCCCCCTTAGAGCTAGAAGGATGGTCGTGTAGTTAAAGCACTGAACAGGACTTCAGGAAGTTGAGGTTCAAGTCCAGACTTTTTGTGTGACCTTAGACCCATGACTTGATCCCCTTAGGCCTTACCTCTTTTAGTAAAAGGGGAATTATATTTCCCAGTCTCACAAGGGTACTGTGAGGAAAAAAGAATATTTCTGAGTTCCTAAAATATTCTGATGAAGGACATACAACTAAATAAATAGAACAGAACTTGTTAGATCACTACCGTTGCTATGTAGGATAGGATTAAGAATCCACGGTAGGTGACTACATTTCTAAATACTAAGTTGTGTGAGTAATAACCATACAGTGTGACACACATTTAGGAATTACTTTACTATTAAGGGGATAGTATTTGAGCCACATGACTTTTGTCTTAATTGCAATGTATATTTAAACTGAAAATAATCTGTCAGGAAAAGTCTCCTTTAGATAGTCCAATAGATATCATCCCTTAAAGTGATATCTATTGGACTAAGAAATAGTTCTCCAGGGACAGTAGTAAAAGTTCCATCTGGAGTAAGGGCTCATACAGGACAAACACTGATATGGGGAGGGATTCAAAAAAATTGAACTTTCATTAGAAATTTGCAGGTGGCCTCTGTCTTTGAAATGGGCTAAAATATCAGCTCCAGAGATACCCTCAAGCAGGAGTGGAGAACCCTTTTGGGGTCAGAGGCCACAGACCCAAAGAACCCCTCTCCCCCCCAAAAAAAAACAAAAAAACAAAAAAACAAAACAAAACAAAAAACCAATCTGAGGCCACACCAAAGTAAGAAGCAAACAAACAAACAAAACCCTCACTGGTGTGGCCCCTGACTGAGATGTAGAAAGACATTCCCCTCAAACACCAGAGCCTAAGAAAGCCCCAGCTAATAGATTTTGTGCCTTCCTAGGCTCTGGGGTGAGGCCAAAAATGAGGGACTTACTATGTGGAAGGGGGCTGCTGGGAAGTGGGTTTGGGGTGTGAGTGGAAGGGAGGGTGTAGGAGTGGATTGAGGGTTGGTGGATCTGGGAGGGTGAGGGCGCAAGAACGGGATGGGGTGGGAGAAGATAGGATGCAGGAGCAGAGTGGGGATGCAAGGTCAGGCAGGGAGCTGGGAGAAGCCTGAGCCATAGGGGCCAGATTCAAGTAAACCGAGGGCTGGATCCAGCTCCTGGGCCATAGGTTCCCCACCCCTGTCTCACCTGTATTTAAAACATTCTAAACGTTACAAGAGTGTGGCTGCCAAATCTACTTTATTCCCTGGAGATTAATTTGTGTACTGGGCACTTTAAGTTGTTTTCTGCCATTCAGGCGAGAGGCTTCCCATCGCATTACAGCCAATTGGTTTAAAATGTGTTAGAAGTAGGAAAAATGTGATCCTTTTCCCTATGCTGGCCGGGCTTTCAAACTATTATACCTCCCCTTAGAGCCAAGAGTAGCGATTCTATAAAGAAATGAATTATTAATGTTTGATTTTCACAGCAACAGAATCTCTTTACCCAAAGAGTAGCATTTCTTCCATGTTTTCAGACATTCTCTCAATATAAAATCCTGACCCCTTGGTAAGGTGTCCTCTTTTGAATCACAAATTTGCTGACTTTCATAAACTCACTGCCTTTACTTTTAATCAGCCCACAAGTTCAGTTTGGGGAGCATGGTGGTCAGATTAAAATCAGACCGACATCTAATTGAACACTGGAAAATAAAATAAAGCCAAATAGCTAGTAGATAGAGAATGTGGCTTCCTGATGAATATAGATGGAGTCTTATTTTATTTTAATGATTCCATCTGGCTCTTTTTTCACAAATCTCCACTTTCTGTTTATTACAGAATAGTTGTAAAAAGGTGGGAAATGTGTTTCTCTTCACCCAGTCCCTTAGCTGGTTCTAGAAGCCCCAAGAGAAGTGCTGATGATTGGTAATAGCTCATGGCACTGGTTACCTTCACCCTGGATAGGAGAGGTGGGAGTGGATGTCTGCACTGAGTTGTCATGGAAGAACGCTCTATATTGTTACACCTATGAAGGAGGATGGGACTAGAATGTATTACATTGTTGACCAGTAAAATGAAACCCCATCAGCAGTAAGAGGGAGTCTTGGCCCCATGCAGTATTGTAAACAGCAGTTTGGAAAGCCAGTTATTTACCACATCGTAGAGACTTAGATAGAGAACTGCAGTAACACCTATAAGAAAGAACTTACATGGTTCCCATTACAGTAGTACCTAAGCATTACTAGCAGGAGCCGGCTTACAAGCCGGTTCCCCCCAGTACCCTTTCCGCGGGGGGGCAGGCAAGGCAGAGGCACAGCAGGGCATCAGTGTGAGCTAGGATTCAGCTGTACCGGTTCGCGCCCGGTCCTGGACACTGTGCCTCTGTCTTTTAAATGTAGTAAGAACTGGGCAGCTCTTACTATATTTAAAAGGCAGAGCTACAGCAAGGTTAGCTTCCAGGACTGGGAGTTAACCCCATTGCGGCTCTGCAGTTTCCCTACTTATAGACTAATTATGTAGTCAATAGAAATTCCATCGACTACTCAATTAGCTGATTCAACGCAATTTAACATCCTTACCCAGCCCCCCCATATTCTATTTTCCACCCCTCAGTGCCCTGTCCCCTACACCTCCCACATATCCCACCCCCTTGCCTTGAGCCCTTAATGCACCCCAAACCTGACTCCTACACCCCTCCCATTCACAAACTGAACTCCCATCTGTACTCAGACTTTGTACTGCACAATGTTTCATTTTTATTAATCATCATGTCTATTATCAATAATATTAAGTTGTATATTTTCAGTCATGCAAATGGGCATTCTTATATGGCTCTTTGTTTACCACTTGTTCTGAATTTTGATGTAGTTTGGCTCTTTGGTTTGAAAGGATTGCCGACCGCTGCTCTAAAATATATCTATGGATTGAAAGCTACTAGAGGGATCACTAATGATTTAAAAGTTTGCTACCCTTTTTCTATCTATACACATGTCCCCTACAATGTAAAAGGACACTGAAAAGTTATAAATGCATTAACATGCTAAAAGCTAAGGCTGAGAAGTGACTTTTCTCTGGATGAAGTCTTACAGGCATCACAACAGTGTCTTGAACAGTGTGTCTTTTTCTGGTATAGCTAGATCAACAACATGTCAGGGTAGGATCACGTGTAGGAGAAACAGGGACATAAGATTCACTGATATTATCACCAGGTATGCAGCTGTATTTAGTGTGTGTATACCAACCACCTTGATATATCTATACTATCAGTCCCAGGCCACCACATACACCAGGCAACCACTGGTCTTTTTATTCTCAAATAATTCTTGGCGTAAGGATTACCTTTGCTTTGTAACCTTCCTGATATCACATATTAGATAGGCTTAGGATACATTTAGCTGTGCTTTTTGAGCACAAGTGCAAACAGCTGTTTGCGTGCATTAGTTTATCTAGGCATTGTAATGCCATACATTGAGTCAGCACTGGCTCAATTTTCATTTTGCTTCATGCCATGTCATTTGTCACTGGGATGGGATCAATTCATGTCTTATGGATCACATCGGCTCTCTTCAAGATTCTGACTTGCCCCTTTGAGTGGCAAGCAAGATGAGCAATCTACATTCATATTTGGTTGGTACTTGTATTCCAGGTGCACCTCTATTTCTTGCAGCTTTTGCAGAGTTCTTTTTTTCCCTTTTGAACCAAGACTCCTTCTTGCACAGCAGCACCACAATCTAAGTGTTGTCCACACTGTGCTTCCCGCTTGACTCCTAGTATATGTGTTGTACAGATTACATGACGATGTTTCAGCTCCTTGGCAACTTTAGTAATTGTTTCCATACATAGAGCAAGATCCAGGGCACATTTTAACGTCAAATCAGCCTTCCTCAATAGCCATTTTGTGATTCTTCATTTCATATAGGCTACGTCTACATTGGCAAGATTTTGCGCAAATATTTTTAACGCAAGAGTTTTTGCATTAAAGTATTTGCGCAAGAGAGCGTCTACACTGGCATGTGCTTTTGCGCAAGAGATGTGCTTTTGCACAAAAGCATCCATGCCAGTGTAGACGCTCTCTTGTGTAAGAAAGCTCCAATGGCCATTTTAGCCATCGGGCTTTCTTGCGCAAGAAATTCATGTTGCCTTCTACACTGGCCTCTTGAGCAAGAACAGTTGCGCCAATCATGCCAATGTAAATACAGCCATACTATCTGACCTTAATGCATCATTTAAGCTCTGCCCAAAATGATAATGTTTTCTGTTAATTTCCTTGATTCAGCCACATATGCAGATATTTTCCCCTTTCTTCTGAGTCTATACAACTGTAAGTGCTCTGTCATTGATGTTGGTGATGGGGATAGGTAGTATTGTAGAATTTCCTCAGTCTCAACAAATGTTTCGTCCGATGGTTTATCAAGGGTTGGTAGCATAAGTGGCAGGGGTTTTTCCCCCATTACATTTAGTGAAATTACTACCACTCTTATTGCTGATACCATTATCTCTTTGATATATACACACATCGATTCAATCTTTCAGGATAGTTGGGACAGATCTCTTCTGACCTAGCAAACATGACCACTTTCCTCAAATAGCCAGACAGCTCACTCACAAGTTGATGTTTCACTCTAATTTTCACTTCAGTTTCACTAAGCCTACTCAGTCACTTCTATTTCACTGTGTTCCTGGATTAGGATTCCCTCCTAGAAACAGTATGGTCTTCTAGTTGCTACTCAATAAACTTCATAAGGAACAAAAGGAACACAGTCGTGTCCAAATAGTGGTTAAATATATGCAACATGCAAGGCCTAGTCATTCATATACTTCAAAAATATGGAACACTGGGCACCACTGAATGGGCCATACAATTAGAGATAAGACGACTTGTTATATCCTCTAGTCCATCACACTTCCTGGATTAATATGAAACCTGAGCATATACTCTGGTACTTTTTCTAGTCCACTTTATTTTTTCACAGACAACCCAACTATGTCACTTCTCTTGGAAGGCTTGTTCCACTGCCAAAAAGATCTAAAGATTGGGAATTTCTTCCATGACATTCCATTCCATTCCTTCTAGTTCTACCCTCCTGTAGTACCACAAATGCTTAAATGGATACCCTGTTCTTACCCTAGACATAGAAATAAGCTCAGATACAAGGGGGATCTCTGGGAAAGTGGAGGAAATACAAGAAGGGCCCAAATGTAGCTTAGGTATACATTATAATGTAGACGTGACAGTTCTCATTTATAGAATTAGTGCTCCCACTTCCAACCAACTCACACTTCTGTGCACACATTCTATTGCAACTAACACCTAGTTGCATGTTTGTTTCTTTTGTGTGTCAGGGCAGGGCAAGGGAGGACTTAGCCTACAGCAAATAACATCCTAACAATATTAAATAAAGATGTTCAGACATAGCACCAGATCCTGTTGTAGGATTCACAGTGACAGCTTTGAGATAACTGAAATATATTCAACTTCTTATGAGATCACTTACACTGACTTAACAATGGCAGTGGGGGAATAGGATAGTGTACAATAGTTATTTTGAGGAGTTAATAGACCACAAAAAAATAAGAAAGCATTTATGGTACTACAGGAGAATAGAACTAGGAGGAATGGAATGGAGTGGAATGGCATGGAAGAAATTCCCAATCTTTAGATCTTTTTGGCAGTGGGACAAGTCTTCCAAGAGAAGTGACATAGGAGGGTTGTCTGTGAAAAAATAAAGTGGACTAGAAAGAGTACCAGAGTATATGCTCAGGTTTCATATTAATCTAGGACGTGTGATGGACTAAAGGATATAACAAGTCTTGTCATCTCTAATTTTTATTACTTTTAACTACACAGCCATCATTATACAGATTGACTTTAAAAAAAAACTTGGCTAGAATTACTTTTCCTTTTTTCTTTCATTTTTTTATTCATAGCAAAACCACACACCGCAAAAGGAAAGATATGAATGAGAACATATTTCATAGCACCCGACAGAAGTGCAACACTTGCATGTAACTGCAACATGGAAAGGAGAAGAAAAAGTCAGGTATAGCATGCACTTTTGTTTACATAAAATACAGAAATAACTTGGAGCCAAGCATGGGGGGGAGGAGGCGTTCTATTTCCCCTGGTACATTGGAGAATGATGGCTGAGAGTGGGTCCTATATGAAAGCTTACTGCAGACCAATCCCCCAGATTTAAAAACACGTAGGCCAAGGTTTTCCAAAGGGACTAGTGATTTCTGACTGCTTAATCTGAGTCAGTTTAATAGAATGATAGATTTTAAAGACATAAAAGGTTATTAGCTACGGCCTGACGTGTATAACACAGGCCATAGAATTAATCTCAGTAATGAGCCCAATAATTTTGACTAATGCCTATCTTGTAGAAAGGCATTCAATCTTGATTACAAAGACTCAAAAAGTTGGAAAATCCACTTCTTCCATTGGTAGTTTATCCCCAGGCTTAAAGGGGCCAGACTAGCAGACAGTAAATGCTTAGTTTTTCCTGCAGGGAGAGGGAGATGAGGAGGAGGAGGAGGAGGAGGTATTTTAGAGATGTCACGTTGGCTATCCCCCCGCCCCCGAAAAATCACAAAAATCATTCGTCGTTAGAAAATCTTAGCCACAAGATTGTTATGTGCTTAAATGGTTTTGCACATTTGACACTTAGTAATTATCAGTATAAACTTAAACAACAAATAGTCTAGTAGCACTTTAAAGACTAACAAAACATGTCGATCTTTCGTGGGTACAACCCACTTCTCTGGGAGAGTCATCTGGATCATCTGAAGAAGTGGGTCATGCCCACAAAAGCTCATGACTCCATCTACATGTTTTGTTAGTATGGTAAGTGCTTCTAGACTATTTGTTGTTGAAGAAGTTTCTTCTGTTACAGACTAACTTGGCTACCCCTATGAAGCTTTTATGTCAGTATAGCTGCTCTGATATTTAGTGCAGTGTTTCTCAACCAGTGGTATGAGTGCTCTTAGGAGTACTCGAGAAGTCTGGGGGGGGGGGGGGGGAGAGGAGGGTATGTCAATACAACTGAAATTTGGAGAAAACTGAATTTTTGTTTTAAGTTTTACAGCGCTTTATTTTTTTTGTACTTTTTACACCCCAAAATTTCACCTGCCTATGATAACATTGTTTAAACAAATGTGTTGCAATGGTAGAAATTTTGTGTGTGTCTGAAAACTGTAGGTACTGGGGGTACTTTTTTTTTTTAAAAAGGAAGTACTTTATTAAAAAAGGGTTGAGAAACACTGATTTAGTGCATCCACCAATTATGCCAGGATATGAAGTGTGTTAGTTAGTCGGGCCACTCTATCAGATGGGGGAGTTGTGGAATTTTTTTGGAAGCTAATCACGATAAATACAATTGCCAAGAAAAAATACCCAGGTTAGCACGTTATGGAGGAAATATTTTTTAAATTGATTTGAGGGAGGGAAAAAAAACCTTACAAATGAGCTATGGAAGCTGTTTATTTAAAAAAGGGGCAATTTCATCTCTGTTGTCCAACAACTGAAATAATTGGTGCTACACCAACTATGAATTTGGCTCCATGTAGTGAAGGCACCACACTAGCAATAGTCACTCTATATTTAGCTTGCATATATCCTTTAAGTCTGGCAAATGTATCTCATGGGCACCTGTTTGATGCAGAGATTTATGGTGAATGCCAACATTTGGTCTTGATATTTGAAAACAATTTGTTAATTGTCAAAAAAAGTAAACTGCTAACATCTTTATTTACTCTATGAGACAATGTGTCACTATTGGAACCTGTTCAAAATGGACAGCCATTTATTAGTTCCATTAACTAGACACTGCAAGGATTTTCGACAACAAGCGTTTCAATAAAAGCTTGCGGGATTTTTCTCCTGTTCTAGTTTGTGTTCTAAAGAAACTTTTGAGTAGATGCTTTATTTTGTTGAGAGGTTACGTAGTTTGCTTTTTTATTGAACACGTATATAGCTGTCGCCAGTGATGAATGAAAGCATAGGGATAAATCCCTATTGTTCAGTTCTGTGATATACCTCTTCCATCCTCCACCCCTCCCAGTTCATTTTTCTTCGATAGTTACATTTTAAATCTATCATGACACAATACTCTTGTAAGATCCAAATTAAGGGTTGGCCCTTATAGCCCTTAGTTGTAGTTGCTTTTCATACAGGTTGAACCTCTCTAGTCTGGCACCCTCAAGACTTGATCAGTTCTAAACCAGAGAATTTTCCAGACCATGGGAGGTTGATGTTGTCTAACAGCATTACCAACAATTCCGTGACTTACTGGGCTGTTAGAAAGACATTTAGTAGTAAATTAGAGCTAAATAACAGCACAGAACACGGAAAGCCAGCACTGGTGGCTATAATCAATCTTTATGGAAACACTGGAAACTTGGCCAAACCCATGAAAAGTGGATACACGGCTAATTAAAACCATGCTGGACCACAGATGTTTCCAGACCAGAGAGTTCTGGACTAGAGAAGTTCAAGCTGTATTTAAAATGATAGGGGTTAGTCTCAAAAGTAGAAGCTACAGAATCAGCCCCAGTGCTGAGGTAGGCTGAGAATACAGTAGTGAGGAGAAGAGGAACGTAGGGAGCCTCTTCCCACTCTGTGTTGCAATAGAGAAAGGTAAGCAGAAGGGAACACTAGGGATGGACTGGCTACAGTGCAGATTGGTCAGCCACAGACATAAGGGAGTATATTTGGCCAAATAGAGGCACAACTGCACACATGCAGTCAATTAATGCATATGGTGACATCTGAAGCCTACATTGTGAGAAGTATATTTACAAAAATCTAAAGAAATGAATCTGGTTGGCTCTTGAAATGGATCCAAGGCCAAAAGTATTGCTCTTCCACCAGCATGACTCCTACCATTCTCCTCTGACACTGTCTCATTTCCTGTAATCCCTGTCTACTTTTCCATGTGCAGTACCTGTTACATTCATAACTATCCCATTCTTTGGATAAAAAAAAAATATTATGAAAATCAGTTTCTTTACAGTACTGGTTTGCGTATATCTATGTGCATTGCCAAATTCAAGGCAAAGAAAAAACCTGGAGTCCCAAGTATGGTACTATTTTAGATTTGAGGTCAAATCTTGCTCACC